>NC_142543.1:14282500-14882500 GCF_056151865.1 Erythranthe guttata | reverse complement strand
AATTTCATTAGCTTCAGCCTTTGCCTCCGAAAATCCACTTTCTCTGTACTTCTCAAAAAATGAAATTAATCCCTTAAGTTGTTTGATAGCAACATCAATATCCATATCTTCAGCTTGAAGAATTCTGCTCACAACGTTTACAGTAAACAACACATTATGCCAGATAATCATGCCAAACAAGAACTCAAAATTCTCAAGTTCATGAGTGACCAAAGAATTAGCTTCACTCTTTGTTTTGGCGTCTTCTCTACTATTTGCCAAGTCAAGTAATGCATCTCTTATTTTTGGTGCTTGGTATCTAATAGCTCTAAGACTTTCAACACGGCTTTTCCATCGAGTTTGAGACAATGGCTTAAGTGTAAGTTCTTGAACATGACGTTTTAAAATATCCCACCGCTTTGTAGAAGATGCAAACAAAGTATAGATACGCTGCACTACTCCGAAAAAAAATTCAGCTTTGGTACAACAACCGGCCATATCACAAAGTGTAAGATTTAAACTATGACAACCACATGGTGTATAAAACGCTCTCGGGTTCACTTCAAGTAGTCTTCTTTGAACACCTTTGTGTTTTCCTTTCATGTTAGCCCCATTATCATAACCATGACGTCTTATGTCGGCAATATCAAGTTCAAGAGTGTTCAATGCATCATTAAGTACATTAAAAGGGCCAAACCTGTTGTGTCATCCACTTTCAAAAATTGCACAAAAAATTCTTTAATTGTTACCGGCACAACTGAAATATCTACGCGTCGAACCACCAGAGTCATTTGTTCTTCGTGACTAATATCAGGAATACAATCAAGTATTACGGAGAAGTATTTCACTTCTTTGATGATTTTCACAATTGCACTTCTAGTTTCACCTGCTAACATCTGAATCAATTCATTCTGAATCTTGTGACTGAGGTGATGATGATAAATCGATCCACCCTTAAAACGTCGGAGGTGGTCTTGCATAACTGGATCAAATTCTGCAATCATCTGAATAAAGCTTAAAAAGTTGCCATTGTCCTCTTGATCAATTTTCTCATTATCTCCACGAAATGCTAAATTATTATTAGCAAGCGTTTTCACCAGAGCAATTATCCTCAATAATACTTGTCGCCAATGTTCTCTCTCTTTATTGATTTGCACTTGCAAACTCTTGTCTATTGTCTCGTACTTTTTCAGTCTCATCTGCAAATCAATCCATTTACTCATGCATGTAAGGTGTTCTCTGCTGGTTTCGTGACTTTTAAGTCTTTTACCAATATTTCTCCAATCCTTGTATCCTTCAGCAGTTAGACGAGAGATGACTTTATCCTGCTTGAACAATTTATAGCAAAAACAGAATATTTTGTCTTTAACAAGGGAATATACCAACCATTTTCTATATTGTTTCTCCCCATTTAACAAATCTCGGACATAAAGTGTACAAGAAAAATGTCTACCACTCCTATCTTTAGGAAAAGTGACACCATCATCTGTTATTCTTATTGGCCCTCTTTCTACCAAAATATTTCTCAGACTGTGATCAATCTTATCCCAATTTCCGGGATCGTAAATGTTCAAAGGCCCTACTTCACAACCTTCTTGCTTATCCTCATTCGAATTTTCATCATTGTTCATCGAATTCTCAACTGACTTTGAACCCGAACTTACTGTATTATTGCCCCTTGTTATAAACTTTTCAATTGTACCAGCCATACATTACACAAAATATTCAACTATTTGTTTCTTTTTCATTTTATCATTCCCACACATATATTTTCGAGGACCCATAATTTGCAATTTCAATTCAGGACACCGGACAAACTCTATAGAATTTAGTCTACAAAAGAAAAACAGTACTATATTATAATAAGAAAAAAATTCATACTTGAATATAATAATTTATTAGCTTTGTTAAAATTTGATGCAAGAAAAGGGCCTATATTCAAGAAAGTATATGTATATTATATGTCAAATACTCAAATTAAAGAACACAAACCGTGTATGCAGAATTTGAAGAATGGGAAAAGCAATTCCCCTGCAACCGCCGTAGCCACCGAAAAAGTTAGAAAAATAGGTTTTGTAATTGTTTAAGTTGTTTGCTAGTACAATATTATTCTTTTTTAATTGATGTTTGACTTTTAGAGCTTTGGGCCCACAAAACTAAAGAAGCAATTTTTTTTTTTTTTCTGCCGATCATGTAAATGAGAATATCAAATATTTAATTTTTGCAATATATATATATAATACACTTTTTTTTTTGGGGCCCCTTCCTAGTTGGGGGCCCAAAGCAAATGTTTCCCCTGCAATACCCATGGGCTGGGCCTGCCCATTTCCATATTAATTGCTGTTTTTTAGCATCTACAATGCCTGAATTCATTTCATTTAATGTATAATCCTTGAAAAATGAAATCAATCCTTCCAATTGTTTAACAACAACATCAAGATTCATATTTGCATATTGTAACTTTTTACTAACTACATTTATTTGAAGCAAAACATCATACCAAATGACAAAACTTAATATAATTTCAAAATTTGAAAGTTCTCTTAATGTTAATCATTCAACATCTTTAGTTAGTTAGGCATTATCTCTAATTTCTATTGATTTAAACAAAGTTTCTCTAATTCACTGGAGGCTATTCTTCCTTCGAAAATAGGATGTCCGGAATTGCTGGAGCCCTTTCACCGGAAGTCTCAAAGTGAGCGGAAAGTAGGCAGTGATGGCAAAATGATGGGACAATTTTCTTCAAGCTGTTTATTTCCTCACTTTGGGAGAATGAAGTTGAACAAAATTTATCTCCAATAATAATTTTTTTGCTGTGGATTTGAATATGGAAAATACTGATAATAAACAACCAATTTATCGACATCGTGGAGGAGACGAATTTGGAGAGGCAAATCTTGGGAATTCAAGATCTGCTTTGAGAAGATAATTTTAGGGCTTGAAGATATGAGTTTACCGTTAAATTGATTGCGAAAGAAATGTGAAACAAATTTAGAGCATGGAGATAGGAGTTTGCCGTTGAGTTAATTGCGGAACAAAGGGGAAACGCAAAAAAGAATTGAGGCTTCGAGATTGGAATGCAGTTGAGTTCATTGAAGAAGAAATAAGAAATAATATAAAAAACGGTATACGTAATATATATTATTTTAAAAAACAAATTGTGCTCCCATTGGTAAGTGGGCCTTGGGTCTGGTCCTCGCTCGCCATGGGCCAGGGGCGAGGGCCGCCCCTAATAACGCTTAATATCTTTTCGTGTTATTTGGATTGCTACAATTTTACGAGACTACATGATGAATTTTTTTTTTTATTAAGACTACATGTTGAACTGGTTGCATGGATAAATTGTCAGTCAAATAACAGCTTTCAGTGGTTGATACCATTAAAGTTTTGGCCTGAAAATTGTGATTGTTTTGATACGAAAGAAGTTCAAATGATGCGTTAAATACACTTGCACCCCTATTGTATACCATATGTAACACTTACCCCCTAAAGCATCATTTGTAACACTTACCCCCTCAAGCTCAATTCCATTTATATTTTCAATACTAAAACCTTAAAATTATCTTTTTTTATTTAAAATAATAACTAAAAGAGTAATTAAATTATACAACTAAAAATATCTGTTGAAAAATGCAATATTTTAAAATTTAAAAATATTTTCTTGTACTGTTGGATACATATTTAATAAATAACATCTAATTAGTATTTGACCAATAAATCGAATATATTCATATCGATAAATTTTAAGAAATCAATATATAAATAATAGTAGTATTAAGTATTTAATTTATTTTAGTTCATTAATTTCTTAAAATATATTTTCATTCATTATTTTACAATATATATTATTTATTTTTTCAATAATTTAATTATAGTTACTTTTCAATTTTTATGATCCAATAATTATTAGATTGTTATGTTTATTATGTTTTAGTTTTAAAATATAAAATATTTAATGTTGAGGGGTAAGTATTACAAATAATACTTTACGACAGTAAGTGTTACATAGGTTATACTACAGGGGTGCAAAGTGTATTTAGCCCTTAAAATATTGTATTGCATTAAGTTTTGGTACTTGTTGATTCATCATAAATAGATATATATCCACTAGATTTCCAATATATATATATATATATATATATATATATATATATATATATATATATATATATATATATATATATATATATATATATATATATATATATATGTGTGTGTGTGTGTGTGTGTGTGCATTGTTCATTTAAATACGACGCGTGGTTTATTTATCATGCAATTAGCATAATATAATTTTTAATATATCACAAATAAATATCCACTACATCTGCACGACTAAATTGGAATTAATACGGTGCTATTCCCGTTACTCGGTGTATTCATTGTTGGTGTAATTACCTCTCTTTGACTTCCTTTTTCGAAAGAGAATCTCTTTTATTTCTACAAAGATGAGAAAAGAAGAGCACATGTAAATAAATAAATAAATAAATAAATAAATAAATAAAAAGTTACTAATTTTTGTCTCTATACAGTTAATCTACAATTTTGTTTTATTTAGGCCTTATTTGATTGGTATGATTAGTAGTGATAGGTCTTATCACGTGAAAATCCTGTAAATGTTGTTCCACACATATCAACTGGGACGCATCTTGAAAATTATGACATTTTTACTAGTGTCAGAGTATTTTGGCTTCTTTAATTTGGAAATTATTAAATAAAATGTCCATTAATCTCCATAGTAGAAAGAAATCATAAAATTATAATACTAGATAGATGATATTTAACGACCAATAAGGTCTGTGATGCACAATTGAGACATATTTATCATGTGCATGAACATGTTCGAGTTTCAAAGTGTGTGATTTATTTGGACATAACTTAATGAGTGGTCTTAGGATTATGGTCTTAGAGATAATCAACATATGATCTAACAAACGTATGGCAAAAAGAATTAAAAAAAAAATCATGTTATTAGCTCAATATAATGTCTAACATCTTTTCGTGATATTTGAACTACTACAACCTTACGCAACTAAACGACGAACGAGTTAATTCGATAAATTCCGAGTCAAATAATAGCTTTCAGTGGTTTATACTTTATACCATTAAAAATCTTGCACTACTGTAACTGAAATGGATTTAAATATTTATGTGTGCATTTTTAGTTCAAATATAATGCAATTTATTTAGCACACAATTTGCACAATAAAGTTTATTCAACGATTTGTTATAATTAATTTTCTTTTCTACGTCATTTTAATATCATTGAATTATTTTCTTTGTATCAGACTTTTGTACGAAAAGAGAACAAGCTAAGATGTTGATGCTGCAAGAGAGTAGTAGCATCGACTCTATAAGGCATCAATAATCTATCATCTCAGTGGTCAAAGGTGATGACACCACTTAAATACCAATTATGCATCTATATGTTGTGATCTCTATCGATGGTTGCACTAACAAAGGCATCAATGGAGCTTCTGCGGCTCACTTCCCACAATTGCTTTTCAAATATTAATTTGTCGTAAAAAAATAACAAAGCAACTGAATATGGAGTCGGTCACCATTGTACATATATATCCTAATAAGATCCACTATTTAAAAGATCAAGGCGACACTTCATTATTATGATTAATTACGATTATCATGATTATTATTATTATTATTATTATTATTATTATTATTATTATTATTATTATTATTATCGTCTTGAGTTGTTTTATTTCATTAAGTTATACCTTTTGGTTTTTACCGATTATCTACAAACCAGTACGAGTATGTGTGTTTTTATGTGGAATGAATGAATGATTACAATTTACTCGATGTATTTCACGCATGAAATAAACCATTGCATTAATTTTACGCTTCAATGTGCTCGGCGTACAAATGGTTATCAAATTGAGCACTGGTAGTGCTACGAAAGTGCACTAATTTGCACTTACTTAGCTCATGATTCGTTACATTAGCATTCACATTGTCGTTTCTTGCATTTTTGGTATATTCTTTCAATTAGCATGTTGAATATGTTATTTCATGTTTCAATGCATATTTAGTTGGTCTAGTGATGTATGCAATTAGCTAGAAAATTTGATGTTTCATGAAACGTGTCCAATTTTTAGCATAAATACTCTGAGAGATAAAGCGAGAAAAGACAGTAGATCGAGACAAACTGTGTTCTTCCGCAAAAAAAGATTGTAGCATTTTATCTCAATCTCTTAATCATTATTTTTAATTTTACTTTTTAAATACTTTTTTTTTTACTATATTAGTTTAATTTGAATGATTTGTGTCTTCTTATATTTTGTTTTGTACATTTTGTAGTGCTGTAGATTAATTATCTCTTAATGTTACAAACCCTAGAAAACTTCTAAAAATATTCACGTGCTTTTACATAATTGTATAATGTCTAATTAAAATCAAACATTAATATTAAAAATGAATAATTGGGGCATTCCGAGAATTGAACTCGGGACCTCTCGCACCCTAAGCGAGAATCATACCACTAGACCAAATGCCCTCAATGGCACAAACCAAATAATTAATTTTTATTATCAGATTGTTATGTTTATTATTTTTTTAAATTTTAAAATATAAAATAATTAATGTTGAGGGGATAAGTGTTATAAATGATACCAAGGGGGTAAGTTTTACATAAGCTATATTTCAGGGTGCAAAGTGTATTTAACCCGATAACATATAAAATACTGAACCAATTTTGATTCACTTAACAACAATCATTTGGTTTGTGCCGTCGAGGGCATTTGGTCTAGTGGTATGATTCTCGCTTAGGGTGCGAGAGGTCCCGAGTTCAATTCTCGGAATGCCCCAATCTGGTGTATTGATTTTTTTAAAATTAAAACTAATTAATTAAGTAGCCATTGTCTTGTACTTTTTTCAATTTGCCCTTATTATTTAAATAAAACTATAAAAAAGGGAAACATTATAGAAGAAATCAAGAAATCAAGAAATCAGCACACACATGCACCTTTCTAGTCTTGGAAAAAGGTACGAATAGTAAAATCTTATATGTAAAAATAATATAAGTTGTGTTATTCTAGAGCATTTTAATACATGATCGACGATTTGCATTATAATGATAAACCGATGTGTACAGTGCTTATCTAAAAGAAGTAACAGAAAAATAGATATACTTTTCATTATGGGAGCGACAGTTCTGTGGATGGTACGCTACACCCGGTGAAATACACCAAATAATTTTGCACTATTAATAACACACACTCGTTTGTATGTATGTTTAGTGGGTAGTTATTTGTATGGATCAATAGTGAATCACTCGATGTTTTTTAATCTGGTGTAGGCATTTCATAGATCGGGAGCGAGTTTGTAGTGTTGGTTAAGTTTCAGGTTTTGTATTTCCACGTGTTCTATAATAATAAATAAATGATATAAGAAAATAAAAAATAAAAATAAATAAACTAGAACTTTGTAAATAATATGATCAAAACAAGAAGAGCATATCAAGAAACCTTATAAAATTTTAACACCGTCAAATATATGATGTGAGTAAATTTGACACGTTATAAGGTTTCGTTAGAACAAGGCAGCGTCACCTTTATACTATTAACTCGCCACTTGTAGTGGCGATTATGTAGCGGAAATACATAAAACCGAAATCCCATTTATTTTTCTCATGTTCAAAACTAACATATTTCAACCAAAAAAAAGAGTAATTCATTATATTTGAGAAGCTCTCGTTTCGACAGGAGAGGTAGTCGTAGCTCTCTCATCGTATATATTCATTATATATCTTCAGGACCGTTGATTTCCTGAACAAAATTTTAAGCAAAAGTAAGGGAAAAATAATGTCATTTTGTAATTTTAAATCATTTTTTTACACGAAACGAGCTCGAGCGTGTTACCTTGTCAGCAATCACTGCTCCATCAGGGATTTCTAGCTTGACACCAGGTTTCGCAGTGATAGTAACTTTACCCTGAAATCAAAATTAATAGCCGAAAAGATTATTAAACAAAAAAAGAATCCAAATTTCAGAAATTGGAGAAGTTGCTAAGAATGTAACAAATATCAAATTCAAATGAAAGTCGAGAGTACCTTTAGAGTAATGCTAGCTCCAAACCAAACGTCACCTGTCACCTTCAAACTATCCAGGTCAATGATGCTGGGGATAGACTTGAACCGGCTTAAGAAGCTGGCAACCTGTGTACACAAAAGTCTCTCGTTACATTCCTAAGTAGAGAGCTACACGAGATTAATGCAAATAACGTCACTAAAAATGAATCTGAACCTTTTTTCCTCAATAAATAAATAAATAAAGTGTGAACCTTCTTAAACTCGGGTCCCAATTCGATGGAAGGATTGGCAGGATTAGCCCTAGCTGGATTTCGGGTCACAAAGCCATCAGACAGGGTGTACAGATCAGACTGTAAAACAACACCTTTCATTCAGTTTTCATTCTTAAGAAACAATATGGGATGCATTTTCAATAATTAATCACGACATCATATTTATAAACTTACTTGGACTAGGAGCAAATCGGAAGATGCCTTCACGGGAAGGAAACGGGATCGCGGAACGTTAATTCCAATAGCATGATCAAAAAACTAGATAGAGAGAGAGAGAGGAATGTTATCAGTAATTCATAGAAGTAGGCAATCACTAGCCATAACGAGAATTAATGAAACATTTAATAGTCATTAGGTGGTTGTTTACCCTTATTGCAGCACCTGCGGCAGTTTCAAGTTGAAGAACTTTGATCCCGTCAACTTCCTAGCAATTGATTGAATTGATCAGGAAGATGGGTAAAATAATAATAACTTAATTTAACCCTGATTAATAATGAAGGTTATAGATTAGATACCTTTGGGTTGGGAATAATTTCCATCTTCAGTGCATCTCCTTCAACAAGTCTGTTGATCGCCTGCAAGTTGACCCACCTGCGTGATTTCGTTACATAAAAATTGTCACGTGTTGACCTAAAAATGTATTTACATTCACTGAATTAGAAATTTAGCTCGAAGAAGATGATTGGCTAACTTACAGGTTGTTGGTGTTGAAAATTTTGAACTTCTCTATTGACTTAAATTCATTGACCTGTATGAAACATAATTATGTATAAATTAGCCATGACGTCTACAGCAGTTAGTAGGATGAAATTATCTGCAGGGATGACCAGAAACATGCTTTAAACAAACCCAAATGGAATAAAGAAATATTGCTTGGTCCAATGATCCTTATATAAAAATACGTAATTAAAGATACAGGTGCAATATCTCACTTCATAGCCTTCATCTATTTAGCATTTAAAATATCATACATTGCAAAAACTATCCTTGAAGCTTCGACTAACTGTAAATTATAAATACCACTGTGACATTTGTTTCTATTTTTAGAATTGCAGCTATTGAGGTTAAATTCGTAAACAAAGACAAATTTCAAAGGGGTATTTGTTATTTGAAACGATGACTACTTATGAAAATTAACGCTCCTGTTAACATGACTTGTCTTTTAACATGATTAATAGTACCGTGATACAAATAGAAGAATATTATGGAAGAAAAGGAAGCTCACATGTTCATCAGCAACTTGCGCTATTTCCAGTAGCTGTACAGCAGACGATACAAAAATTAAGGTTAGTAAAAATTTTAGTTGTTAGTACTAGTGCTGTAACATCAACCACGCAATAGTCAATAGCTGTAAATGAAAAAAGAAAAAAAGAAATTGTACTAGACTAGAAGACAGCTAGTTGTAGAAACATACCTGTACTTTTCCTTCGTAAGAGATTAGAGTACCACCTTTCACATCAGCTAGTGTTTTAGGTGTAACCTCCATGCAATACTCATTCTTATTTGTGATCAAATGACTTAGGATTTCTGCGACAATGAATTAAGGATATCTTTTTGCACATCACTTGAATTCAACCACATGACAGACACTATAAGTAAAAAGATATTTGCTATATGGTAAGTAATTACGATAAAGTGGCAACCAAGAAAAGTATATTTTGTGTTCATATGAGATGTAAGAATCATGTCCCAGTCACTAAGGATACTCAAGTCAACAACGGCACCCAAATTATCCGAGTTGGCAACAAAGACATATTCCTTGCCCTGTGAGGAAAGTACAAGAAGAGATCAACAATACTTGGTAAGTTTACTCGAGTCATAATGCATAGTGAAGTGTATAAATACAGCATCTTGAGGGCTATACCTGTGATAACAATGCATCAAGCTTCCCGCTGTTCTTAAAAGCAGGAAAGACATCTCCGTGACCAGGAGGGTACCTGAGATGAAATGAAAAACAAAAAGTTAACAAACTAAGAAATCTGAAGTAATGAGGCTCGGGTAGCAATAAGTTAGGCTTTAGAGCACTTATTCATATATAACATAAACCTCAGACAAACCAATTTGGATCAAATAATTGAAGCGCTGCTCGATGTACTAATCAGTACAGTAACTACAAAGAAATAATTAAATTGCGAAGAAAATATTTTTTCGATCTAAAATCTAATAATGATACAATTTTAAAAATTCATATAACCAATATGATAATAGGATATGTAAATCAATATTTAAGAACAAAGTGTTGATCAATAACATACCATGAAAAACTACTATCTTCACAAATAATACACACCATATGACAGTATTACTTATTTAACTAATTTGTGTTCAACTCTTCAAGTATCAGAAGAGCAAAGAGTTAAAAGACACAATACCATGCCTCCTTGGTAGTATTTCCTTTGGAAGAAAGTGGTTTGAAATCTTCAACAACCAGACGAGGATATTGGCTCTGGAAATTGCAGGGAATTTTAAATTAACAATGTGAAATGTTGCCTCCCTCAATAATTAAAAATTGTGGAGTTTATCATAGTTTTCAAGATATAGAAAGCAGATAGCTGTAAACCTGGTTAAATGTATGAATGTCGATCTTTGAGTTGGCATACTTCTCAACAATCTACAATTCACAGAGAGAAAAAATCAGCAGATGACTTAGTAAATGTGGAAAATACTATTTGCAGCTATATTGAAATTTCACCTTCAATGTATCATCGTGAGTGTTGAATGAGTTCATTAATAGCAGGGGAACATTGCACCCGTATTTGGCATTCAGTGTCTGCAAGTAACTAGATATTTTAGCTACATGAGCCTGAAAGTGTATAGGAGAATATTTAGTGCACACAATACCTCAATTTGGATGACTATTAAATCCAGAAATGTCAAGCCATTGCGAACTTCGATAACCGACCTGGGCCAAAGAAACATACAGTTACAACTGAAAGTTCATGGAAAATAAGTAAATAACATCGAGAGAGCATAATTGCACATTCATGAACGATAAATATCCAAATCTGCAGATCATGATAAGCTAGTACGAATAGGGAAATAGAGGTTCTTAGGTGCTGAGACATAGTAATTCCCACTTGTTTCTAAAGTATTGAACTCTGATCCGGTGAACATTTACAACAACTTAATGCAGATATATAACGTTCTGCAGTGTTTTTTAAACTTCTGATGTGAATTGATAATTATTTTTCTGCTATTGAGTATAAAATCTCAAAACTGCATAAATACGATGTCAAGAGTAATAAACACAGTTTTAAGTTTGATACATATTACAGAGTGGTATAAAACCACATCAAAATGTTCTTCTTCAATCATCATGCAATGTCAAGCAAATCGTCGTACCGTAATGCTAATGGAGAGTGGCAACAAATTTTACGACTGTTGTTCATTAATTATCTATTTTAGTTATCACCGTCAAGGTAATCAACAGCCTCAATGTCATATTATCCGTTATACATCATAATATTCATCTTAACAGCCTGTAGAAACTAATGCAGTGAGATGCAAATGCAAAATGATTTAAGAAATTCCTTGGACCAATCACCAAACAATACGCAAAACCATCTAAAATTGATCAATTAAATGCGGAAAACTGTAAAGTCATACTTTGGACCAGTACATCCCATTGTAGTTCCCAAGCCTCCATTGAGCTTTAACACCACAAGTTTGTCCAGAAGCTTCTTGGTCTCTGCAGCATCTGGAATAACAAAAATAGCTTAGTTTACTGCATCTTTAAACTAAAGCCAATTAATTACGAACCAATTTCGATTGATTCATAGTCAAATAATTAACATGAAATAAAGATGATAAACGTGAAAAAAGAAAGATCAAGATTTAAGACACCTTCAGGAACAGGGGCTAAGGTATCGTACGGCACCACCACCTCGTCAGTTGGTGTCTGGATCTTACTCCACTCTATATGTTGAGCTTCACCACTTTGATTTGCAGCCAAATAACAAAAAACCGTAAAAATTCAGCTTTGCGGAAATCATAAGGTAATAATACTGTCATCTAATCCAGAAAATACAGCTCGTGATAGGATTTGATGAAACACCTAATTCAATGAACAATTTCAAGACCACAATTCCTTGATGCTAAAACAGTACAGCAAATCTAATTGAATATTCAAAAAATCGAGTCGCTAAATCTGTTAATTGCTGAAATATAAAATTCTCTGAAGCTCAAGGATTAGTAACTCAAACACACTACACTGACCTACACAGGCGGCATGCATTCCTAATTCGGCATAAATGCCAAAAAAAAATTCCAAAAATACGTCTCCTAATTTCTAATTAAGAAGCAATCAAAAGCGGATGCATTAATGGCGGAAAACTGCGGATAATTATCACTATACCTTAGGTAGCGAGCCACCAGATTGATAAATCCAGATTTCTCATTTTCACTGAACAATAAATAAAATCAAAATTAATCAATGTTAGATCTAGAGAAATCACCATCTGTAATGCTTCGGAAAAAGGAAAAAATAAAAAAAATTAGAGAGAGAAAGGGAGAAGAAAACCTGATCTGATCGAGGGTGGCGACATCAGATTTAAGCGTGGAAATCTTCTCAGCATCAGCAGAGCTCAGAGTTGGAGCCATTTTCTCGGAATCACAATCACTTTCTAGCTTGAATTACAAGATCTAACCAGAGAGAGAGGGGAGAGAGAAGAGAGAGAGAGCTTGTGTTAAAAGGAGACGATGAATAAACACGTAAATGAAGGAAATTTGAGTAATGTAAGAGTGTTGTTATTTTATAAGTATTTGCAAAAGCGGTTTGAAATAAATTGGAATATATGTATAATATATATATATATATATATATATATAATATATATATTATTAATAATTTCATATATATAATTATTGTAAATTGAAGATGGAAAAGTATCTATGTTTACAAAGTGTAATATCCATACCAAAAAATGAAGAATCTAGTGACACGTGGCATTTTTTTTTTTTTTTTGATATTAATAATTGTTATAGGGAATTTTTATGGTACCACACAGAATGAGTAAAGAGGTTGAAGAGAATATGCATGCGAATATCTCTTCAAACATGTGGTAGGAATTAATTTCGGGGAGGTTTTTGTGCATGAAGCGCATTTGTTATTATACTTTCAAATTACAATTTTATAACTCCTTATCAGAATTTGTCATATATGGTTAAACTATATATGGTTAACTTAGTGTGATTTACATCTTTTATGTAATTTGTAATTTATTATACGAAAGTGTAGGTTTATTCAGTGAACTTATATGGTTGGTTGGGGGTTCGTTCGTACGGTTGTTCTAGAGAAATTAAGGACCCTAGGCGAGTTTTAAGAATTTATAAAAATGGACTCCTGTTATGTATAGGATAATTTACACATTAAATCATTCAAGGAGCACGGCCGGACAAAAAGAATTTGATTAGTAGTTAAAATTTTGAGGAAAAATATAACTAAAATATAGATGAAGTTAAGGTAAACCGAAAGTTTACGGGGTTCGGGGTAGAGCTCCGAAGTTTTTTTGAAATTATTCATAGAAATATCATTGAACAAGTAAACATATGTATATTTTTTTTTTAATATAGTATATTTCAACTTGCCGAAACTCTTTTAAATTAGAGTTAAACTACGTAGAATAATATTAAAAATGCAAAGATTGCTGAAAAATAAAGTTTAAAATCTTGAAATAGATTGATAGAAGAACTCAATATCTATTTAATTATAATTGATCTAAGACATTTCATTCACATCAAATGCAATGATAAGCGAATTTTTTTATGGTTATTCAAATTGTTGAACTGTTTATTTAATTATTTTAAAATATCATGTAGTACTATGACTAGTATATATAAAGAGTATAAAATATTATTTGGGGTCCCCCTAATTTATTCTAAAAATCGGGGCCCGAGGCGACCGTCTCTTTCGCCTATAGTCAGAACCGGCCTTGTAATAATCGTCTCTTACAAAAAAAAAAAAAAAAAAAAAAGAAAAAAAAAGAGAATTATTGTTTTATAGTATTAAATATATGTGTTTATTTAGATTTTGAAGTTTTTTAGATGTCCGTTTGGTTGATACTTTTCTTCTTTTTGCTTTTCAAAGAAGGGGTTTTTGTGATAAAGTCCCCAACCAAGCATATTTATTATTCTAGGTTTAGGGGCTATATCTCTTTCACCAATAAGCTCATCTCATTAATATTTATTATAAATAAAGGAAACACTCGTGTATATCTCAATATTACCCTCAACCATTTATACCAAATTCTTAATTATAACCCCAATTTAATCAATTTTATCCACAAAAATCCAATTTTGACCACAAAAATTCAATTTTGACTTTTTTTTGGAGCATACTTTAATATGCTCCAATTTCATCCTTTAACTTAATTTAATCTCAATTTGACCCCAAATTTCACAAATTATTCAATTTTGACCCAAAACTTTTTTTTTTCACAAACATTTTTTTTTTCAAAAAAAAATTTTTGCCGCCGGATTCCGGCGTTGACCGCCGGTCAACGCCGTTGACTTTTTTTTTTTTTTTGCTTTTTTCTTTTCTTTTCTTCCGGATTTTTTCGCCGGTCTCCGGCATTGACTTTTTTAAGTGTTTTTTTAAGTATTTTTTTTTTTTGGTTTGTTTTTTTTTTTTACGTCCGACGCTAAACGTTGACCGTAATTGTGCTGTCACTGACAGTAAATTAACGTAATTATACTGTCAATGACAGTAAATTAACGTAATTGTACTGCCATTGACAATACATTTATGTAATTGTGCTGCCGTTGACAGTAAATTAATGTAATATTATTATTTTTTATTTTTTGTTGTTTTTTTTTATTTTGTTTGATTTGTTGACAAGTCAACGTTATTATATTACTATCGTTGACAGTAAAATAACTGTAAACACAATAATATTACTGTCAACAACATCAATATTATTATTTTTTTGGGTTTTTTGTTTTGTTTAAGTTATCACGGAGTAACGTAATAATATTACTGTCTATTATTGTAATATTACTGTAAACACAATAATATTATTGTGGTTGACGGTAATATTACTGTTGTTATAGTAATATTGTTGTCAACCACATCAATATTATTATTTTGTTTGGATTTTTTGTTTGTTTGTGTTATTCATGGAGTAACGTAATAATATTACTGTCTATTATTGTAATATTACTGTGGTTGACGGTAATATTACTGTTGTTATAGTAATATTACTGTCACTCACAGTAATATTAATTCTTTTGGTTTTTTATTATGTTTACATTTGTTGAACGGTCAACATAGTAATATTACTCTATTACACAATAATAATGAGTTTTGTTATGTTAATATTACTGTGCTAGAGATTAATATAGCAATATTACTGTGTTCAACTGTAGTTTAGTTTAATTTTACTGTGTTTAGCAGTAATATAGTTAATATTACTGTCAATCACAGTAATATTGCTGTTTAAACGAAAAAAAAAGGTTAAAGAAAGATAGAAAATAAAAGAAAAAAAAAATTGAAAAGTCAACGCCGGAGACCGGCGTTGACAGCCAGCCGGTCAACGCCGGAATCCGGCTGGAAAAAAAAAAGTTTTGGGTCAAAATTGAATAATTTGTGAAATTTTGGGTCAAATTGAGGTTAAATAAAGTTAAGGATGAAATTGGAGCATATTAAAGTATGGGGGTTATTTTAGTCCTTTACAAAAATCTGGACCATGTGTGGACTTATTGGTAAAGAAGTTTTTTGTCTTGATCTTTTTATAAATAAGTACCAATTGATGAGCTTATTTGTAAAGACCCCTTAAAAGAAAATTAGTGCGTAATAACCTATAAGATCAATTAGGAGTTCTTGGCACGATCACGTTGATTGGCCATTTCTTATCTTCAACAAGATGGAAATTTCACAATAAAAAATCGTATGTGCAAATAATTAATCGAATACTTGCATTGATTTATATTCCAATCAACTTACATAGATGTAAACTTATAGTAATCATGTTCAAGTGATTAGTGAAATTGATTGATCATACACATTACTTATTTAGAAAGCAATATAGATACTATACAACCTTCTTTTTCTCTCTTTTTTTTTTCAAAGTAAATTGAGTTAATGATACATTCGATATGGAATGAGGGTAGAAGTGTAAATTATATGAATTAGTTCAACGATACAGTTCATGTTCGAGCTTGAGCGTGAATAAATTGAGATTGAGCTCATTTTCACTTTTCAAAAACTTATAAGCTATACCATATACGCCAACTTGTAAACATTTTATTTATTTTTTACTCAAATTGATCCTCCTTCAGATTTTTTTAATTTTATTTTTGTCTTATGTTCCAGCTGTTCCGGTCACGACACAGCCATTTTGTGGCTCTGTCTCGCCCGTCACACCGTTATCCCAATGTTCCGTTCCGTCACGATGCCAAAATAATTTTTGATAGGGATTTCAGAATGGAGGGCACCGTTCCTGTTATATTCTTGCCGTTCCGATGAACCGTGTTTAATCTCTTCAAATAAGTTGAATTTGAGCTCAACTCGATTCGAATCATTTACAATTTTCGATAGGTCGATCTCAACTCATTTAAATTAAATAAGGGTGTGGTATAAAAGATAAAAAGATGTATATATTGCTTATCCGAAAGGAAAAAAGAATAATCAAAGTTGGAGTATCTTCAAAAGATGAAAAAAGGTGAAATAAACCAACAAAGAATGGAATCATTAAAGTTCAGATATTACAACAATCTAAACAAAAGTGCCAAGAAACGAACAATTTATGATCCAGTTTTATCATATGAATGAAGCTTGAATTTATGTAGGCAAGAAATCTGAATTATCCAATGTGAGACTTTATTAAAGTATTTCCTCAATTTTATCACCTTATTAAGGGGCTACTATCAATAAATTCATATAAAGTTCATATAAAGGTCAGAGGTGTGGTAAAGACTCAAATACCCCTCACATTTATTATATTTCAATTTCATCTCTTATTCCATTTTGACGTCAGTTTTATCAATTTAACATTAATTTGATCATAATTTTATCAATTATTCAACTTTGACCCTTAAACACAATTTTGACTCCATTTTGATTTGTTGTTGTCGTTGACCTTTTTTGTTTAATTTTTTTTTTCCATAATATTTTTTTGCCCCCGTAAAAATACTAATATCAATGTGGTTGACAATAATATTAACTATTACTGTTTAACACAATAATATTGCTATAGTACTATCTAGCACAGTAATATTAACACAACAAAATCACTATATTACATAATAAATCATAGTGTGATAATAATATTATGTTAACATGCCAACAAAGACAAACAGAATAAAAGGTCAAAAATTTTAATATTGTTGTCGTTAACAGTAATATTACTGTAAATGACAGTAATATTACTTAATATTTTTGTCAAAGACAATAATGTTACTTAATATTATTGTCAAAGATAGTAATATTATTACGTTGAACGTGTCAGGGCAAGCGAAATAAAAAGACAAAAGACAGTAATATTATAGTGTTTACAGTAATTTTGCTGCCAGCAACAGGAGTACTAATGTTCACGATAAGCGGCGGGCGGAAAAAAAGTTACCAAAAAAAAAAATCAACGCGGGAAATTGGCGGCATAAAAAGAAAAGTTTGAAAAAAAGTCAAAATTAGATTTTTGTGGTCAAGATTGATGAAATTGAAATTAAATTAGAATAACAATTAGGAATTGAGTTTAAAGGATTGGACGTCCGTAATTTTGTCATAACCATTAAGTTTGCATTTACTCGTAATACATGTTAAAGAAATGAGTTTATTCACAAAATAAATATAACATTTGAACCTAAAATAATAAAGATTGTCGGTCACGAACTTATGCATAAAATAAAAATAAAAAAATAATAAAAAAAAAACCCTTTTATTAAAGACTTTCGTTTTCAGTTAGGTTCTAGTATTACACAAAACCAACGACACTGAAAGAAGCATTATAAGTCTGATTAATCAACATTAACCAGGCATTCAGACTCATTACCAACACATAATATGATTATATCACATCATAATAGCAATTTTTACCTTTTCTTTTTATCTTTTTATTTTGGAAAAATTATGAGAAACCCCCTGAGATAAGGCATGATTACGAAAATCCTTCTCATGTTTGTGTAATTACGAAAATCCCCCTTAACAATATGAGTTTTTTTAGCATTTTAATGAAACACAGGGTTTTCTGTTCCAATTAACTGGAGATATGTTTGAAGAATAATTAAGATTTTATTTGATATTAAAAAATAATCTCATATATAATAATTCATTTTTTTTAAAACAAGACATGTAATTTAAGAGTTAACTCATGCATATTTATAGATTTCTTAATACATGCTCAATCATATAAAAAATAAGAAATATTTTTGGCAGTCTCAAAATAATATTTTTTTAATCTGCAACTATTTGATATTGTTAACCATGCATTAATTAATTTATTTATATACCTTCTTTTTATGTTAACCATATTACATTAATTTAATAGAGTGCTAGCTAGAAATTGCTATTTCTTGATATTGTAGTCAAGGAAAAGAACAATCATCATTATTATTATACAAACAAGAGCAAAGAGAATGCCAAGAATTTCATGTCATTGTCATTTAATTTGAGGGAGATTTTAGCGACGATGATTCATTGTCTTATCTACATATCTTTTGGACAAAAGTTGAATCTTTTGGACGAACAAATTCAACGGCTATCATTTCATTTTATTTTTGATGAAAATCGACGGCTATTAGATACCTGCAGCAAAGATCAATCTGGTTTCGAAGGGGTAAAATTCATTTCCGCCCCTGATGTTTAGAGTCAAAATCAAAATAGTCTCTATGTTCGTAATTTTATTCAATATCAACCTTTGGACACAATTTTATAGCAAAAAAAAAAGCATACTTTACATAATGCCCACACTACCCTTCAAACCTTAGGGATGAAAATGAAATGTACCTAATTTTGGGGAGTAAACTGCAAAAACTACCCCTGTGTAATCTCGAAATAGCAAAAACCCCCCTGTGATAAATAAACTAGCAAAAACCCCCCTGTGAAATTATTTAAATAGCAAAAACCCCCCTATGGAACTATTTGAGGGTTGACTTGATATAAAAAGACACAAATACCCCTGGAGTCTTGCAATTAATAAATTCTTATATTTTATAAATATTTTAATTATTTTATTTAAAAAATAATCAATTTAGTTGTTTACTATTTATTTTTTTAATTTCTAAACAAATAAATTAAAAAGAATAAATATACATATAATATGTATATATATAAATACATTTTGAGGGACAATTTTGTCATTTCAAGTCTAAAAAATCAGCTAGGGGGGATTCTGCCTTTGACTAAATTTCACAGGGGGGTTTTTGCTAGTTTATTTATCACAGGGGGGTTTTTGCTATTTCGAGATAACACAGGGGTAGTATTTGCAATTTACTCTAATTTTGGGCTTCACACAGTTTTTTTTTTTAATCAATTTTTTTTGACCAATTTCAAATTTTCTTATAATTACTTTATGCAAAGTTTACAATAATCGTTAATATATCTTATATATAAAGGAAAGAAACGCCGAGCAACCCTAAAAAACCCTAATGGTATTTCGGTAATTATTTATTTTTAATATTTTGTCTCTACTAATTTCTAACTATAATTTGTAACAATTATCAAAATTGCTACATATGTAATTATTTATTTTTATTAATTTTTCTGTACTAATTTTTTAACTATAATTTTCAACAATTATTGATCTCCTAATTTTCATCAATATATCTCAAATCTTAAGAGATAAAGCTAGAAATTCAATATGAATAATACATATATATAAAAGAAAGAAACGTTGAGCATCAACACTAAAAAACCCTATTGGTATTTTGATTATTTTTTTTCCACAATTTAAATAATATCCCGTGCATCGCACGGGGAAAAATGCTAGTTATATATAAAAGAAAGAAACGTTGGGCAACCCGAAAACCCTAATGGTATTTTTGTAATTATTTATTTTTAATATTTTTTCTCTACTACTTTCTAACTATAATTTTCAATAATTATCAAAATTAAAACTAAACTGTGAAGAATCCTACCCTAATGGTACATCTGTAATTACTTATTTTTAATATTTTTTTCTCTACTAATTTTCTAACTATAATTTTCAACAATTATTAATCTCCTATTTTTCATCAATATATCTCAAATCTTAAGAGATAAAGATAGAAATTCGATTTCTTAAATTTTAATATGTAACATTTATAATACTACATTATTATTTTTTTCTATGTTAATGTGCTATATTTTTTCATTTTATATTAAATTGATTATTCTTTTTCACTTTTGAAATAATATCCCGTACATCGCAGGAGAAAAAATGCTAGTTTATCTAATAAAACATACACATGATCAAAACTTTATTTAGTGTTTGTGTGAAGTCTACCTATTTTTCCCAAAATTTTGGAAATACTTAGCTTATAAATCAAATATAAAATGTATATATAAATCAAATCTAATATATATATATATATACACATACACACACCGTGTGAAACCCAAAATAATAGTAATATACTAATATTTTTGTTAAAATATTAAGGGTAAATTACACACACCCCCCTGAGGTAAGCTTAAATAACTGTAAGGTCCCTGTGGTATCGATAATTACACTCAGCCCCCTGACACGTAGTCAGAAACTCTAATGGGATAATGAATTGGATACGTTATTCCGATAGGGTTCTAACGGACTATTGGTTTCAGAAAGTGGTGGAGACAACAAAGAGCTATGGGTGATTTAAGAAATGTTCGGGAATGTTCGGGGAGCCATGTCACCCCATAGCTCTTTGTTGTCTTCACGACTTTCTGAAACCAATAGTCCGTTAGAACCCTATCGGAATAACGTATCTAATTCATTATCCCATTAGAGTTTCTGACTACGTGTCAGGGGGCTGAGTGTAATTATCGATACCACAGGGACCTTACAGTTATTTAAGCTTACCTCAGGGGGGTGTGTGTAATTTACCCAAATATTAAACATAAATGCTATAATTGTTTGGTTCATATAAATTAGCAATTCATATTTTTTTTTATTTGGTTGCAAAATTTCTAAAATATAGTGTTTTGCTAAGATCCTGGGATATTTATTTTTCATGCATATATGTATCAGATATATATAATTTATTATAGTTTTTAAAAAAGTATTATAATTTTAAAATTGTCAAATTAGATATATTTCATTTTCAACCCCAGGGTTTTGAAGGGCAATGTGGGCATTAAGTAAAAAATATTTGATTTTGGCAGTGAAATTAAATTTTGAGGATAACATTGAAGCAAATTAGAATCGAGGGACTAATTTGATTTTGACTATAAACCTCAGGGATGAAAATGAAGTTTACTCATTTTCGAAGTGGAATTTTATATTCACAAAGGAAATTCTACTAGGCCGTAGAGGAGTTTAATTCATTATTCACCAAACCTTCAGTTGTTTTGTTAGTTTAAAAATGGGCCAAAATGATTTACTTATATCGGACCCAAGACAGCTAACTCATCAGGCGGCCCACTTTCATGGAGTCGGCCCACTCCTCACTTAAGCCTTTGCAGTCCTCTGATCTGGACCGTTGAATGAAGGGGCTCGATCCAAGTCATCCATCCTTCACTTATATACTCTCATACAGCTGCGACCTAAAACCCTAAGTCTCTCTTCTCTATCTCCGCCGATGCGCCTCTTCTCTCAGCGCCGCTCCAATCTGTTCGCCGATTTCCATGGCAATAATCAAATCTCCAATGATTCTTGCCTTTGATATTGAATCCTTGAGTCTATATATACTTCATATATTGAAAGATAGAGTGATACAACTCTAGCTTCTTCCTTCTTACCTTCGATCGCTTTGCTGTGAGGGAAATCGTAGTCTTTGTGAGTGAAGGAAAACGGATCTGAGTTTATACAATGTGGGAAGCCAAATCCTTCGTGGGTTGGGTCGAAACTGAGATTGGGAGGGCACTTGGGCTGCGTGGTTGGTGAGGAAGTTAGGTGGAGCATGACACCGGAATTGGAGCCGCCGCCGACTGAGCCTTGGATGTGGACACGGGAAATGGAGGACTGAGCCGTTGCCAGCAATTTCAGATATGTGGATCTGCCAAGATTTGTCTATTTCGTATATCTTTATTATTATATTATGTATCTTTATTGTTTTCGACCAATCTGTAATTCATCATCCCCTGCTCCCATAGGTTTTCTGTAATTCTTGTATCATTTGGTTCATTATTATGGTCTGTAATGTTTATGCTATTTGAACGACCACCCAACATGGTACCAGAGCATCGTCAAGTTGGGTGGTGCTCGTTCAAATAGGGCGTACGAATATCCAACCAGATTCCGCTCAGGTATCGTTTTCTCAACCCCTTATGGTTGGGATTTAATTTTATGTTGTGATTGTTAATCTCTGTACGTTCTGGCATCATTGCAAGTCTCAAGGAAGTGTTCCACATGTTGCTTGGGGTTGCCCTTGCCGTCAAATTGTTCAAATTTTGGAGGTATATAGCTCATTGGCATATTTAGATCATCAATCCTTTGCGTGTATGGCTTAATAGGTTGATGACGACTTCAGACTTCCTTCCAACTGTCTTTGATAGTTCCACTGATCAACGTCATCACTTGATCTACATGAATCATCCCTTCGGGAGAAACTTGAAGTTCTTGAGTTGGAGCCTTCTCGTTTTCAACTGGTTGTTGCTTTGTGGATGTCTCGACTTCGTCTTGAGCCTCTATCTGATTCTCCACAACTTGACTAGCATTGGCTTTGTGCATCTGGTTGATCAACTTGTAGCACCAATTTCTTATCTGCGATTTAAACAAACAAGAAAAACTTGCACAAAGATAATTTATCGAATTAAAATAAAATATTGCGAGTTACAAACTCTAATTTAATCATCTGATTCTTCTCTCAAGAACAATATATGTTGACTTTGAATTTCGGAGTCGAGTCGTTGACTTGATCTTCTCCGTATTTGATTTGAACTTGAATAACGTTTTCCGAGGGTCTTGTGACTTGAATCTCGGATCGAATGCTGAACTTTGATGGGCTTTGACTTGAAGATCTTAGTTCTTTGAAATTTGACTTGAAGATCTTGGAGTTCTTGATGGACTCGGCCCTTCAATCTTCGTTCGATCTTGATTTGTTGAAGAACGCCCTCGATTTGATGAAAAATGCTTGAGATGTTGTAGAGAGAATTTTCTCCTATGGTTTTTCTTCTTCTTCGCTTGTGTCTTGAATTGTGTACGGAGGGTCCCTATTTATAGTGGTAGAATAAGAGTCATTGATAACCTTCTTTGATGACGTGGCATGATTTGATTGGCTCTCTTTAAATTGATATTTATCTCTTATAACTTGGAAGAGAAGAAATAATCCTATTGGCCAATAATTAATTGATAATTATCTTATATAACTTGGAATAGAAGAAATAATTCTATTGGCTAAAGATTAATTGATATTTATCTCAATAACTTATTTTGAAAGACAAATTATAATCTTGGAATTCAATTTAAATATAATATAAATTATATTAAAATGTAAACGTCTACAGATGTAAAAACCTGTCTTCTTGCATGGTGAGTTAGATGAGCATATTTATATGAAACAGCCTGAGGGCTTTATAGATTCTAAGAGGCCCGAATATGTTTGTTTGCTGAAAAAATCTTTATATGGCTTGAAACAATCACCTAGAAAATGGAATAAGAAATTCGATTCTTGCATGTTTCCGTTTAAGTTTAAGAAAAGTGCTTATGATCATTGTCTTTGTTTCAAAGATACTCATTTTGTACCTATTTTTTTATTGATATATGTTGATGATATGCTTATAATCAACTCTTGTGTGAAATCTGTTGATTATGTGAAAATGCGTCTAAGTGAACAATTTGAAATAAAATACTTAGGAGATGCTAAGAAAATATTGGGCATGAACATTGATCGAAATCGAGATAGTAATTCATTGTTCTTGAATCATATTTCTTATGTGAGAAAGATCTTAGAAAAAAATTGCCATGTCAAATGCTAAACCTACAAACGTGCCTTTAGCTGCCCAATTTTCAATTAAGTAAGGATCAGTCTCCCAAGACTTAAACTGAATTTGACTCTATGCAAAATGTTCCTTATGACAATGCAATAGGTTATGTGATGTACTTAATGGTAAGCACTCTCCTTGATATAGCTTATGCGGTAAGTTGTTTGAGTCGTTATATGTCAAACCCATGTATGCCGCATTGGGAAGCCTTGAAATGGCTTCTTCGTTATTTGAAACATTCTTTGCATAATGATCTGAATTTTTCTAAGTCTAAGACTGGAATTGAATTAATTGTCTATGTAGACTCCAACTTCCCTAATGATAGAGACAGTAGGAAATCATCAACTTCTTATGTTTCACTTTGTGTGGATCATGTATTAGCTGGAAATCTCAACTGCAGCATATTGTAGCTCTATCTACAACTGAATCTGAGTACATCGCTACCATTGAGGCTATAAAAGAAGTATATGGCTGAAAGGCATTCTTCGTGAAATTGGTTTTCTTAAAAAAAATGTCACTGTTTTCTCGGATAGCCAATCTGGAATTCAATTATGTAAAAACCCGATTTTCCACGATCGTACTAAACACATAGAGATCAAGTATCACTTCATACGAAATGTAGTGGAACAGGGTATTATCAAGTTGGAGAAAATTCCCTTACAATTTAATCCAGCAGATATGGGTACTAAGTGTCTCCACTCGAGAAGTTCGCTCTTGCTTGAAAAGCTTGAGCCTAATCTCTCAATCATAATTACTCTGTGTAATCTCTAGGATGTCTTCGTGACTGCCCCTCTTTAATTGTTGTAATTATTTAATCTATGTGATTATTACTTTTGTACTGTATTGCCTTTGTGTTTTTTGAGTGCAAGAACCTTAAAATGATAATGATGACCTTATATCCCAAATTTGTCCCGATGACTCATTTGATCCCAGGTGGCGATTGTTAGTTTAAAAAATGGCCCAAATGATTTACTTATATCGGGCCCAAGAGAGCTAACCCACCGGCGGCCCACTTCCATGGAGTCGGCCCACTCCTCACTTACTTACCCTTGCAGCCCTTTGATCTAGACCGTTGAATGAAGGGGCTCGATCCAAGCCATCCATCCTTCACTTATATACTCCCACTCAGTTGAGACCGCAAACCCTAAGTCTCTCTGTCGTTGCGCCTCTTCTCTCAGCGCTGCTCCGATCTGTTCGCGGATTTCCATGGCAATAATCAAATCTCCAATGATTCTTGCCTTTGATATCGAATCCTTGAGTCTATATATACTTCATATATTGAGAGATAGAGAGATACGAGTGATACAACCCTATCTTCTTCCTTCTTACCTTCGATCTCTCTGCTGTGAAGGAAATCGTCGTCTTTGTGAGTGAGGGAAAACGGATCTGGGTTTATACACGGTGGGAAGCCAAATCCTTCGTGGGTTGGGTCGAAACAGGGATTGGGAGGGCACTTAGGCTGCGTGGCTGGTGAGAAAGTTAGGTGGAGCCTGACACCGGAATTGGAGCCGCCGCCAACTGAGTCATGTGTATATGTGCCTAGTGGGTAGTTATATATGTAGATTTAAAATTTAAAATCACATGATGTATTTCATCAAGCATAGAATCTCATAAGCCGAGATATGATCGTAAGAAACAAGAGAGGGTGAAGAGTAAATTAGATAAAAAAAAAAAAAAAAAAAAAAAAAAAAAAAAAAAAAAACAAGTAGTTTTTTCCAAATGATTCCAACTTATGGGTTTAATTTGAAATACAAAATATCCATTTTCCTTATCTCTTATTACGTACCCAATGAAGAGTTTTCTCTAATTTTTAAATCAATTAAAGTGAAGGATAGTTTAACCGTTTCAGTGTAGGGGGTGAAAGTTGGAATGAAATTTTCAATTTATGTTGGTTCCGATCGAAAAGTTTTGATTTTGTAAAAAAAAAAATCATTATGAATTCCAAAATTCAGATTTCCGAAGATTTCTGATTTTTTTGTATTGCAATTGGAATTATATAAAAAAAATATTCAGAATTTCCGATTTCCAATTCAATTTAATTTCCGAAATTAATTCTGAAAATTTTATTTCTTTTCCAAAAAATACAACAATTAAAAATATATGTATATATATAGAAATATATTGTATTTTATTTATTTGGGCTCACTAAAATTAACACATCATGGGATACTTTTTCTCATTAGCAATAAGCTCCTCATATAGCTAAGAAATGGTGATATGTCCACCCTTTAAATTTTTCTTTGTGAGAACCCCTAGAAATTGTATCCCAATACTACTCTTATGTCAATTCGCATAATTTGTATCAATTATTCTTTTTTGTTTCTCTCTTTCCAATAACAACAATCTAATTCCTAAAAACCTACTTCCAAATTCCTAAAAATTTGCTATCAAATCAAAAAAAAAAAAAAACAAATTGATTTTTTTATTTTTTTATTTTTATTATTTCGGATTCATTTTTTATTTTTTTATTATTATTTATTATTATTTTTTATTTTTATTTTTTAATATTTTTTTTAATAAAAAAAATTTTAAATTTTTTTTTTAAATTGAATTTTTTTCTCCACTTGTTTACTACGCCGAATATGACTATAGTTGACTATATGTGACCATATCAACTGTAGTCATATTCTTTCTTTATATTGCAGTTTTTTACATTTTTAATTTAAAAATTCGATTGTGTAGTGTGGTACAGTTATGTTTACTAAATTATATAAAACAACGAAAATTGCCTATTGTTTACTTGAAACGAAAAGATAGAATATATTTGAATATGACTACAGCCATATTCAACTAAGTTCATATTCGAATATGACTATAGTCATATTCAAATAATAATCATATTCGAATATGACTATAGTCATGTTACTGCTGCTAGTTTAGATCTAAAGAAGAAAAAAATATTCGAATATAATTATAGTCATTTTTATGCTGCTACTGCTAGTTTAGATCTAGAGAAAAAAAAAAAGAGAAATCTAAAAATACAGAAAAAGAGATAGAAAGTTTAGATCTGGAGAAGAAAAAAAATTCGAATATGACTCTAGTCATTTTAATGCTGCTAGTTTAGATCTGGAAGAAAAAAAATGAAATCGAAAAATACATTAATAGAGATAGAAAAATAACGAAAGAGATTGAGGGGGAGTCGACGACAACGGCGGTGGTGGTGGTGGACAGATCTGGGAAAAAAAAATGAGAAATCGATAGAGATAACAAAAAAGAGAGAAAAACCTTACCTGGAGACGAAGGACGCGACGTCCGCAACGAGTGGCGATGGTGGTGGTGTAGAGATATGTGTGAAGACGATGGTGGTGTAAAGAGAGAGAGAGAGAGAGAGAGAGAGAGAGAGAGAGAGAGAGAGAGAGAGAGAGAGAGAGAGAGAGAGAGAGAGAGAGAGAGAGAGAGAGAGAGAGAGAGAGAGAGAGAGAGAGAGAGAGAGAGAGAGAGAGAGAGAGAGAGAGAGAGAGAAATTGAGAGAGATAAGAAACGAGAGAGAAAGATATTTATGTGGAGAAGAAAGAGGAAGCGGCGATGGCAATGAGCGACGGTGGCGGCGGCAACGGCAGTGGATGAAAGTTGGAATTTTCGGAGAGAGTTGAAGGAGGTGGAGAGGTGGAGAAGATGAAAGTGATAGATGTGGGCAAATAATTAGGGTTACAGTAGTTTAGGGTAGTAGAGGGAGGTCTCACTAATTAAGAATACAATTTGGGTGTAAGAAAAGTCTTTAAAAGTCAATTGGGTTTAGTTCGAAATATTTTCTATTTGAAGGGTGTATTGCATATTTCCCCTTTTCATAAAGGGGTCCAAACAAAAAAATATTTATAAAAAAGTCCACTCATTGTTCAGAGGTGTGTAAAAGACTAAAATAGCCCCTCACATTTTAATATGCTCCAATTTCATCATTTAATTTAATTTAACCTCAATTTGACCCCAAATTTCACAAATTATTCAATTTTGACCAAAAACTCAATTTTGAGTACAATTTCGCCCGTCGTCGCCGTTGATTTTTGGCATTTTTATTTTGTTTGATTTGCTGACCGATTAACCTTATAGGGGTTGTCTAGGGTCCGAGAGGGCCGTACTTCTCGGACAGTAATCTACCAATGAGAATGTGCCACGTAGGATTAGTACGTACCCAGTAAAAAAAGTACAACCCCCTAGATTACAAGTAAAATTACATAAAACCCCTTTTAATTAAACTTAAAATTTTAATTATATAATTAATAATTTAAAAGTTAACTACGAATAAACAAATTTAAATTTATATTAAAATCTTATTCTTCAATAATCGTTTTTGATCTGTTCATCGTCTTCACCATTCCTCTCAAGAAAACAAAATCATCGATCTTTTAAGGAGTAGGGTTTTAATTTTTTGTTTGTTTATCTAATTCATGATGCGGTTGAAACTTGTCAACACATTCTTCTCGTTTAAATTGTTTTTTTTAAATCACGTCGCTTTCTCTATCAAGCCTTCCCTTTTCCAGATTTTTGGGTTTTCTTCTCTTGATTCATATAATCTTTTTTATTCCATCATTGTGAAGGTTCTGTGAAAAAAGGAAAAAAATACTTATTTTCTTATTGACACAGGAATTTATGTTGCTTCCTTAGTTACACAGATCCAAGCAGAAAAAACAATATTCAAATCTATGTTAGATTGGAATAGCTGCGTATATTTCCTGTTAAATGAATTCTTTAATATGCCACAAAAATTTTACTCAATTTTTCACTTGGTATAAGTTAATGGTTCACCAAGACACATTCACCTAAAGATATTGCAGAGAAAGCTCCAGATGATGATTATGAGTATTAGAATAATGTGACAATAATAATAACAAATGAAAACATTTAGCTGCTATTGATATATAGGCTGAATGTTTCTTTCATGTGCAAAAACATTCTTTCATGCTATGGCTTTACTTTCTTACTTTCTTAATGCTCTGCATAGTTTTGATTATTCTACGTTCTGAGTGAAAGGCAAATATGATTCTCATCCAAGTAAATTGTGGACAAAAATATCATATGCTACTACCACTAAAATCCAGCTTTCATTTTGGTTGAAATTTCACATTTGAATCATATTGTTCCGAATTATCTGCCTAGCAAGAGGTATCATCAACAAAAAATATTAATCAAATTATTGCAGGCATGTAGGTTAATCAAACCTAAAACACTTTATTGGTCATTAATAATCAAATAACTTGTTGCTGGTAAATTGTAGAGATGCATAATAATACAAATAAGTTAAACAAACTCATCAAATTTTCATTTCTCGTCAATTTGTTTCTACAACTCCGAGATAGGACCAATTTCTCTAAGGTTTAAGATTAGTGGGCTAGTGCGAGCTTAACTTAAACTGTAAACAATTTATATACATAAAAAGTTGCTGGTGTGTTTCAGCAACACCCCCCATCGGCCATCTCTCCATCCGGGGGATGTGTTGTAGTATGGTCTCAACAGGTTATAGTGTTTTTTATTTCTCCATCATCCAATAATACTTTTAAAATTAATTTAACCAAAGAAGTTCATGGTACAAACAAAAAACTGCATATTTTTAGAAAAATATGAGAGATACACATTATGCAAAAGAACAAAAATACCTTGTTGCCATCAGAACAGTAGCCTCTGAATAGCAACAAATGGTCGTTACAACCATTACAAAAAAGAGCCAAAACCAGAAAAGATCTATTACATTATAAATTAACTGTTTTCGACGAATCAATGAAATAATATAGATATGAATCCAAAACTTCCACTACAAGGGAGTACAGTATCCAAAAGAAATGCATGAAAATTCTTAAATTTCTGGTTCCAAAATTACAAGCTATAGCAGAGCTCATAACCCAAGAATAGTTGTCCTCCAAGGATATGAGCACTACATCATCAGTTCGTCACCGTGCACAACACTTCTTATCTCGGCCAAGCAAACCGATGCAAAGATTATATATTCAAATCTGCAACACATAATCTCGTAGCTCAGTCGAAGACATCAAGTGCATGTACAATTGATAATAGAAAATAACATAATTGATGCAAAGATTACATATGGATTTCATTTTGATAAGAAAAGATTTGAAGTTAATTATTACGAGATCACAATAACAAACACATTCAGCTTGTTTGGATGGAATTCACTTTGAAATGAAATTCAAATCGTTAGCTCTCGTTTTGAATCAATTTACAAGTAATTTGGCTTCGTTCGTGAAAAGGTGAAAGAAGCCATACCTTTCTCCTTTGATGATTGTCATCGAGAACGTGTTTGCTGCTACATTATCACCTTATGTTACGATTTTCTATTCAAATGTTTTAATAATAAGAATAAGCTTCATCAATGAATGAAAGAACTACTTATTTTGCTCTGCTCTAAACCAGACGCCACACATATATACATACTATGTAATATCACTGTGATTCTTCAATCTGAATCCTGCACTCTTGAAATACAAAAGGATATATTAGCAAAATGTGCTCTAGAATTAGAGATAAATCTTATTGCCCCCTAAAACATCATTCATGGATTCTACAACTAAAGTCTGATATCAAATAGACGTCCTGAAAGGTTTCATATAATAATCTGTCAAGGAGCATACCTAGAAAGTAGCATACACTCTTTAGTAGAATTTCACTGTTCAACTGGAATATGTGAACTTTAACATCGAGAGGAAAAGCCTGAATTTTGTTGTTACTAGCACTCAGAAAAGTCGTTCAATCCACCAATTTCACTATTTTCTGAGCAGAGCACCCACTAAATCATTCACGGAATTCACAACTTATCGAGCATAAATAATCAGAAGCCTAAAACTGTGAAACAAACTCATTTTTTTATCAACGCGAAAAAAAAAAGAGAAAAAAACCCACCTATTTAGAGTTGTGAATCATTTTTTAATTAATATTTACCCTTTTAGAGTTCAATTAATTCACTGTATCTAATAGAATTTCACGAAGAAACTAGATATTAACATGACAACGAATTTTGCAGCTCTATCATTTAAAAAAATTCCAAAAAACAGAAAACTCGTCACCTGGAATATTAGAGAGAGCAAGATAATGCGGAAAAACAAAAGAAATAAATATTTAACAAGAATTTCAGTGATACCTTTTAAGTGGCAGTCTTCGATTTCTCTGGTATTGATTTGAAGAGACCAACTGTAATTCACAATAAAAACGAACGAAATATAAATGTATATCGCTCCTTAATAGCTTATGAATCCTGAGGCACATTGAATAACCATAGAAGTTCATATATCCTCCACCCATCCAAACCAGTTTATTGGCCATCGGAGAAGATTGAGAGAGGCGACGAGACGATGAACACTTACCATATTTCCCAACAATTCCAACTTTCTTGGTTCTCTTCGTTAAAGTAGCGCGGAAAAACTAGGGCTTCTCTTCTTAATCTCGATCGGCATATATTTTGATTTTGGGGAAGAACATTTGGAGGTTTTGATTTTATTTGGCGTGTAATTGTGTTAATTGATTTTGATTATTGTGCATTTTTTTAATGAAAGATTTTAATTTATTGATTTGAGTTTATAAGGTTAATTAAGTAATTTATGTATAGTACAATGTGTGTACGAATGTGTACGATGTGTTTTTACTGGATCGTACTTTTATTTTTAAATTTCATGTATCGTACTAGGTCGTACTAGGTCCGTACAGAAAATCAATGGACGAGATTAAAATTTAATTATTTTGAACGCACTAGATTAAATATTTTACGGTCCGAGAAGTACAGCCCTCTCGGACCCTAGACAACCCCAACCTTATAATATCAATGTCTACTATAGTAATATTACTGTAAACACAATAATATTACTTTAGTTGACGGTAATATTACAGTCATTACAGTAATATTACTATGGTTGATAGTAATATTATTATCAACCACATCAATATTAATTATTTTGGCTTTTTATTATGTTTGCCTTTGTTGAACGGTCAACATACTAATATTACTCTATTACACAACAATTGTGATTTTTGTTGTGTTAATATGACTGTGTTAGAGAGTACTATATTACTGTGTGAAACAGTAATATAGTTAATATGACTGACAACCACAGCAATATACTGCTTAAACGGGCAAAAAAATTTTAAAGAAAAAAAAAATCAACACCGGAGACCAACGGTCAACGGCGGCGACAAACGAAATTGTAGTCAACATTGAGTCATGGGTCAAAATTGAATAATGGGTGAAATTTGGGGTCAAATTAAGGTTAAATTGAATAAAATAAGGAAATTAGAGCATATTAAAATCTGATGGCGTATTTTAGTCTTTTTCACACCTTTCGGCAATATCTGATTTTTTTGTAAAAGAGTTTTTGTTTGAACCCTTTTATGAATAAATAGTCTATGATGGACTTATATTTGTAATATACCCAAGTAACTATAGCTTTACAAATCACGACTGAGGACCAGAAAATCCGACGAGTTTCCGGATATTTACACCAAGGTCTTACTAGAGAAGATGAACAATACCTTTGGAGCTCACTGTTTGTGAGCAAGTCCAAGGAAATAAAAAACATAGCAACATACATAGCAAAAGAGAAGTTCATAAAATAAAATAAAAGATAATGACGTTTTTGGTAATTAGAAAAAGTACAAGGGGTGTTTTGCTATTAACTCAATAGTTTACCCTAATAAATAAATATATCAAATATACAACAAGAAGGAATTACTACTGATACAAGGTGTGGTGGTAAGTGGTAACTAGAGAATCCTCAACTTTAATTCAGCACAGCCAACTCTGGCTTTGTGCCTTTCAAACAGATCTTTAAGCGCTTCGACAAACTGGGCATGGACTTCGTCAACCTTAATCAATTTCCACATAAGACAAAAACAAAACGAGATGAGAATTCAACAATTTCAGACAAACAAACAATTATGAAAAACGGAATGACTCTCGTATACATGTCATAATGCGTTCTCTATTTTCCCTCCAAGTTATTGCACGAAACCCATATCAACCTTAGAAATACAGCTAGCAACCAACGCATAAATCCCAGATTCTTGCAACTAAATAACAAAATTCCCCAGGTACTATAAACACTATTTATACATATAATATATATTAGCGATATGATTCATATTAGTTGTTAGCCTTGGAAGAAGAATCTTCCGACAGATCCAGTAGAATCTTATCGGTTACCATTTATTTCTACCACTAATGCACAAGACTAATGAATGTAAGACTTATCGGCTGTCCTCTATTAGAAACACACAAGACGAACCAACATAGTAGCATTTTAAAGTTTGTTCAAATGAATTTGTGAGCGTAAATTCAAAGTAAAAGGTGTATACAGAGTACCTCTTCCACAGTCGGTTGTGGATTTTTATTTACCACAAACGGTCGACCAACTACCACGTGCAGGGGATTCCTAAAAGGTAGAGGTGAACTGCAAAAGAACCATAAAAATGGACAGTTGTATAAACGAGCACTCATTACCACATAATAAAATATTTTATTTCCTCATTAAATAAAAAAGTCGTTATGGAAGTAAAAAGGCAAAATAATTGAGGGTCGCCGATATTCATAATTCAGTACGACATACCCTAGAACACCCCAGAAAATAATTGGTGCGAATTTTATAGCTCTCGAGAAATCCCTGTAGAGTTTCCAGCTAGGCTTCCACCACTTGTATACGTCGGACTGCAGAATAATTTGACATAATCAGACAACAGGTATTCGTTTTGCTGTTTGAAAGAGCCGAAAACAGTTATGAAATGAAAGATACTGTTTGTAACATTTAATAACAGAGAGGTATACAAATATATTATGTAAAAGTAAGTAATATTGGACTCCATCGAGAAAGCATTGCACTTTTACATAGTAGATATGTTTCATATACAAATATATTACACGAGTCATCAAGTGATTACTGGGCTACTCCTGCTTATATGTATGGATACTTTTTCGTAGAAAAAAACAATCCAAGGAAGAACGAAAACTGATTATACCTGACCGAAACAAAAAACGGGAACCAGAGGATTGCCCTTCTGCATAGCAATACGCACAAATCCTTTTCTTTTCTGAATAAAGGCAATCTGTGTATGAAGAAGTAGAAAAATTAGCGAGTAGAACATTGCAAAAGGGATGATGAAAAAGGAGCCACTTATCTTCCACTCGCTCACTATCTACTTAGATGTGATACCATCCCATACAAATATTTCACCTATGCCCTTTTTTCTGTTTCTTTTTTCTTTTGTGTCCATTTTCCTTTTCAATTATGAATAGGGTTCTGGACAGTAACACTCAGACGAACTTTAATAAGCACAAGTTCAAATAAAAAGCGGAAAAAAAGCATAAGAAGAACTTTAATGAGTTCAAGGGATAAACCTCAGAGCCATGCTCCATATAAAAGGCCTCTTGAACGCCACCTGGCACTATGATGCAGCTGCAACCAGACGAGAGAAGAGAACTGAAATTGTTTCTTGTGGCAGGTGAAAGTCCCAACCACGACCATACATGCCTCATGAATGGAGTGTAGAACACCTGATCAAATGTTCTTCATAATCACATGTAGTCGTCATGGCATGTCAATATTATGAGTTTGTGATATATATATTTAAGAGTAAGATTCTTACAGCAGTACTTGCAAGAACCTTGATTTTCGGGAGAGGCATGAAACCGGTAAGGTCAGCAAGTGCGACAACTCCTATAGGCCAAACTGAATGCGGTTCGTAACCAAAAACTGAAAGGATCAAGGTCCAAAATTTCTGTAAGAAAGGAACTATCATCTAAAATTTCCACATTAAAGAAGAAAAACATGGTATCGACTGGTAGTAGCAAAAACCCGCTTTGAAAGTATCATGAAAGCAAACTATAAAGTGACTTTTATGCTAAATCGGAATTATACTAAACAAATAGAAGTTTTGAGGTCTATGTTATTTGTGATACAGCTTGCAAGTAAGGTTTGGGACTTGTCATTAGTGATCCATTGACACAGAAAGAAAGTTCTGGCCCTGTCCTTAGACTAAATACTTCCAATAACTGTCATTGAGAAACAGAATTATTGGGGTCGTGACTATTTTGGATATGATACAATGACAACAAAAACGAAGACAACACAAAATCCTCTGGGCAAATCCATGCAGGCATTTATTTGAACCAATTAGCTAAAAAAATTAAGACATCAAATTAAACTGTGTACGGAGTTCAACTTGGAATCTTGCATGTCCTATGTAACCTAATCACCTTCCTTGAATTTTGAATCCAAAATCTGCATGAGCTTTATGCACCTCATTGCTACTAAACAAAAAAAAAAAAAAAAATTGACACCAAAAATGAAGCTACTTATGAGAGCCTACTTGGACTCTTGCATTTCCAACATATGAATTTCACATCTACATATGCAAAAGATTGCATGCAGCAGTGTTCAAGGAGCTTCTGCAGGCAAATCTATACTAAAAACAGAAGGAGTTTCAAAACTCAAGAATCATGCACTTAAGGAATACCTAATGGTATAAAAGACAATTGGCCCAACCTCCTACTCAAGCAACAGCAGTTGCAACAGTATCTACCAGCGTAGAAAGGACCCGGTTTATCCACTGAAAGAAGCAGCTCAAGGACCTTGGTTGTTATATATGCCAATGATTGTTTTATGTTTCTAATTATGGAATCCAAAGTTATCACCTGGACTATAATTTAGATGGGAATGATAAAGGAAATAAGTTTTACTATAACTTTTTTCCATCCAAATTACTTCGGTTCTCCTCTTCATTCTTCTCGTGTCATCTATAATCATCTGGATCTAATATGTAACATCGGCAACCAAAAACAGCAAATAAAACCACCATCAGTAACCAGATAAAGTTCGAACCTAACACAGAAATCCTGGAAGTGGAACTTAGAATAGAGAGATCACAGAAGTCTAGACGGGGGATGAACTTAATGCCACAAAAAGAATCAACAAGGAGAAGGCTATTGATAAGAGGGTTGACGAGCAGCTTCCAAACACCGATGATAAACATCACACATTATTAGTCTTCACTCAAACCCTCAACTGCAACTGACTAAGTTTCTACGAGATGGTATCAGCAATAATTGATCCATATGTAGAGCAGTATGCCAAAATGAAAACAATATTTCACGTGGTAATGTGGCAACGGTAACTATGACAATCTGAAGGACGAATTTACCCTTTGAACATATACATATGAACAGAATACATCGAGCCTAATTTTTACGCGGTCTGCCCCACTCCATACAGATGAGAGACCGCAATTTTGACCATTGATGATTTACCTTGTCCCCTTCTAAGAACTTGATTCATTAGCTAAACTGTAAGGCAAACTCTTTTTATTTTTTAAACACCCAATCATGTTGTCGAAGGTATGATATTTTAATACTCAGCACCCAAATTATTTTCATCTGAACCCTCGCTTGATCTTTATCAACTAAAGTATAAGACTCGTTTTGATGCTAATGACGCTTCTTTAAGCAAACCCAAGGGGTGCAGGACAAATGTGAATACCACTGACTATTGAAAACAATTTGCGCATGATAAGCTGATGCAACATTATTACTGTGCTATTCAAATAACTAAATGCAAGATATTACACCATACTGTTTAGAACTTGAGATATGGTTGCCAGTCGGCAGAATTAATCCATGCAAATCACGAATGCCGAAGAATTTCGTCCTCAAGGGTAATTAGAATATGATTCATTATGCTGAGGTGCATGCAACAGATCTTTCGCATCTTATTGCACTGCTATTAACATTACAAATGCATGAAAAGTGAAATACTCCATGGTAGGCTTCTTAAGATTGCCATCGTTAAAAAAATTAGAAGTAATCAACTTTCTTCTGAAAACATAACATATCACTAATATTATAAGACTGGTACGATAAAGTAGAGAATCGGGATCATATTCAGAGTTCCAAGCAGCAGCAAGTATAAAAAAATCAGAGAGAGATTTTCAGAAGAAAAAACTAGCTTTACCATAAGCCTCATTAGGATCAAAGGCTTTGATGTCTTCCACATACAAACTCACCGGGAAATACCCAACCGCATGCTTACATATATACCTGATCAAATCAATCAGTTAACACTGTAATTTTAACAGCACGAACACAATTCGATGAAAAATTAATTGGAAATACTAAGACCAATTTTACAATAATAGAACAATTAATGGCGTAAAGCTAACCTAGACAACTTCCGACCCCATTTGCTCCGGTCATCAATTGGAATCACCATAAATATCAGAAGCAATCCGATTACTCTGAAACCGAACAGCAAATTCAGATTTTCAAAAAATAAATTGAATTACGACACACACACACACACACACACATTGAGAAGGAAGCGAATACGAACCCTAGTGCTTTCTGCAGAGGAAGCAGAATGAAGGAGAGAAGGACGACGACGAAGTTGAAATGGACGGAACCGAGCCATAGCACTAGCGCCAATAGTGTGTGCAGAATCGATCCCGGAGAGCCCTTGAACTCCGCCGGAGTCGGCGGAGATCGCCGATCACTGAACCTACCGTCGGCCTCGAACGCCATGGAAGAAGAAGAAATTTCTTGGGAAGCAACGCCCCTTTTCTCCAGCTATTATATTTGCTAACTAACACTTTCTTCTATAGAGTCCCCACCCACCCAAAAAGTTTCAAATCCCAATACAAAGAGTGTGCCTCTTTTAATCTCTTTTATAAACTTCACCTAAAATTAATACCAATTTTTCCGACTTCGACAGGTTTAATACCATAAGAAGTTTTTACAATTTTTCTCTTAGATTAATACCATAAATAATTTTTTTAGGGATTTGCTTTTTACCGTTTGAAAATTGCTATTTACCGTTCAAAGACTCTCTCTCTCTCTCTAAAAAAATTCGCTCTCAAGACGATTTCATCACAAATCATACTTATTGGTGTGATATACGAACATAAATGAGTTCATCGGATGAAGATCTGGATAGCGGACACAACGAGGTAAAAATTCCGTCTTTTCGATCGAAAAAAATGGGCTAAACGTTTAAAAGCCCAACTCGGGCGCCCGAAGGTGCAGTGCACGCCCATGTTGGGCGTGCAGTTGGCTCTTGCACGCCCAACATGGGCGTGCACTGCACCTTCGGGCGCCCGAGTTGGGCTTTTGGCTTTGAAACGTTTTTTTTTTTTTTTTTTTTTTTTTTTATCAATTTTTTTACGCTTTTTTCAGGACGATACGTCTACAATTGAAGTTGATCATACCGATTATTTTACAACAACTCAGTTGTTTGACTCGAAGGATGAGGTAGTGGTTTGGGCGTGGTTCGTTGCAAGAGGTCTTTTTGTGAAAATGCTAAAAAAAAGTTGTTCTAAAAAAAAGATTTTTCTGACTTGTGACCTATACGGGGAGAAACGAGAATGTCCATCAACTAACCCAAACACGCGCCCGAGAAGGACCGGTAGCAAAAAAAGACACTGTGGTTTTCAAATTGTCGGAGAGCTACGGTCGGACGATAGATGGGAGGTCAGAGTAGTATACGGGAAACATAATCATTTTCCAATATATGGGAGGTCAGAGTAGTCTACCAAAGGCGTTGCGGAGTCGACGTGAAGCGTGGGATATTCCAAATATAATGTATTACTATTGACATTGTATGTTATTATTATTATGTTATGATGTTATAATGAATGTTAGTATGTTATTATTATTATTATATTATGTTCTAATAATAATAATAATAATAATAATAATAATAATACTAATACTAATAATAATAATAATAATAATAATAATAATAATAATAATAATAATAATAATAATAATAATAATAATAATAATAATAATAATAATAATAATAATAATAATAATAATAATAATAATAATAATAATAATAATAATAATAATAATAATAATAATAATAATAATAATAATAATAATAATAATAATAATAATAATAATAATAATAATAATAATAATAATAATAATAGTAATAATAATAATAATAATAATAATAATAATAATAATAATAATAGTAATAATAATAGTAATAATAATAGTAATAATAGTAATAATAATAGTAATAATAATAATAATAATAATAATAATAATAATAATAATAATAATAATAATAATAATAATAATAATAATAATAATAATAATAATAATAATAATAATAATAATAAAATAATAATAATAATAATAATAATAATAATAATAATAATAATAATAATAATAATAATAATAATAATAATAATAATAATAATAATAATAATAATAATAATAATAATAATAATAATAATAATAATAATAATAATAATAATAATAATAATAATAATAATAATAATAATAATAATAATAATAATAATAATAATAATAATAATAATAATAATAATAATAATAATAATAATAATAATAATAATAATAATAATAATAATAATAATAATAATAATAATAATAATAATAATAATAATAATAATAATAATAATAATAATAATAATAATAATAATAATAATAATAATAATAATAATAATAATAATAATAATAATAATAATAATAATAATAATAATAATAATAATAATAATAATAATAATAATAATAATAATAATAATAATAATAATAATAATAATAATAATAATAATAATAATAATAATAATAATAATAAGGTTTTGAACAACATATTTTATTAAACATAAATTTTGCCTAAAAAACGAAAATCAGGTCCTGAACACCTAAGTATCCCTCGTCCTACGCCTGCGGTGAGAATGTCGCCCCTGAGAGGGTCCTGCATCCCGATCGTCAGCATCAGCACGGTCCAACTGTAGATACTTAGCAAATGGGGCGCACATGTCCTGGATCGTCCTGAAGAAGTCATCGGGCATACGCCGATATCCTGGAATAGTAGACGGAGGCAAGTTATCGTAGAAGTACGAATCTGCAGGAGGACGAATGAGGGGTCCTTTCCCTTTTCCGAGTCCGAATTTTTTCGCCCAATTAGACATTCTGTAAACATAAATTATATTAAATTTACTAACTTATTTTAATTCAGAAAAAAAATATATTTATTTTAAAACAGAAAAAAAAAAAAAAATTAATCGAACGCCCAGTTTGGGCTTTTCCCGGCCGAACCGACGCCTGGACCGGGCGTCCAAAAACTGTTTACACGCCTAAGTCGGGCGCCGGTCGCCTGAACGGACGCCCACTTTGGGCGTCTGTTCAGGCGGCGGGCGCCCGACTTAGGCGTTCGTCCATTTTTTTCGAAAATTTTAGGGGTTTTAGAGAGATAAACATTTTTTTTGTTTTGAACGGTAAATAGCACTTTTTAAACCGTAAAGAGCATTTTCTTTTTTTAATCATCAAAGTACTGAAATACCCCTCATCAAATAAAATATAATTTATACAAGGGACTTGATATTCGTGGTACCACTTTTATGAATACGGATTTGTAATAGTTCACTATCTACCTCTCTTTCTCTCTCTAGAAAAAAATTCTCTCAAGTTTTTATATTATAAATAGTCCCGAAATTCATTTTATTGTAGTGATTTACAAAAGAAAATGAGTGCATCGGATGAGGATCAAGATACAAAATCCAATGAGGTAAAGTTTATTCATTTTTGTTCTATAAATCGGGAAAACGTGGCTCACGACCAAAACGAGCGCGGAAAATTGATTTAGACGCCCAAACTGGCCGCGGAAAAGGCTGATCCACACCCAAAGCGGATGCACGGTTGGCCTTTCTGCGCCCGATTTGGGCGCCGACAAGTTCTGCATTTTTTTCTTTTTACTACTAATTTTGTTACTACTTTTTAACTTTATTTTGTTTGTAATTATTTCGGGAAGAACAACAAAATTCTTCTACATTTGAAGTTCATCATAGTGAGCATTTTGTAGTAAAGGAACTATTTAACTCGAAGAATGAGTTGATAGATTGGGCGAGAGCTACCGCCCAGAATCTTGGTGTAAAGTTGGTGAAGCGTAGTAGTCCTAAGAATAGAGTATATCTTACTTGTGATCTATTTGGGGCGAAGTGAGTAACTTCAACGGACATAGATGTGGAAAATAAGAGATGGACTAGCACAAAGAAATGTCGTTGTAAATTCTGTTGGTGAGAGCTGAACACTACAAGGATATAGATGGGAACTTAGAATATTATATGAGAAGCATAATCATGATCCCGTATATTTGTGGGGGCATGACTCTACGAAAATGACTAAAGATGAGGTGGACATTACTGGCAAAAAGTCATGTGCCGCCAAAGAAGATTTTAGTACATTTGAAAGAGAACAACTTGGCACAGGATGTGCATTTGAGACAAGTATACAATGAAAAGGAAAAAAATGAAAAAGTAGGCTAGGGGTGGACATACAATTATGCAGCATTTGGTTGGGTTGCTTGAGGAGCATAACTATTATAAGTGGATCCACACTGATCCAACTACGCATGAAGTTATTGATTTGATGTGGGCTAGCTCACCCTCAGTCGGTCGAAATGTTGAGATTGTTTCTGTATGTTCTACTGTTCGACTGTACGTACAAAACAAATGTGTACAAAACGCCTTTGTTGGAGGTTATTAGTGTTTGCTCCGAGGGTCTGAATTTTACTTTTGCGATGGCATTTATGCGTCATGAGAATGAAGAGCAATATACAAGGGCGTTGGACAATTTGAGAGGACAATTTGAGAAAGTTATACCTCCCAAACAGTGTACCGGGTGTTGTTGTCACTGATAGAGAGTTTAGGCTGATAAAGGGGTTAGACAATGTGTTGCCGGAGCCATATCATCTTCTAAGCACATTCCATATTAATAAGAATGTGGGTCGTCGTGCTGCACAATGTTTGGGTAACAGTAAGTCTCGAGGAATTGCATTCGTTCATGGGGCTTGGCGAAGGATTGTAACTTCACTATCTATTGCAGAATTCGAAAGTAACCTTGCGCCGATTGCTGATGAGTACAGAAACCATCCGGATCTACTCGAGTACCTTGAAACAACTTGGCTCTTATACAAAGATAGGTTTGCTCGTGCATGTACAGATTTTGTATTCCACCTCAACAATATCTCAACAAACAGGTAATTTATATTACTTGTGAAACATAAATGTGAAATTTAATATTACTTGTGGATTTAAATTTTTTCTTTGTTCATTAATTAGGGTTGAGAGCGGTCATAAAGCAATAAAGAATTGATTTGTCGTCGTCCACCGCTGGATTTGACACATTTTGGGGACCATATCACTCACAGATGATTATTCAACTTAATCAGATTCTGAAAAATTTTGCAAATCAAAGAGGATTCGAGTGAAGACTATCAATATACATGTTTTTTTAAATTTTATCGTCCGGAATCGTCACGTATGCGACCCTTTGACTTTTGGACGTTGAGCGTGAAAAAAATATCGAGGATTGCAATTTTTATTTGAAGAACAGTACTCATGGTCTCCCCAGCAAACATGACATTGATCTTAAAGAGAGTAGACGTGCTTGTGCGTTTTATGCTGAAGATGTCCATAAAGTTCGGAAGATCGTGATTTTGTTGGATGGTAGTCAAGCAGAGAGTGTTGATTCAATCCATGATCATAGGACACAATAATATTACTGTCAACCATATCAATATTATTATTTATTTTTTTGTAAAAAAAAAATCTTCTTTTTTTGTCAGCCCGCCGCTAACAGGTGACTGTAATATTACTGTGATTGATAATAAAATTACTGTAAACACAATAATATTACTGTCAACCACATCAATATTATTATTTTTCTTTTAATTTTTTTTATTTTGTTTGATTTGTTGACCAGTCAACGTAATAATATTACTGTCTACTATTATAATATTATTTGGTTAACAGTAAAATTACTGAAAAACAATAATAATATTACTAATATTACTGTCAACCACAACAATATTATTCTTTTTTATTTTTTATTATGTTTGCCTTTGTTGATCGACCAACATAATAATATTATTGTATCACACATAATTTAATATGTAACATACTTATTTTGTTGTGTAAATATTATTGTGCTAGATAGTAATATTGCAATATGATTGTGTTAAACGGTAATTGTCAACCACATTATTATTACTCTTTTTTTACGAGGGCCAACAAACGTTCAGGAAAAAAAAAAAAGGTCAACACATCCGGAGATCAACGTAGATCGCTGGTGAGCGGCAGAAAAAAAAAGCATAAAGAAAAAAAAAAGTCAACGTCCGAGACCAGCGGTCAACGGTGGGGACTATCAAAATTGGACTAAAAATTTTGGTTAAGGGTCAAAATTGAATAAATGGTAAAATTCAGGGTCAAGCTGAGGTTAAATTGGGTTAAAGGGGTGAAATTAGAGCATATTAAATGTGAGGGGATATTTTAGTCTTTTACACACCTCTGCACTTTGTCTGGACTTTTTTGTAAATGAGTTTTGGTCTGGTCATATTTATGAATAAGTAGCCAATGATGGGCTTATTTGTAATAGTCCAAAAATATAGAGTGTTATAAATTAGGGACAATTTGCTATAGATCCCTCTATATTATAATTTATTTGCATAGATCCAAGTCAAAATCTCCATGTTATAATAAATTAATAATACTAGAAATTTTCCCGTGCGATGCACGGCTAGCATTGTAAAAAAATAAAAAAATAAAAATATACGATAATTATTGTATTAAAAAAAATAACACTATAGTAAAATAATTAGGTGTGAAATTTAAATTACCAAAATAAGTTATTTGACTTCCATTTAGTTGCTATTCGTAAGAAATATTAACCACAACATAATTGTTTACAAAAAAAAAAAACAAAAAAAAAAACACTATATGCGAGTTTATTAGGATTTTGCTAAACGATTTGCAATGAAAGTCATTAGAGAAAAATATTCTGAAAAATAAGAGATGTAATTAATTTAAAAAATGTTACAAATATATCATTAAGGTTCCGTAAGCTGCCTTAGCGTTTCTTACTTTTATGTATAAGATTTACTGTGGTCAAAATACTTAAAGACAAATCAAATCAAATCCCCAAACATCTCTTTATCCAAACAAATTCTCAAACACATCTCTTCCAAATATTAACTAAAAAGTTAAATTAATTCGTAAAAAAAAAGTATACTATTTATATTACAAACTCATACTCTAAAAAAATCACCGCCATCTATGACTCCATGAACTGCGACGCCTATAACTCTGTGAACTGCAAATAGCAAATTGAAATTTACAATTTGTATTATTGAATTGCAAACAACAAAATACATATGATTTCGCGAAATATAAACAGCAAACTGGAAAAAAAAACCCCAGATTTTGCATTATTGAAATGCAAAGAAAAAACTGTATATGACTTCGTCAAATGCAAACAACAAAGTGAAGAAAAACAATCTGCAGAACTAGCAATATTGAATTGCAAGCAATAAACTACCTATGGCTTCGCCAAATGCAAACAGCAAACTGAAAAAAAAAATTGTTTATGGAACACGTTGCAAAAAAATTGTTTATGGAACACGTTGCAAACAACAAAAACATTAAACAAAGTCTTTGTAAAAAAATAACTTAAGACATACCTTGCAAATTGTAAACCAGAGGAATCGAATCTCAACACCAAACGCAATTCTTCAAACAACAAACAAAGTTAAAACCAACCTGCAAACGGAAATTACTAAGAACAAACGATGGGAAGTATGTACATACGGAAGGCACAATGCGAATTTTGGCTAGGATTTCGGATTTCTGAAGAAAAAAATTGGGAGGGGAAGAGAGGATGTTTGTTGCCCTCTTTAATTATTTCAACAAAAAATCATCTCATAAGCTAAAAATATCATTTTTTTTCCTTCTCTGTAATATTTCTTCCTAAAAAAATTAAAGAAAAAGGAAAAAAAAACTAGAGAAGAACGTGTAGAGAGAGATATATTTGTGGAAGGAAGATGACCTAGCAGTTTAACCATTACAATTAACTTCCTCAGGCAGTAACAATAACAACTATGATTAGGTCCGCAAAGGATGACCTAGCGGTTGAAGCAAGTGAGTATGTTTCAATTGACCCAGGTTCGAATCTCATTGCCAACGGTCGCTAGGTCGAGCTTGTCACATATTAGAATAGTGTGATTTACGTCTCTCGTATAATTTGCAAGCTATTACACGAGAGTGTAAGTTCACTCAGTGCACCTATATGGTTGGTTGTGAGTTTCCTTCATTAAAAAAAAAATAACAACTATGATTTGGGGTGAACATAAACTAGCGAATACACAACCCAACCCCCCATGACCCGTAAATTTTATTTTATAAACCATCAATACCAGTTTACAAATATGTTCACCCAAGTTATATGGGTCGGATAACAGATTTGAATATTGAAACTCGACCGCACCCATTGCATAAATAACTTGTTACATCAAATAGCCAAGAGGAGAAGTGGATAACCAGTTGCATGGATGGGGGATAGGAAGAAGATGAAATATTTTTTTAATGATTTATTTATGGGGATGGTTAGAACAAGTACCAAAATTTTCTTACTTTAATACCACCAAAAAAATAAATGGTTAAATTACATAAATACCCTTAATGAAAATCAAAAACCAAAAATACATTACAAATCTCATTTTTCTTTTTTCAATGCCAAACACGCAAATCCCCTCAAACCCATCTCCCTCTTCAGAAACCCCTCACCTCCTTCTTCTTCTTCTTCCTACCAATAAACCCTTCTAAAAAAATCTCAAAACTAAAGAAATCAAAACCTTACACAACTTACAAAATGGAGTCAAATGACAATAAAATGATGGTTTATGAGCAAGGAGAACCCATTAAGGTATGTAATCATGTCTTTTTTGAGATTCAAAGTCGATTTTGAAGATTTTTTTTTTTTTTAAATTCGCCTACAGTTTTCGACACATACAGGTCGAATTTTTGATCAATTTTCGACACCAACTTGTCAAAATTTGTATTAAAAATTCGACATGTTTTTTGTCGAAAACTTTAGGCGAATTTCAAAAAAAACAAAAAAAAAAATTCTTCAAAATCGACTTTGAATCTCAAAAAAGACATGAATAAATACTTTAATGAGTTCTCCTTCCATGTTAACCACCATTTTATTGTTTTGTGACTCCGTTTTACAAGTTTTGTGAAGATTTGATTTTTTAAAATTTTGAGATTTTTTGGAGGGTTTGTAATAAGATGAAGAAGAAGAAGAGAGGGTTGGGTTTGGGGGAGAATAAGAGAGGGTTGGGTTTAGTGGAGAAGAAGAGAGTTTGTTTAATTTTTGGTATTGAAATGAGGAAAAAAGATATTTTTGTGATAAATTGTATTTTATTTGATGAGGGATATTTTAGTACTTTCCTATTAAAAAAAATTGTGGTATTAATCTAAGAAAAACTTTAAAAACTTCTTTAAAATCTATATAATATATAAAAGTTGAATTCCACACCTAATTGATTGACATTTGTCAATTTCAAATGATGACATGTATTCAATTTCATCTCATGTGGCAAATTGATTGGTAAAAATAAATCATCAAAAAACATGTCATCATTTCCAAAATTAAAGATAATTAAATATATTTTATTATTTTATTAATATATTTATATCTATCATTTATAAAATCTTTAAATATATCAACTTTCTTGGAAACTATAAATAGATTTATTTTTGAATTTAATTTTAATAGTAATTAATTTAATTTAAATTTAGTTAAATACAATTTAAAAAAGGCTCCTCTTATTATTGTTGCATGATTTGTGATGTTACGAAAATTTTTATTTTAATTAATAAATTTGGATTTATATTAAAAAAATATGCAGAATAAATCATTTGATATTAATATATAATACATTTTACGTGAACATGACTAGAGAATATGTTTTTTTGTACTAATTTAATATCATAGATTAACATTATTTGTATAAAAGAAAGATACATGTTTGAATTTACTATATTGCGGAAATTGACTTTAATTTTTATTTCCTGTCATGTGTGCACTAATATTATCCAATTATTTACCATATTAAAAAGTTATACTACATGAATTTCATGTTATTGTTTTATCTTTTCTTTTTTCTTCACCGGATCCAGTGACAATAAATTTTATAATTGATTTTTTTTTTAATTATATACTAATTAAAATACAAAATTTCTCATGATTATACTAATAAATTGAAGAACATAAGTTAAGTTTAACCAATTGATAAAAAAAATATTTATTTTTATATATTTTCAAAATATGACAATACTATTCTAAATCTTCAATATTAAATTCGTTTATTCACTTTATTAAATACAAAAAAATAAGAATATCAATTGTTTTATTTAAAATGTATAATGATTGTATATACTATATACCGTATTCTACTAATAAGTGTTTCTCTATAACTTTGATAGATATATATAAATACATATCTAGAGCAACTCTAACTCAAAAGTATCAAAATGATTTTGCAAATATTTATGTGATATTTAATATGCTCTAACCATAGGTATTAAATGGTTGTCAATTAAAAATAATTAAATTAATTTATATATCTAACTGCCACATGTCATAATCTAAATGGGCACTGAGGTGTGTGGTTAAATTCATAACTCACATTTGATATTTTATTCGGCATGAAGTATTTTTAAATTCTGAAAGTATCAAAATACAACCCTTATTTCATAACTCTATTGGAATTAAAATTACTATTTTTTTAGTATGAAAATTGTGGTTAAAGGTTTTGATAGCCCATTTAATAACCTCACTCGAGGTGTTGTTACTTTAAATAGTTTACATTAACAAATACAATATCAATAGGCAAATTAATAGTTTCTACAATCCATTTTTAGTTACAAACTCAATAAAATATTTATATATTATATAAATGACTACAATTATATAAGAAGTAATTGCATAATTATGTGTGTGTCTTTCCAAATCGAAAAAGTTTGATGCAATATTGTTGCTATGGATGGAAAAAGCTATCAAATTTCCAGTATCATATTATACCAATAAAAAATTATCTAACAAATATCAAATTAGTGGTTATCATTTCATTTGGTACGATATTGGTACCATATTGAAATTATACGAGATTTATTACAATCCATTATAGTGTGGGTAAAGATATAAACATACTATCACGGAAAAAAATGTTTAGCTACAAATATCCTGACTAATTTTTAAAATTAAAATTTTAAATCATAAGAAAATAAAAATATCAATGTAGGGTATTATAGCGTAAATAATTGATTATTAAATATTTTAACACCGTGTATGTCTCACTATATTTTGATATTGGAATACATGAGTTCTTTTGTCTAACTTACAAGTTATGTATGTAAATTAGTGAAATATACTTAAGTTTTCTATTTTCCCATCATATATAATAAGATATATTTATTTTTTTACTTTACATTTTTTAAATATTTATAAAATAAAATTATTTATTTTATAATGTTTATAAAAATCTACTATCGATTATGTATCTCTATTTTTTTTAAATCACAATATATTCGACTGATTTAAACAAAAAATCAATTAATTTTTATTTTTTCATTTATTATTTACATAAGCATTTTATGATGACTTTTGTTTACTTGGAATTTGATCTATTTTGATTAGCATCAGCCTTTATGTTAGTTTTTAACATATGGTCATACGTGTAAATCAATTTAAGATGTATATTAACAGGGATAAATTACAAAAACCCTCTGAACTTAGGCTAATTTGAGAAAAACAGCCCCACATATTCATAATTATCAAAATTTTCCTCATGTTTCTTTCCATCTTACAAACCCCCTTACAATATAATTTTTCACGGATTTTTTTTTATTACTTGGAATATTCCCCGAAAAATGTTGTTTCTACCTTGCACACGCGATAAAAATTACCATAAGGGAGACTTTACACGGAATCTTAATTTATTTTTCTTAAATAAATGTTTCACAACCTTTTAATATTACAACTACATCCCCTAAGGGTAATTTTTGTTTTTAAAAAGTAGGATAAAAGAAATGTCACGTGTACAATGATAGAATCCACATTTTTTGGGATATTACATGGAATAAAAAAGATTGCAAAAAAAAAAAAAAAAAAAATCATACCTTAAGGGGGTCGTGTAAGATAGAAACAAACATGAGGAAATTTTGGTAATTACCGATAAATGGGGGTGTTTTTCGTAATTTAGCCAAAGTTCATGAGGATTTTCATAATCTATCATATTAACAACAATTATTGTTGTTTTTACGTCTTACGTTTGCTTATACCCTTTCAATTTAAATAATTTTAATGTCAGTTTGATAATATAATTAAATATTAATTTCTAATATATTTAATGTGTTTTTGGATGCTTCAGTTACCACACATAAGGACTTTGATATAAAGGTTGCGAGATTGAATATAATTGTTTTTTTATACAAAATAATAGATCATTGCAAAACACATTGATACAAAATCATTATTAGTATTGTGATTAGTATTAGCATTAATTAGAATTGTGATTATTATTAATATTCTTTGAATTGGTATTAGTATTAAGACTAGGATTAGGATTCGAATTAATATAGTATTAGATAATATTAGGATTGTGATATATAAGGATTATGATTAGTATTAGTATTAGTATTAGAATTACAATTAAGATTATGATTATGATTAGTACTACAATTAGTGACATGTATTAGTATTATGATTATGATTAGTATTAGTATTAGAATTACAATTAAGAATATGATTATGATTAGTACTACAATTAGTGACATGTATTAATATTAGGATTATGATTAACATTAGGATTAGGATTATGATTATAATTAAGATTATAATTATAATTAGAATTAACATTAGCATGCGTATAAGCATTAGCATTATTAGTATTAAAATTATTAGGCTAGGATTAGACTTATGATTAGTGTTAGGAATATGATTAGGATTAGAATCATGATTAGTGTTATGAATAGGATTAGGAATAGGATAAGAATTTGGATAATATTAGGATTAGAATTATAATTAACATTAACATATCCAGATTAGCATTAACATAAAATTAGTATTAGTATTAGTACATGTATATTAGCATTAACATTAACCATATTAGCATATTAGTATTAGTATTAGAATTAATATTTGTATTAGTATTAGTATTAATATTAGTATTAGTATTAGTATTAGCATTGGCATTAGTATTAGTATTAGTATTAGTATTAGTATTAGTATTAGTATTAATATTAGTATTAGTATTAGTATTAGTATTAGTATTAGTATTAGTATTAGTATTAGTATTAGTATTAGTATTAGTATTAGTATTAGTATTAGTATTAGTATTAGTATTAGTATTAATATTAGTATTAATATTAGTATTAGTATTAGTATTAGTATTAGTATTAGTATTAGTATTAGTATTAGTATTATTATTAGTATCAATATCAGTACGAATATCAATATTAGTATTAGTATTAGTATTAATATCGATATTAGTATCAGTATTAGTATTAATATTAGTATCGATATTAGTATCAGTATTAGTATCGATATTAGTATCGATATTGGTAAGTATTGATATCCGTATTGGTATCGGTGTTGGTATCAGCAATGGTATCAATAATGGCGTAAACATTATCTTTTTTGAAATATTTATAGGTTGTATTATTGTTTGAGTAATGTACATCACTAATTGAACGCCGTTAGTGATAAACTTGCAGGTTATTTGAATATCTATTGTGTTACTTCTCTGCTATCGTATTGGTTGTTAAGTTATTTATTTTGTAGAAGATTGACATGGTGTAGTAGTTTGCATTCCACAAAATAGAGTTATACCATATATTTTGAATGATTTCACTTAATCTTCATATTGTGTTTTGCGCGCTTCGCGTTTTTTTCTTTGTATATTTAATTGAATTTCATATGTTACAACTCTGAATTAAGAGATAAAGTTTATTTTTTTTTTATTTCCTTCCATTTTGTTTTACTTGAATTCATGAAGTTATAAAGAAATAACCATTTCCATATTATTATTTTTTCTCATTTCAAAACTAACCCCGTGCAACGCACGGGTGAAGTACTAGTATGGTATAAAACTTGGTAGTATTGAAGTGAGAAAATTTTGGTATTTATTCTAGCCACCCCTTTATTTATATGTACTATATTTTTTTGCAAAATCCTGTATAAAAAAAATATAAAATGTAAGCAAATAAAAGAAAATGATACAACATATGTTTAATTTTTTTTTTAATATATTTGATTCTTAATAATTATAAAAATGAAGGATGCATAATATTTATAAAATAAAAAACAGTTATTATTGTGTGAATGTCATTGTATTATTGAAAATTATAGGCAAACAGTTTGTTGGGTACCCGTTGAGCTATTATAATTATTTCAAACCGAATAATTATGAATATATATAAATATAGAAGATAATCGAAAAGGGAAACGCGTTTAGGGATTATACGCTTTCTAATAAATTAAAATAAAATACGGAAAGCAAAAACAAACTCAAAGACCTACATGAGTCTATTTGAAGAGCAACGAGGTGTGAGAGGTCACGTCACCTCATTCTTGATATTGTTCGATTCCATGTGAACTTTTTCGATAGTAATTTGATTGCGAACGTTCAATTTGGTCATTCATGTGGAGATTGTTGGAGAAGTAATTAATAGAATGAACCAATTGACAGTGATTTTTCAAGATCATGGTAGTGGCATTAACATTATTAATCATGTGGTTAGGTCTTTCATTTGTGAAGGCATTAACATTGTTAATCATGGTAGTGAGGTTAACATTATTGATCATGTGATTAGGTCTTCTATTTGTGAAGGCATTAATATCACCGATAAGGGGGGAACTTTCGGAACAATTGATCAAGCGAGTGGCATTTTAAGTTGTTTATGTGTATCTATAAAAGGGGCTCATTCGATCCTATATTCGGTGATATACATTGGGTGGGTCTTCTGCTTCCACGTGTTATTTTTTGTATTTTTCTAAGACCCCTACAAGTTAATTTTAGTGGGGAGATATATTATAAAATATAAAAAAGGACACGTGGCAGCAAAAAATTTACCCGATATTTATCATCGGGTGCAGGGTCGAAGAAGTCATATAAAAGGGAAGTATTCAAGAACAATTGTAGAATATAAACAAAGATATGCCTTTCTTTATTTTTGCTATGTCATTTTCTTCTTTATGCATGTTCTATTCATGTTAGTAAAAAAAAATGACAGTGCTATTTTTACCTTTAAAATATCTTATTTCACTACTAAATTAAAATATTTCCTATTTTATTTCTTTCTTTCTCTTTGACCCATATCTTATGCAAATTCATAGAATGTCTACCACCAAACTAATTAGAATAATTACAAAAAACTACACAATTTTCCACTATAATCTTTATTACAAAATCTCACTCTCTCCACCTTAAGTGAGCCATACCTTCCTTAGAGAAAAACACTTAAAGGTCAAAAAGAGTAGGAATTCACGTTGAATAGATTTTTTTTTAAACAGAGAATTTTGATATTGTTGTTTTCGGTGGATTAAAATTTAGAAAATGGGTTACATTTCATTTAGCGCAATCCGCCCAAAAACTGAATCGGATTGAACGATTTTCAGGATCTTGTATTTTGGAAGAATCAACAGTCTGCTAACTATAAAAAATCTAAAGTTCACAATTTTGTTGTACAAAATTGGATGAAATGTTTTGTTGCATTAACACAAGTCACATAATCTGCAGGTCGATGATAAGAAATTTTGAATATCTTGAAATGGGTTACATTTCATTCAGCGCTATCCGCCCAGAAATCGAGAAGGATTGAATGATTATTAGAATCTTGTTTTTGGAAAGGATCAACAGACTGGTAACTATACAAAATCTAAAGTTAACAATGTTGTTGTGCAAAATTGAATGAAATGTTTTGTTGCATTAACACAAGTCACATAATCTGTAGATCGTATGATATGAAATTTTGAATATCTTGTAATAAATATTTTATTGCAATAAAAAAAAAAAATTATAACATAGGAGGATTAAGCGGTATAAGGGGATGATGGTGGATTAGAAATATTTATAATATTTTATATAAATTTGATGGCGAATTTAGATAATTTAGAGCAGGGTTGGGCATGGGTCGGGTTGGGCAATTATTGGCCAATTATCTACCCGACCTGACCATCCGATTTTGCTGAAAATTCAAAACCATTACCGTCTCGACCATTATGAGTCGGGTGAACAATGGGTGGTTGGTTGGTATTATCGGCCATCATTTTTTTTTTTACAATAATAAGATGTTTTTTTAAAAGATATTAAAAACTGAGAGAAAAATTATTTGAGTAAAAATCTTAAATTTTTAAAATTAAGAGTTTTTTTTATTAAACTTCTGCAATAAATAAATATATAATGAATAATTTGGAATAAGAATTATAAAATAAAAATAGTACGGAAAGGTTTATAAATTTGTGATTTGAGTTTTTGAGTTTTTACTTCTTTCATATATTATTTTAAAATAAAAAAAATAAGAATTACAATTAAATATTTATAATAAAAAAAATTATTAAAAAAGTCGGTTGGTTGATATTATTATCACCCGACCAACCGACTTTTGAGTATAAATGGATCGGTCAAAATTACCGGCCCGATAACAAAATTATCGACCAAAAGAAGTAGGTCGAAAGTGGATCGGTTGGCCGATAAAACCGATTCATGCTCAGCCCTAATTTAGAGATAGAAATAGCACCACTCATAAATAAAATAAAAAAAAAAAAAAGTTTAGCATTAGTCGTCGTCGATTAGCTGGTCGGTGGTGCATGCGTATTATCGCATGGCCCGTTGTCGTCTCTTACACAATAACATTTCTTTCTCTCAATAACATAAAACAGATCTTGCCATTTTGGCTCCAAAAACAGTTAAAACTTTTTCCCAGCAGAAAATGCATCTCTTTCAAATTACAGTACAAAAGTTAACAGCTTTCTTGCAGATGTCAACATAATATTCAAGAATTTCAAAAATTTACTCAACAAGTACATTTTCAATAGTCAACTAGAAAAAGTGCCCAAAAAAAAAATAGAAGACAAATAATATCAGACATTAAATACAGGGTATTTGTTTTCTCCTACTAGCTACAAGCAAAGTCGAATCGTTTCTTTCTCCCTCTCCTCGTCGATTTCCGTGGAGGAAACATTCGAATCTTGCTTCACAAGGCATCTCTTGTACGGCATAAACCCCCTCCTGGAGTTCACCGACGACCCCGATATTTTCCTACTCAATTTATTGGACGAAAACGCCCTTTCATCCTCCCCTCTCCGTTGAGGGCAGCTATTCGAACCGGTCGAGGACGAAAACGTCTTTTCATCGTTGTACAAGGGCTGCGCTTTGACCGGGGTTGGATTGTGCACTTCGAGAGTCAACCATGGAAACGGGCCCCACTTATCACTCGTCGTTTGTGTGCACGAGATATTACTAGTCTTAATTTCGTTACTATAAACTGGCGTAGTTGATCGATCACAAGTCTCCACGGTGGAATTGATCAATAATATCTTGCCAAACAGCTTCAAACTTTGGGCGGAAGATTCGTTCGACTCTTGTCCACAAGAAGACGAAATTTCCGATTCCTGTTCGGTAAAAGTAAAACATTGTTAGTTCCAGTATAAATTGGATCAATATCTAGGGAAGGAAATCAGATCGGAATTAGGACTTTGGAAAAATTCCAATTCTGTTTTTGGAAGTGGAAAATTAATTTCAATTCTGTTCCAAAATAATTCGAAAATTGAAATTTCGGAAATTGTTAGTTTGAACATAAATTTTGATCACATCTAGGTTTGGAAATCGGACCGATCAAATCGGAATTAGCACTTTCAGGAAAATTCCATTTTTTTCAGAAGTGGAAAACTAATTCCAATTCCATTCCAAAAAAAAAAATCAGAAATTGGAAAAAAAAATACTTGTTCTGAAATCGAAAATTTCCGATCGAAATTGGCAAAATAAAAAAAAAAATTAAAATAAATTCCCATTTTCCGGCCAGCTAATTTATATGATAATATTGATATTATAAGTGTAATTTTCGGAAAAAAAAATTGGAATATTCGGAAATATTTTAAAAAATTAACATAAAATCGGGAACCGAGAATCTAATATGTTTTCCAATTCAATTAAAAAAATGGAAATATTGGATTACGAAACTTTCACAATTCAAAATCAAAATTATAGTTCCAAAATCGGTTTTCGGATTGGAATCAGCGAGATTTCAAAACTTCCGTTCCAATTTCCACACCCCTAATCAAATCAAATGCAATCATAAACAAGGCTCATAAAAACGAATCGCGCTATAGTAGTACCAGATTTTTTCGTTCATCTTCACTCGAATTTCCAATTTGGCAATCTTCCGGAAGAAATTTGGGCGCCTCGGTATCGGAATCATTGAGAGCAAGATCAGACGATGAATCCGAAGCTACAGCAGATAAAACGGAAGTAGGAGATTGGTTCTCATCCTCCGAAGTGCTCGGAGATGCTGCCGGAATATTCTCCTCCTGTATCGAGATTCCCATTTTCAGTGGAGAAACGAGCTTACGAGGGTAAGGGTGCATCGGTTTCCTCTTAGGCCTAGGTGGCGGAATTTCGATCGGTTTTACGGGAATGCCATCGATCGTATTAGACTCACGAACAACCTGAATAGAGCCAAAGAGATTCCGTGTGTTAGTTAGTACAATAGATACCCAAATGATCTAGTTTTTACTACTAATATAATTTTTGGGTTTATTGCATTCAGCACCCCTCTGTTTTATCTAATTGCACAAAACTCCTCTCCATGTTATTTTGATAGCAAAAAAAACCCCATATGATTCAATTTTGTTTAGCAACCAGCCACTAAAAACCAACTGCTTAGGGGTTGTGTCCAAAACTAAAATGCATTAGAAGGGGTTCTTTTTGCTAATATTTAATAACACGGGGAGTTTTTTAGCAATTCGATACAGCGCAGGGGTACTAAATGCAATAAACCCTATATTTTTTCGCACGCCTTGATGGTCATAAAGAGATATGACTTACTCAAGAAGGCGGCGTATTAGATTATAATGGTAGTTGTATAAGAGCATTAAAACCTTGGAGAAAAACTTCTGAGCATGGCTTCTTATTTGCACTGCCGTTTTCGTGCCCACATGCTCTGAAAATTTCAAAAAAAAAAAAAAAAAGGTTAGAATTCTCGTTGCACGAAAAAATAAAAATAAATGTGTGTGGATCGGATCAAATACGTACCTTCGATTTTCCTCCAAGCGCGACCGTATAGTTTCAAGGCCTCGAGAAATTTCTTGTGCTCTTCTTCGGTCCATCTTTCTCTTTGTTTAGTAATCGTGTACGGCTTTCTCACCTACTCGAATAAAATGCAAAAAATTTACGGAAATAAGTCGAATGATTTACGTTTTAAATTGTTTAATAAGCAAAAAAAACTAAGGGAAGCGTGTAAAAAACCTTTAGGCCGCAATCGTCCACGGGACTGAACTGCTCTTTCAACGGGATAATTTCGATTTTCTTACATCCATTTTCTTCTTCCTGCATTAGAAACATCAAGAATTCAATTAGAAACATTAATACTGAGAATTAAAGTTTTATTTTTTATTAAGAGACTGAGTTAATTCGAGTTGTAACGAGTTCGTTTCTTTTCGCATACCGATCTTGTTCGATTATCAAACAACCTCATATGGCACAAACCCACATCTGATTCACTTTCGGAATGATTAATTAAGAAATTTTTACCAGCAAATTTATGTCCTATCAAGAGTTTTTACCAGAAAAAACGAAAAACGGTTACAAACTGGAGAATTATTACACATAATCAAAAAGATTCCACTAAATTCCACACATTTTGCAAAGGGTTTTTCGTAAGTAGATCCGGGTTGTTATACTTACCCGAACATCATGAGGGGCTTTTTCGTAATTTGACCTTACTTCGGGCCATAATTTTACCCTATGAACAAGAATTTATTTTTAATTTTTTTCTTGACAAAATCTCAATTTTATTTGGTATAGCTAACAGAAGAATTACAAGAAACCATCATCTTTTCTTGGTTTTTTTTTTAAATCTGTTATATACTACTAGAGCAAAACAGCAGAGAGACAGGGGCAAAAAGGTAAAATTGCCATCAAATTAAACAGAACAAAAAAACCCAAATCGAACTACAGAATCCATAGCTAAAAAAAATAAAGCTCACCTGTAATGAACCCATAGCTTCACAAACCAGAAGCTTAGCCGAGAAATCCGCTGAACCTATTTATTAATCAAATAAAATATTTTTTTCTCTCCGCCGTGAATTCGAAATCAAGATCAGAACTTTATTACAAAGGGCAACTGAGAGTGAAAGAAGAGCCACAGATTTTTTTAATTTATTTTTTATTATGAGCTAAGAACAAATGAGAGGAGAAAAAAAGGAAAATAATATATAAGAGGAGGAAATGATTTTGGGTTTGGCTGCTTAATGGGTGGGGTGGGGATGAGAGAGAAGAAGAAAGAAAAAGTGTTATGGATGCCACGTCATTGGGGGTGAAAGTGTAAATTGTGCACTTTATGGGGGGGCTTTCTGGTATTTGATTGAGAAATACGAAGGAATCTTGTGGCTAAAATTGAATTGGAGGTGACGACACGTGGCGCGTCTACGTAAGCTAACACCACCAGCGCTTTTTCTCTTTTTTCTTTGTTTTGTTCAAAATCTTATCTGAGCGTTTACTAATTATTTAATAAATGAGGGGGGGTTTCGCACTTTTCCATTAGTCGGATGCCACGTGTCTGTCGTTTCGTGGACAGCTATCTTCCCTCACGGGAAAACATTGTTCGTGTTGGGGTTTGATATTTGCAAAGGCCAACTTATTTTATTATTATATTATTATATTTATAGGACAATATTAAAAAAAAAAAAAAAAACCATATCCCTTGGTCAAAGTTGTTCGTAAAACAATGGATGCTTGGTTTTCTTTCAATTTCAATTTTATTATTTCTCGAAAATAAATTCGTATTTGTTAACTTATCAAAAATAATTCTTACAGCAATTTCAAAAGTTTATGTCTTTATGTCTATTGTAAATATAATTTGGCTGCTTCAATAAGAAAAAAATTGACTGACTGCCGCGTTAGAAGATATTTCCACTAAAAACAAACAAGTATCACTTTACCTATTAATTTTTTTTTTAAATTACACTTTTCCATCACCTTTAAAAATGATTTCACTCTAGCATTCTCAAGAGCAAAACATATTTCTTCAAAATAAAATGAAAATAATTTCTAAAATTATTTCAAACATTACCAATATCTATGAATCCAACATTATATATTTATGTTTTATAAATATTTGAAGAAAAAAGAATAAGTGGTTCGTGTTGAATTACATGAACCAGTTACACTAACTAATGTCGTTGTTGTTATTACTTTTTTAATAGTTTTATAACGATTCAATTGCACTTTGCTTTTGAAATCATTTCCGGCAGCGAAGCCCAAAACTTGTGTTTCTCAACAATATGTGAAGTCCAGAGTAATAACATGTTTCTCAACAATATGTGAAGTCCAGAGTAATAACTCACAGTTTTCCGCTCTTTTTCTTTTTAGTTTTTCTTTTAATTCATAAACCTACTTAACATAATCAATATTGGGGTACAGTAAAATTTAACTTAGATTTATTGTAAAATGAGGCTCGAGAATTGATTTGATGTTATAACATTGAAATTTTCATATTTGCTTTCCTTTCATTTATGTTGGAAAAAGTAACTAGGGGAAAATGTACTACAAATGAAGCTGCGCAATAATTATAATATATATTTTCTAATTCGAACTAAAAGGTGATAAGAAAACAAAACTTATCAATTATATATGTCGAATAATTACTATAATGACAAATTGTGAATAACAACAATAATATTTGACCAAAAAAAAATTGAAAAATATTCATAAGATGAAGGTATAAGAAAATAATTAAAGTACCTTAAAGTCTTCTGCGTCCTCGTCACTAAATTCATTTGGTTGATTCAATTTCTTTTCTTAATTGCTTGATATTTAAAAAACTATTACAAATTTGAACATAAATTTTAGACTTTAATGGATTTGTTTTTTAATATGTTATATTATAAAATATAAACCATATTGGTCTTTGAGATGCTACACTTGATGAAATACACGTGTGTGAAATATCTTTCCACTAAGCACACATACAAATGAGAGTTTGTGTGTAATTGTGTGCAGATCAACGGTTATTAATCACTCGATGTAATTCGCTGGTGTAGCATCAAAAAACCCACCCAATATAGCTTTTTTTTTTACACGAAGGAATCACATTCAATCTTATAGGTGCAGTAGATATACTTACTCTTTCGTGTAATACCTTGTAAACCAAATGAGATATACAAACAACAATATAATAGACAACTAACCATGTATAATTAATGAGTTTAACCTAAAAATTATTGACAAGGAGATTCGAACTTGTGTCAAATTATGGCACTATATTTTCTTGCCACACCCATTAGACAACCTCTCCGTGGGCTAAATCTAGTATACTACAAAATCGTCCCCCAAATGAGGATCTAGTGGTTTGAGCAAGTGAGAATTTGTGTCAACTGATCCAAGTTCGAATCCACTTGTCAACAATTGTTAGGTCGAGTTTGTCAAACATGGGTAACCTAATATAGTTCACATGTCTCGTGTGGTTTGCAAATTATATATACGACGAGAGTGTAGTTTTTATGCATTTATATGATTAGCTGTGGTTCCTGTCATTAAAAAAATTATATATACTACTTAAATCAAAATTCAATAATTATAAATTGAAGATAAGTAAAATTAAAATTGGTAATAGGTATTTTTCAATGAACATGCAAATTTGAATAATGTAGGTGGGCCCCAATTGGAAGAAAAAGCAACAAGGACCACATGATAAATAAATGTTTAACCAGAAATTAAATATAAAGGCGGTCCACATGTTCGTCATCCAGGGCGAGTTACACTTGCTTTTGTCTCCACAACTTGCAAAAGCTCATTTCCTTACACAAATATCCCCACACACACACATGCATTTATATATATTTTTATATTACTTAAATATCTTACAACCTCTTAAAATAGGCATATATTCAACATTTTTTTTCCCTATTTGTGGATATTGCTAAGATATTATTATGTGGTATATATATTTCCACTCTTGAAGAAGATAGAATCGTATTCTAATTTATTAAGGGTAAATTATAACCACCCCTGAGGTATGGTTAATTTATGAAAAAAATTCCTCTTGTTCGAATAATTATATTTACCTCTCACCTATAATTTTTCTTACACTCTCTATCTTTATGGTGTCAAATTCAACGTTATTATCTAGATTTGTGGAATGTACTCTAATTTGTACTCGTTTTGTGCAAAAATACAATTTCTGATGCACCACAATTTAATATATACAAGCCAAAAAACACATATTATGATTATCTTGCTTCAAAAAGTAGAGTTCGAATGTCATAAAACGGGTACAAAAGTGATAATATTCCATATAATTTCGAAGATTCCAGAAAATTTGAAACCGCAAGGGTGTATATGTAAGAAGATTTATAGTTAAGGGGTTGTTGTAATTACCCAAACATGATGAGAGTTTTCGTAATTTGACCATACATCAGGGGATGGTTGTAATTTACCCTGTATTTGGGTTCCGTGTCATTAAAAAAATGTGATCGTATATAATTTTGGATTCCACCACTTTCAATATGCCATCTCAAGTCAAGCGAATAACGCTTCAATACGTTCTCTCAAGTGCAGACGCGAATAACATTTGAAGTCTTGCACTTAAATTATTTGAAATGGGCGATTGCAGTGAGATTCGAGCTTAAAGCCTTTCATTTGGTATGAATATAATACCATATTGAATGACCACCTTAACAAAAAAACTTAACTTGTAGGTGAATACATCATTCAGATGTTGTTTGGCTAAGTTTATAAGATGCTGAAAATAGCTTATAAGCTTTTCAACTTTTAAAACATCTTATATGAGTTTACCAGCTATTTAAATTAAATTTAGCCAAACGGGCCTCTCTAATATATTATTAATTATGAAACAAACTATTGGATAAGTAATTGAATATTTTAATAGTAATAAAATAAGATCAATCAAGCATATACGTATCTAGACCAATTGATTATACATCCACAATAGTATGATATTGTATATTTTAATCAAGATCAAACTTTGTTTTTGTTTTTGTATATCTTTCAAAGACCTACCGCCATAAGTATATTATATTATTATTCGTCCAATATAAACCATTGGTCCTTTTTTCATACCGAGTCAGTGTGGGACACATTTTACACCCCAACCATATCAAATGAGGTATTGAAGCACAAATTAGGGAGAAATAGGACTGAATTGAGCAACGCGTAATCGGAGTCCGATGGTTCGACCCGATTATATTTGAACTAAGTTTAAGTTTTAATGAACCGGTTAAATTTGAGCCACTTTATTAAACTTGATTTGTTTATGACCTCCGCCTAATTAAATTAATAATTAAATATATATAAATTATTTATTATTTTAATACATACAAGTTACAACCTTATTAGATCGTTATATTTTGCAAAAACATTAGTAAAAAATAATCCTTCATTGTGGACTCTGATGGAAAAACAAAAAAATACAAAAAAGTCAAAACGAAAAACAGGTTAAAATACAATTACATCTAGAATTACTTTTTATTTTATTTTATGTTTCTTCAGTTTGGTTTGTGATACATTTTTTGTCATATAACTACTTAAGGAGACTAATCATTACAATGTTAAACTTGATTTGTATCAAGGAACATACTATGATTTTATCTTATTTTGCGAATGGTTTTTATCCTATTTTGTTCTTCATGAATATTATGATTTTGTTTCTTTGGCCCATACTTATTCTTTTTAAACACGTTCGGCTGCAAAGTTGTAAAATATGTAGTTTACATATTGCTCAACATAGGCCCGATATGAATCAGAAGGCCCGAAAAAGTAAATGAGTTAAGTTTGAGCCCATAATAAAGTCCGATGGTATGTGAACTTGAACATATAATAAATTAATAATGAGACTCAATGGTACGTGAGCTTGAGTCAACTCAAGCTCGACCCACATGATCTGATTGCCAGCCCTAATAAAAAAAAGAGTTATTTAAAAAAAATGAAATAGAAGAGAGTTGCTTAAAAGAAAAAAGAAATAAAATAATATAATAACAATTAATAATTAAGAAATAAGAAGAAGGAAATAGAAGAGAGGAGAGAGAGAGAGAGAGAGAGAGAGAGGAGAGAGAGAGAGAGATAAGGGTAAGGCAAGAATTGTGGACTAGAAAGAAACAAACCAAAGTGTGGTGGGTGAGGATGAGGATGGATGAGAAGATGATATGTTTTCACCTATTTAATTTCTGTGGGACCCGCTTTCCTTTCAGGTGGTGGCGAGTGGCCTTTTTGCACTTTTTCCGCCACGTCACCGCCACTCGCCCCTCCATAATTATTTAATACCGCCACGTCATTTTTCTGCTAGAGAGAGAGAAGCGTTTTATACCGTATGGTTTTAGACTTTTAGTGAGAGAAAGAGAAAGTAAGGGGTGTTTCTGGACCACTACACCTGGAACAAATTAAATAATACGAAAATATAATGGCCACAAGTTTTATTTATTTATTTATTTATTTTTGGTTGGGAAAATTTGGCAGATGAATGTATTAACAGTGCTTGATACAGAGACAGGTGTCCTCAATACAGCCAGACTTCCAGTTCATCTCAACAAAAAGATAAAAGCAATCTACTAAAAAAAATAAAAAAATAAAAGAATAAAATTGAGAAATAATTAAGGGTAAATTACAAACACCCCTGAGGTATGGTCAAATTACAAAAACACCCCTCTTGTTTGGATAATTACAACCACCCCCTCAACTCCTCAAATTTAGTGGAAGCTTCGAGATTATATGGAATATTATCACTTTTGTACCCGTTTTATCCTATTCGAACTCTACATTATGAAGCAAGATGATCATAATATGTGTTTTTTAGCTTGTATATATCAGTTTGTGGTGCATCGGAAACAGTATTTTTACACAAAATGAGTACAAACTAGAGCACATTTCACGGAATCTAGATGATTATGTTGAATTTGGCACCATAAGGGTGGAGGTGTAAGAAAAAATCATAGTTGAGGGGGGTAGATGTAATTATCCAAACAAGAGGGGGATTTTTGTAATTTGACCATACCTCAGGAGGGTGTTTGTAATTTACCCAATAATTAATAAAGGATACAAAAGATTGTGGGAAAGATCTTAGATCTTCTTTTCAGACACCACAAAGTGTGACGAAATAGGTAAATACTAAAAAAAACATTTGATAATATATTATGGAGTAACTAATTAATATTTATGTAGATAATATATTATAAACGAGGTTACATATAAGTGGAATTTATGTTTATAATTTTTAGATTCTGCAGGTTTCGATCCGAAGTGAATTTTGGAAATTTCAATAGAATTCTAAAATTTCAATTTTTTTCAATTTTTGTAAATTGGATCGGGCCATTCATCAACAATGGGCTGGGTATTAATATAAAGCTAAGTAAACATGTTACTTTTTCTAAAAGAAAAAAAAAAAAAAGCAAAAAAATCAAACCTGTTAATTGGTTGGATAAAATTAGTATAGGCTAATAACTAGAAGTAAACGGATCCTAATTATACTAACACCTAGACATACATGGCCACGGGCCGGGTCTGACACGACCCAACACGGAAAAGGACCGGCCCTGACCCGACCACCTTGGACCTGGATCCGAGTTAGCATGGGTCGGTTTCGGGTCTTATTTTTGTGGACCCCATTTTAATTGAAGGAATTATGCCTAAAAATGCTTTCAAGTAGGGCTGGAACTCGGATCCCTTGCATGATTTTGATACTACTAACCACTGGACCACATAAAATGTTTAATAATTATCTATAAATAAATTATTAATTTTCATATGCATTATTATTAAATAATATTAATTAAAGTAATAACAAATGTAATATAATAAGTTTAAAAAAATATAAACAATCCCCGTTCATTATTTCCAAGTTTCAGACATCTATTATTTGGTACTATATTCAATATAATCTTCACTATTAAAAAAATATAAAGTATGGAATCAATTCAATATATAAACAAATGCATGACTTAATACAAACTCACTTATGTTATTAAAATTGATAGTGTGAAAAATACGAATGCAAAATAAAATAAGATGCTTATTTAAAAAAGAAAGAAAGATTATATCTGATTTCAATTAATTTAAATCGATTAACCTCATTTATTGACAAGAACTTATTAAAATTATTGATTATTTTATCATAAAAATAGTAAAATATAATTCGAAAAAATCGTAAGAATAAATCTTTTAATCGTAAGATTTGAATTGGTGAAGCTCAAGTTCTTTCAATCCGTAAGCTTTATTCAAGAATTTAAATTGATTAAGCTCAAATATTGACAATGACGTATTAGTCAAATTAAATATTTATAAGTTAAGTACTATCTTTTTAATTGAATTTTATTATAAAAAAATAATAAATTTTAATTTGTAAAAACAGTAAGAATTAAATCGTAAAAGATAACATTTTTTTTTGTAATTTTGAATTTAAAGTTAAGCTCAAGTGCTTTCAAATTTAAATTTACTTTTTTTTTTCTTCATCGTAATTTATTATTAACAAAAAAAAAAAAAAAAAAATTAAAAATCCAGTTTGGACCCAGACCCGAGGTCACCCGACCCGGACTCAAATCCGACTCACCATAGGTTGGTTTCGAGTCCCCTAAAAGTTGGAACCGACCCGTGGTTGTGTCTACTAACACTCCCCTAGAACTCAAGGAGGGTGATAGACCAACGTGAGGTTGTTAACTAAATCATAATGACGTCTATCAGTTGAGGCGCCTAGCGTCTGTGAGTCTCGGTGCTTGAAGGTGTGCAAAATTTCTGACAACTCTGATAATTGTCTAGTTTCCATCGATTGAATAGATCAGCAAATGACGATCTTGATGGTATCTTGATCAGAATATTGATCGGAACGTCGTGCACGACGGTAGGACATCACCGATGAACAACAATAGTTTATGGTGTGTTTTTTTCTTCTTATTACGGTTATACCGAGCGAAATATGGAAAAACACCAAAATCGAAACTGCAAAGAAAAATAAAAGCAATAATTTATGGTGTTTTTCCTAGCGGCGAAAACACGAAGAATAAGAATAAACACCACAAACCAATGACAAATCAAAAGGAGCAATGGTTTATGGCATTCTCTGTCTCGATTAAAACAAGCGAAAGATGGAGAAATACAAAAAAAAAAAAAAAAACAAAAAAAAAAGGAAAAGAAAAGAAAAACCAACGGTAGGGCTCTAATGCCATGTTAAAATACTTAAAAAAATATCATGATTTATAGTATTATTTGTATATTGTTTTCTCATAGAGGTACCTTTTTATAATAGAGGCTATTTAACAAAAATCCCTTATTAAATTTTGACTTCATAATAAATCTATTTATATTAATTATATTTATTATAAACTCAACTGACTCGAATTATTCAAAATACCCCCATTTAATATTACTGAAAGTTACCATATTATATTATTATGAAAAATCAATTAATTTTTTTTAAATATGCAAATTCTCTTAATATCTCCCCATATCACGCCATTTCAGTTTCTATTTTTCCTTTTTTTTTTTTTAATATTTTTTACTGGTTTTCTTTATTTTAATTTAAAACAAAAATTGGTTAATTTTTATTTTTTAATTTTGTTATTTGTATTTTCGGTTTTTTTTAAATAATTTTTTTCTTATTTATATTTTTCATCTTTTTCATTTTGATTTTTTTTAATGGTTTTATTTTTATTTTTCGTTTTGTTTTTTTTTAATTTTCAATTTTTTTATAATGATTTTTTTTTATTCTTTTCTCAGTTTTTTTGAATAAGAAAATGTTTTGTTTAATTATTTTTTGATTAAAAAAATTAATTTTTTTATATTTAAAAAAAAAAATCTAGCAGGTTTATCAAAGTGGAATCCACTATAGACTTATCGAAATCTACTATAAATTTGTTGAAAACCACTATAAATTTATCGAAAATCCACTACGAACTTGTCGAAATCGACTATAAACTTATTGAAATCCACTACAAATTTTTTGAAATCCACTATAAACTTATCGAAATCCACTATAAACTTATCGAAATCCACTATAATTTGTTGAAATCCATTATAAACTTATCGAAATCCACTATAAATTTGTTGAAATCCATTATAAATTTATCGAAATCCACTATAAACTTATCGAAACACACTATAAATTTGTTGAAATCCACTATAAATTATCGAAATCCACTATAAATTTGTTGAAATTCACTATAAATTTATCGAAATCCACTATAACTTTATTGAAATTCACTACAAATTAGTCGAAATCCGTGCATAGTGGATTCCAATTTGATAAACCTGCTGGATTTTTTTTAAAATATTAAAAAGAAGAATTGATTTTTTAATCGAAATATAAAAAAAAAAATAATTAAACAAAATATTTTTTATTCAAAAAAACTAGACAAAAAAATAAAAATTAAATTTAAAAAAAATTGAAATTAAGAAAAATAAACCATTAAAAAAATGAAAAATAAACATAAGACCATTTTTGTAAATATCAAAATGAAAAACATGAAAAATATAAATAAGAAAAAAATAATTTAAAATAAAAACCAAAAATAAAAATAAAACAAAATTAAAAAATGAAAAATAATCTATTTATGTTTTAATCGAAATAAAGAAAATCATTAAATAATCAAAAAGAAAAAGGAAAAACAGAAATTGACGTGAGATCGAGAGAAATTAGAGAGATTTGCATCTTTACAAAAAAAATAATTGATTTTCCATAATGATTGATATAAGGGTATAATAGTGAAACTTAATTATTTTTTATTAATTAAAAATATTTTGGATTTACCTTAAAAATCTATTTTTTTGGGTTGATTGTAACTACACACGTCTAACGGGGGGTTTGTCAAATTTTCCTTTATAATAAGGCATATAAGTCTAGTTATAATTTAAATAGACCTATTAATCTAAATGTGACTCTATAATAATAGGGAAAATTAGCGAAAACCCCTCATCTAGGAAATATAGTTAATGAAACACCTCTCCCAAAAATAATTAGAGAAAACCCTCTTAGCTAATATTCCATCTATGTGATATTTTCATAATTCCAAAACTATCCTTAATTGTCTATTATACTCTTTCAAAACTCTAATCTTATTTTTAATTTTCCATTCCGCCGCTTTCTCGTTTCTCTCTTCTCTTCTTCTGTATTTTCTCTCTCCTCTGATTTCTCTTTGCTCTGTTTTTTTCTTTTTTTTTTCTTTGTTTTCTCTGGCAATCTTCTCCCCGTCGCCGGAAGATGGAGAAAGAAAGAAGAGGAATCACTCGTCGTCGGCATGTGGAGGAGAAATATTCTTCTTTCTCAACATCATGTTCCACCCTGCCGGCGTGTGGAGGAAAAAGAAGAGGAACAAGTTGTTGAGAAAGAAGAAGAAGCACTCGTTGGCGGAGGAGAATCAACGGAAATTGTTGATGAAGGTATTTTTTTTTTTACTTTTATTATTTTTTTAGTGTTGGTTTTGTCATGTGCTCAAAATTGTTTATGGAGTGACCAACAATGATTGACAAATACCTTTGAATCATTCTTTTTTTTTTTTGGATATTGAAATGCCGATTTGTGTTTTTTTTGTATGAATTATTTTTATTATTTATTTTATTCTTGTTAAAGATTGGTTGAATTGTGTGGTGCGACGGTGTGGTGACGATGGGGAAGCAAATTTAGTATTTTTTGGGATCGGGCGGAGGATGGCGCGTGTAGAGAAATTCGCGCATATTGGAATGTTAATTGACTATGTACATGTTCAATAGTCGATTAAGCTAATCAACTGTGCTCTGGTAGTCGATTAAGGTTGATCGACTCCAACTTATTTATTTTTTTGGATTTTTTGTTTATTGATTCCGATTGAATAAATCATTTATAATGTTTGTTTATTTTTTGTTTTTGTAAAATATAATTGATTTTGCATTTTTTCGCAGTTGTGATTTGCTATTTTTAGTAGCAGATTCTTAATCGACTATGCTCTGGTAGTCGACTAAGGTTGATCGACTCCATTTTTTTTGGATTTTTTGTTTATTGATTCCAATTGTATAAATCAATTATAATGTTTGTATATTTTTTGTTTTTGTAAAATATAGTCGATTTTGCATTGTTTTGCAGTTGTGATTTGTTATTTTTAGTAGCAGATTTTTAGTCGACTATGCTTCATCATAGTCGATTAATATACCTGATATAGAAAAAAAATTAAAAAACAAAAAAAGAAAAGAAAAGAAAAATTAAAGAATTTCCTTAATCGACTATGCTTAATAGTCGATTAATAAAACTGATATAGAAAAGGAAAAAAAAATCTAAAAAAAAATCGCGCGTGATGCAGTGATGATGTGGCAGGCCGGTGCAAAGTTGGAAAACATAATGGCTGAAAATGGGTATGGACTTTTCTCAAATAAAACAAAATATTTTGAGCCTCTCCGCATTAAAAGAAGTAATGAGAGGTTTCCTCAAAGAACCCCATAATAATATTCGTAATTATACTAATAATATGCATTTGAACCAATTATTTATTCTTGGTCTCAAGATCTTCCAAGTTAATACCTAAATAATCTTCTCAAATTAGAGACTATTAAATTTTACAGTCATCATATGGTTAACATTTATGCTTCCAATTAGTAGAAGACTAATATTTCTCCCCGTGCAATGGGTGATATTCCAAAAGTCAAAAAAATTAACAATAATTAAACTCGTAACACTAAAAATGATTATATTTGAAGAAAATATTAAGTGAAAAGTTATCCATAATTTGATGAGGAAAACAAAGTTACAAAGATGTCATTAGCGGTTTCGTAAAATATAATTATTTTTTAATTTGTTTTTACAAAGACATCGTTGACAAAGAAAGGGGAATAACAAAGAGGGTTAAGAAAAATGATTATTAGAAAAATAAAAACATTTACGAAGATGTAAGAGAAATAATTTAAAAAAAAATAAATAATTACAACGAATAACAAAGAATGTTTGAAAAAAATAAAAATAAAGAAAGTGACATTGCGTACGAAAGCAATGAAACATGTATTTACAGAAGAAGAAGAAAGTTAAGACAATCGTTGTCCGATAAAAGATTACAATGAGAATGGAAAGATGTTTTCCATAAATTGGTATGTTATGGACTCCAACTCGAACGGCAGAACTTTGAACCTGAAAAATAACATGTAAAGAGGAAAAAAACGGAAGAACGTGATAAAAAAATAAGTTTATGAAATCGAAAAATACCATGATTAATGAAACAAATAGAATGAATGCCATGATAATTGATGTAGAAGCAAAGGAAGTCGGCATTGTTGAGAATATAACTGCTTGATCGAAGAAATTACCTAGTAGCCAAAAATAAATTGTGAAGTCGTTAATATTCCTAAAACAATTGTACCGTAATAGTGTAATATTTGGACATACTGTTGTGGGGAAACATATATTCAAAAAATAAACACAACAAAAAATAGAAATATACGTGCAAATAATTACAATACTTTATAAAGAATGTTAGGAAAACGAAGAACAAATAACATAATTGAATTGTTAACAAATACAAAAACATATAAGTGCTTACGCCGAAAATTATTGATTTGATGAAAGAGAGGACAAAACAAATAATAATAATAATCTCTATAAAGCGATAGTGTTCTTCGATGTTCTTGGTAACATGTATATATAGGAAAATTTAAGTTGAGATGGAGAATTTTTTGAAAAAAAATGTGTCCAGAAAGTGGGCAGTTAAGAAGAGAATCTGAAGATCATGTTTAGTGGAATAAAAAATAAAAAAATAAAAAAATCACAGTTGATCGTCATTAGTGGGGAAGGGAAAAGAAGAAGAAAAAGATAATAATTATAAAAATAAAATAAAAAAACAAACGTGCAAAAAAAAAATTTACAGTTGATCGTGACACTACAAGAAATTTTGGTTTTAGTGACGATTTTTTATGGTCACTAAAAGTTAGAAAATGGTAGTTAAAACTTATAGCAACCAAATTAAGCTTGGTCACCGGTGGTCACAACAGGGTGGCTACTAAAAGTACTCGGTGACGAGAAAATTAATTGGACGCTAAAAATAAGATTTAGCGACGAACTAATAATGGTCACTACAAATATAATTATTAGCTACCAGTTTTTGACTCGCTAATGTAAAATTTATGGTTGCAATAACATTAATGAAACATGTGGATTATTTCCACATTGTGTTTTTTAACTTTCTTATTTTTTAAACTAAATTTTAGTTATGGAATAAGTAGTGCTTAGTGGGTTAAGTATAGTGCTTAGTGGGTTAAGTATAGTGCTTAGTGGGCTAAGTAGTGCTTAGTGGATTTAATTGTGGACTTTATTCTAACTTCCTAACTAACCCACTAACCCATTTTCTTGAGTGCTCTTGTGGTTGGTTTTCTTGCAGATTATGGGCTGAGGAGTGGAAGCTTGAAATGTCTATAAATACCGATTTCAATACTCAATGATTTTTATCGATTCCGAAGAAAAAAAAACACCGAGAGCTGAAAAGAATACATGAGTGTTTTAGTGTGTTTTTAGGATCGGTTGGTTGTACTCCTCATGAGTACAATCTTTACGTACTCCTTATGAGTACATTCTTTACGTACTTCTCATAAGTACATTCTTTGTAGTCTAGATTGTTCAGTATATATGTTTCTAGACTTGGTTGTAAGAATGATTAAGATAGTGATCATTCATATGTTCTTTACGTACTCCTCACGACTCACGAGTACATCTTTGAAATCTAGAATTTTTAATATTTTTCTTTTTGTATCTAGATTTGAATGTAAGAATGATCATGAGAATGATTCATTCATAAGGAAAAAGTTTTCGCACCTCTTCTGTTTGTATTCTTGGAATACTGATTTTAATATTTTTCCGTCCTGTAAAGGGCAAGTTCACAAGTCTTTACTTGTGAACATTTTTAATTCTGAGTATTGTTCTTTTATCTTTATATTTCCGCTGCATGTTTGTTCAAGTGTCATAACACTTAAGATAACACCTCTGTATTAAATGAATTCGGGACCATAAATTCTTCCAATTGGCATCAAGAGCCAACACTTGACGTATACTAAGTGTTTGTTCCTATTTTCTTTTTCAGAAACGAATTCGTGATGGATACTCTGATGATTGCTTCTATGCGACCTCCTGTACTTGATGGCACAAACTACACCTACTGGAAAGTCGAGATGAGGGCGTATATCAAAGCCACTTATGAGAAAGCCTGGAGATCTATTCTTACTGGATGGAAGCCACCAACTATCACATATGCGGATGTGGATGTATTTCCAACACCAGAATTACGGTGGACAACAGATGATCTATCAAATGCACTCCAGGCAGAACTAGAAAAGGAAGAAGTTGCTACAGAATATGATGATGATGCGGATGAATGTCTCAACAATGTGGCATTTCAGATTCAAAAATTCAATAGGGCATACAGACGAAGTGGAATCAAGCCTAGACAGTTATTTCCAGATGGCTCTCCACAAAATCGAAAAACTCAACCTCGGAACAGATCTATTCCACAGAGAACATTTCCTCTAACATCTTCTCAAAACACTTTAAAAAATTCTTCATTTATTCGTTCAAATTCTGAACCCCCTAACTTGGATCATATTAAATGCAGGGCATGTTCAGGATTTGGACATTATGCTAATGAATGTGCAACTACCTTGAGAAGAAGAGGAATGAGTCTGATTTGTGCTGTCAGTGATGAGGAGGAAGAACAACCTGAACAGACAGAGGAACAACAATCCTCTAAACAAGCTCTTTCTGTCAGATATCTCACTGGAAGTGCCTCTGAAACAGAATCACAAGGAGTTTCTCTGGATGCTGCAACACTTTCTGAAACACTTTCAGTAACTGAAATTTCTGAGTTAAATACTGATCATTATACATGTTTAAACTCTATTTCTTTGAATGCAGCAGAATCCAGTAATGAAGCAGTTAGTGATGAGGAAGAAATGTGTAAGAGATTGTTCTGTGACTTGGAGAAGAAGACTCAAGCTCTAGATGCAGCCAACAAGGAAAATTCTTCCCTTAAAGAAACAATCACACATTTGGAGGTTGGTATCACCAAGAAGGATCTTGAACTGGCAAAGGTGAAAGATGAACTCAAAGAAGCAACTCTAGCAATCAAGAGGATGAATACCGGCACAACTAAACTGGAAGAGATTGTGCCACTAGAGAAGTACAACAAGAATGAAGGTCTAGGGTTCAACAAACAAGTGAAGAAACACAAGCCAGTAAAGAAGAAAGAAATTGTCTTTGTAAAAGAGAAGGGTTCAAATGGAAAAGAATGCAGAAATTCCACAGTCACCACTTCAGAGTCCAGAATAAGGGGATACATTTGTCATGACTGTTTCTCACCAGGACATACCCGTCCATTGTGTGAGAAACTAAGTAGTGACAAAATGTTGTACAGGATGAGTCACAGCACTCCAGGGAACACCTCCAAGAAAAAGGTAGAATTTACCAAAAAAAAGTGTAGAATATGGACTCCCAAAGGTAAACTTATGTGCAAAGCAGTATACACTTCTTTAAATGCTAACATTTCAGGTTCATGGTACTTTGATAGTGGATGCTCTAGGCACATGACTGGAACTAAAGAGTTTCTATCAAACTACTATACACTCAATGGAGGACGTGTAACCTATGGAGGAGGGGCTAAATGCAAAGTGGTTGGACGTGGAACACTCAGTCTTGAGGGACTTCAAAAACTTTCAAATGTCTTACATGTTGAAGGATTGGGGTCAAATCTCATCAGTATTAGTAAATTGTGTGATGATGATCTGCATGTTCAATTTGATAAATACTGTTGTTCTGTGTTTGATAATCAAAATCATTGTGTACTGACAGGTTCCAGATCAATGGAGAATTGTTATCAAACAGGTGACACCATCTCATGCAAGAGCTCAAGAGTAAGTGAATTAGAGTTGTGGCACCAGAAAGTTGGGCACACAAACTTAAAAATCTGAAGCTGCTCAACAAGTACAATGCCATAAGAGGAATTCCTGATCTCAAGATCAAGGACATTCGTATATGTGGAATGTGCCAGAAGGGAAAGCAAACTAGAGTACCACACAAAGTGTTACAACCTGTTGGTACCACCATTTGTTTTGAACTTGTACATATGGATCTTATGGGTCCTATAGAGGTAGAAAGCCTAGGTGGTAAAAAATATGTATTTGTGTGTGTTGATGATTTTTCGAGATATACTTTGGTGTATTTTTTAAGAGAAAAATCTGATCTAGAATACATGCATGTGTTTGGATGTGTTTGCTATGTCCTCAATGATAGAGATCATCTAGCTAAATTTGATTCCAAAAGTGATTTGAGTTTATTTAAGGGATACTCTAATAACAGTCATGCTTATAGAGTATATAACTTAAGAACTCGAACCATTGTTGAATCTGTAAATGTGGTATTTGATGATTTTGCTGATCCCCGCAGTAAAACAGCTGAAGATGAAGTTGATGACCTGATTGCTGAAGGAGAAACAACTGAAGAAGACACTTCTGCCACAGATGGCCCAAATACAGACAGTCCAGTTTCAAGAGAAGAAGGTGCTGAGCCAAGTGTTACCACATCTGACTCAGTACATCCTCCAGAGTATGCAGAGACTGAATTGCAGCCAACCTTTGATGTCTGCAGAAAGGAACCATCAAGTAGAATCCAGAAAAATCACCCATCTACTCAAGTAGTGGGAGATATCTTTGATGGAATAAGAACCAGAAGAAAAGAGAGAGTGAATTACAGAGATATGGTAAGATTTGCAAATTTATCGTCTGAATGTGCACTAACTGGAACCACTTGTTTTGTGTCTTCAGTGGAACCAATGAATATTGTAGAAGCTCTGAAGGATGAATTCTGGGTCAATGCAATGCATGAAGAGTTGAATCAGTTCATCAGAAATGATCTTTGGTACTTAGTTCCCAGGCCAAATCATGTAAATGTGATAGGAACTAAGTGGATCTTCAAAAACAAAACTGATGAAAAAGGTACAGTGGTTAGAAATAAGGCTAGGTTAGTAGCACAAGGTTATACCCAAATTGAGGGTATAGACTTTGATGAGACTTTTGCTCCAGTAGCTAGAATTGAATCTATTAGATTACTTCTTGCTATAGCCTGCTTTCTTAAAATCAAACTGTATCAGATGGATATCAAAAGTGCGTTTCTGAATGGGATTCTAAATGAGGAAGCATATGTAGAACAACCCAAGGGTTTTGAAGATTCTGCCAAACCTGATCATGTGCTCAAGCTTAAGAAGGCTCTGTATGGTCTTAAACAAGCTCCTAGAGCTTGGTATCAAAGACTCACTGACTTCTTACTTGAAATACAATTCACTAGAGGAGAAGCAGACATAACTCTATTTGTTCGAAGAACAAATAACCATATCATTATTGTACATATATATGTTGATGATATTATTTTTGGTTCTACTTGTGCTAACCTCTTACAGTCTTTTGTAGATTCTATGTCTTACACTTTTGAAATGAGCATGGTAGGAGAGTTGAATTACTTCATAGGACTCCAGATCAAACAGACAGGTGAAGGAATTTTTGTAAATCAAAAGAACTATGCTCTAAATCTGGTCAAACGGTTTGAGTTGGAGTCAGCCAAGCACATGAAAACTCCAATGGGTTCAAGTCAAAAACTGTCCAAGGATGATGTTGCTGAAGATGTTGACGGCACCCTTTACAGAAGCATGATTGGAAGTCTTCTGTATCTAACAGCAAGCAGGCCTGACATTATGTTTAGTGTTTGTGTGTGTGCCAGGTATCAAGATAATCCCAAAGTCACTCATCTTAAAGCTGTGAAGAGGATTATTAGGTATGTTGCAGGTACAGTAGACTTAGGGATTCAGTTTTTCAAAGAAACTAATACAAATTTGATAAGTTTTAGTGATTCTGATTGGGCTGGGGATATTAGTGACAGAAAAAGCACATCAGGTGCATGTTTCTTTTTGGGGAATAATTTGGTTTCTTGGTTTAGTAGAAAGCAAAATTGTGTATCTCTCTCAACAGCTGAATCAGAATATGTAGCTGCTGGAGGATGTTGTGGTCAACTAATTTGGATGAAACAAATGTTGGGAGATTATGGGTTGACCAGTGATACCCTGACCATATATTGTGATAATTCAAGTGCTATTGACATTTCAAAAAATCCTGTTCAACACTCACGAACTAAACACATAGATATTAAACATCATTTTATTCGTGATATAGTTGAGAAAAATATAGTGTGCTTAAAGTACATTCCTACAGAAGATCAGCTGGCTGACATCTTTACAAAGGCATTAGATTATGATAGGTTTTCTAAACTCAGAAAATCTCTCGGGATGTGTACTCAATAATCATGTCCTGAAATATGTTGCAGCACCTCATCAAACATCTTAAGCTGCAACATAATTTACGGAAGCTTAGCTTCTTTAAATAATGACTTCACTGTGATGAATTATTCTCTAAATAAGTAACTGGAAGTCTTTCACCTTGAAACGTGATCATGCTTCATGTAAACATTTCAGAGAACAATTATAATCATATAAGTCAAACTCCTCTATTTTGATAGTCATATCTTAGTAACTGAGGAACCTTCAAACTGAACACTTGATCATGTTCCATGTGAATTGTTTGACTTGAAAATAAGAGTTTAAAAAAAAAAAAATTATTATCATTATATATATATATATAATAAAATCTATGCCTGTTAGCCAAGTTATTTTTCTCACACTATTAATCATTAATAAATGTGTTTCTTATTTTTGTGAAAATTTCGTGAGTGCTACTAATTTCATTTTATTTTTTATTGAATTATCCCTATTTATATGGGTCATGGGTACATGGGTTAGTCTTTCATTTTCCACTAAGTCCACTCCTTATTGTGCCATGTGTCACGTTTTGCCTTAATTTGTCAAATAAAGTTTTATTCTCTTTAATCACACTTTCTCCAAGAAAAACGCACCCCACTTCTTCATCTTATCCACTTCGATTTTTCTCAGCAAAAATTAGGGCTTATAAATTTCGTGCTTCTCTTTCGAAAATTCACACTCAAAAATCAAAAGCACAAGAAGCATTTTTTTATCTACTGTATCATGGCATCTCCTCCTAGAAATCCTCTTCCAGCCGTTGGTGATGTCCACAAGGATGTTGCAGCACCTGAACCAGCAGACCCGAATCTGGCCATCATTGTTCATCCTGTCAACCTTGAAGCCATGCCGATCAGCTTTATTGAGCCGGAGACGAGCTGAATCCAATTGACCCAGCCAACTTCCAGAACGTGGGTCCTTCTTCCACTGCAGGAAGGTTCCCTACTCGCCGATCCAAGCACATGAATCCCTTCCCAGATCTGAATGCTACTGGGTCACAACGTCGAAGGGGAGGAAATTCTCCCAGCAGAGACGGCAGAGGTGGAAGAAGAGGCGACAGAGGTAGCCGTACTCCAGTTAGGCCAAACTCACCAAGAGGCCTTCATTTGGTTGATGAAGAAACCGATGATGAAGAAGGAGATCCAACCTTTGCAGAACCAGAAGCCCAAGCTCTCTCCTCAAGCTTTACTGAGTTATCCTCCAACGACTCAACTCCACCAGCATCAACTCAGGGGGAGACACTTCAGCCTAACATGGCAGCAGCCTGTTCTCAAACATCCTGTTTCCGAAGATGTTGCTGCACATGTTCCTGAAAATGCTGCCGCACCTACTGTCTCAGACAATGCCCTTCAAAATGCTGCTGAGGATGCTGTTCCCTACCAGGATGAGGAAATGCCTGACTTTTCTGGGATGTCTTCTGCTGAGCATGTAGACATTCCCACTGTTGATGCCCAGGATTTCACCACCACTGAAGAAACACCCTCTGCTCCACATGAAGATCCACTGGAAACTCTGGCAGAGGAAGCTGTTCAAGTGGATGCATCACCTTCCCAGGCTGAAGAAGAAGAGAAAAGTGATGATAGCTGGGAAGTTCCCCTTGTCTCATTTCGCAAAAAATTGCCACCCTCAGAGTCAGACAGTGATTCGTCTGAGGAATTCTCTCAAATGCAGGAAAATGCTGCCCCACGTGTTGCATCACCTGAGCCAACATACATCCCAGATAAACTTGAAGACTCAGAAGAAGAGGAATCTTCTGAGGAAGAAGAGCTGAAATTGGATGGGAATGATCTGTCAACTCCTTTTGAGGTAAACAATGTTTTCAGTACAACCTTTTATTTTGAATCTGATTCAAATTTGAGTCCTCAAATCATGAATTGCCAATTCATTGAGGAGAAGAAAATTTCCAAGGATGAGTTTAATAGACATAGGATTACTGATTTTCGTGATCAAAGAAAAATCCTTAGTCTAGTTGAGATTGCCTGTCCTTATGATCCTTCTGTTACAAACCTCTTTTTTAAAGAAAAATTCTCCAACTTTGGCAAAGTTTTTGTGTGAAATTCCATTTTCTCCCTTTTCTCCCAAAATTATCAACTCTCATTTACAAACTCCTACTGTGATTGATGAGGATAATTATGGTGATTTTTCTGAGGTTTGTAAGACTCTTTCTGGCAATCGTTTAAAATGTTGGCCTGCTCACCCCAGAAAATTCAAAGTTTCTCAACTCACTGCATTTTATTTTGTCTTGTTCAGACTCACAGTGATGAATTGGATTCCATCCAAAAATGTCTCTGTGGTTACTAAAACTCATGCAGTACTCATGTACAAATTGGAGATGGGATTACAAGTTGATGTTGGCAAACTTTTCTTTAATAATTTAGGTCATCTTGCCCAGAAAATTTCATCCTCCACTCATCTTTCGTATCCTTCTCTCATCTACTCCATTATGTTTTCTCAAAATTTGGGCCAAGATGAATCTTAATATCTTCACACTCCACTTGGCATGATAACTGGTTCTCAAAATTTTCTCCAGGCTACTCATGTCCAAGATCTTCCCTGGAATGGAGATAATTTTCTCTCAACTGAATCAGGTCAAAATAATCTTGGTACTGAAGGTGTTGCTCCTCATGTTGACAACACCCCTGACAATCTTGTTTCTGTTCCTAGAGATCTCTTGTTACAACAGCTTACTCACTCTCTAGCTCAGATTACCTATCACCAGTCCATGGTGGAAATGCTCCGAAAAACGCTTTCTGATCAAAAAGGGGGAGAAAAAGCTAGTCATGAAGTTGAAGCAGGGACTTCTCATCATTTCATCATTTGGATGCCAGAGGCAGAGAACATGGAGTTAATGAAGAAGAAGAAAAGAATGAGGGTGAAGCTGAAGGAGCAGAGGAAAACAGCAGCAGCTGATACTGAGGACACTTTGGATATTCTGCTCTAAAGTTATTTTTATGAACAATATTTGTTTTTGTTCAGTTTGTTATTTTCCCTCTGATCTTTTATGCTAGGATTGCACTATTATTGTTATTTGCTATATTGGTTATCATATTCAGGGGGAGTTCAAGCAATGACTCAGGGGGAGTTAAGCTAAAATTTAGTTTTGATCAGAAAGTTAAAAAGGGGGAGTTTGAAACATGTGGATTATTTCCACATTGTGTTTTTTAACTTTCTTATTTTTTAAACTAAATTTTAGTTATGGAATAAGTAGTGCTTAGTGGGTTAAGTATAGTGCTTAGTCGGTTAAGTATAGTGCTTAGTGGGCTAAGTAGTGCTTAGTGGATTTAATTGTGGACTTTATTCTAACTTCCTAACTAACCCACTAACCCATTTTCTTGAGTGCTCTTGTGGTTGGTTTTCTTGCAGATCATGGGCTGAGGAGTGGAAGCTTGAAATGTCTATAAATACCGATTCAATACTCAATGATTTTTATCGATTCCGAAGAAAAAAAACACCGAGAGCTGAAAAAAATACATGAGTGTTTTAGTGTGTTTTTATGATCGGTTGGTTGTACTCCTCATGAGTACAATCTTTACGTACTCCTTATGAGTACATTCTTTACGTACTTCTCATAAGTACATTCTTTGTAGTCTAGATTGTTCAGTATATATGTTTCTAGACTTGGTTGTAAGAATGATCAAGATAGTGATTCATTCATAAGTTCTTTAAGTACTCCTCACGAGTACATCTTTGAAATCTAGAATTTTTAATATTTTTCTTTTTGTATCTAGATTTGAATGTAAGAATGATCATGAGAATGATTCATTCATAAGGAAGAAGTTTTCGCACCTCTTCTGTTTGTATTCTTGGAATACTGATTTTAATATATTTTTCCGTCTTGTAAAGGGCAAGTTCACAAGTCTTTACTTGTGAACATTTTTAATTCTGAGTATTGTTCTTTTATCTTTATATTTCCGCTGCATGTTTGTTCAAGTGTCATAACACTTAAGATAACACCTCTGTATTAAACGAATTCGGGACCATAAATTCTTTCAATTAACATGGTTGCTATAGCAACACATATAGTGGCCATATATTTTTGGTTGCTAAATGATATATACTTACAGTGACCATATTTTATTGTTGCTATAGGATATATATTTGGCGACCACATTTTTTGGTTGCTACATAGTATACATATAGTGACGGTATCTATTGGTTGATAAATAATATATCTCTTGGTTGCTAAATTTTATATACATATAGTGACCATTTTATTGGTTGCAATAGTTTTTACATGATTTCGACAATTGCATTAATTTACTGAGCAATTCAAACCAATAAAAAAATATTAAAATAAAACTAAAGATCACCGTACTTATCCGAATAACCTAAACGGTATATCGAATTAAAGCTAACATATGTATCTACAAGTTCACTGAAGACCCTGAGCCCAAATTATCAACCTAACACAGCAATAACAGCCCCGGAAGATGATTGCATGAAACTGCCAGGTTTTAAAACAAATGCATCTGCTGGCACTGTTTATTTGAAAAATCATAACAATTTATAGAGTTATCCAAATTGTTCAAATAATACACCAAATTGAACCTGACAATGTAATCTACAAGTTCTCAGAAGACACAGCCCAAATTATTAGCTCAACATAGCAAAAACAGCCCCGTAAGAAGAATATTCAAAACTGCCCTGTTTTGACAGATTCACGGTCGTCTGATTCTGACCTCCAAAAGGCTATAAAACGTGCTCGAATTAGAAATAATGCAACACTTACTTATAACACTCGCGGTTCTCTCCGAGTTTTGAGAAGAAATGATTCCCAAATTCGCAATCCAAACCCTCCGACTTTGGCTCCGATTAATAAGAGTTGAAGCAGCTTTCCATTCCCTAAAGTTCCAGAGACCAGCTGAACTTCTCACCAAATTCCGGCGACCACCGATGACGAATACCACCGAGCACCAGCACCAATGGAAGGATAACATCTCAAGGTTTCTAACCGTGTGCCCTGATGGTCAATATTCAACCCCCAAGGCCTTCAAGCAATTAATTCTTCAAAGGACCGAAAGCTGAAATCTGATTCTAAGACAGCTTGTCTTCTTCGTCGGATTCCGGCCACCACCGCCAATCATCTGATGCGACCAGCACCGGAGGTAATCTGATCATAATAGCCCCTTTCTAAAGCCTTCTTCACGCAACCCTAATTCTGCCAATAATTTGAATTGGGGATTTCCCGATCAAAGAGTAGACATATCGAGAGTTGTGGACCCTAGCGCTGTTTGCGTTTAATCGGGCCTCCATTATGCCCATCCGAGCGATCATCGCACTCATCTGCTCGGACGACGATGATGACGCAGCGGCGGCGGCGGCGGAAACGACCCTGTGGTGCCTGATGACGGCGTCGCTGTACTGCACGGGGTTCAAAGCACTGCCATTGGTCAGCTCTTGAGCTCGCTGAATCTCGAGAATTCTGCGATTCTTCGCAGCTACTTGCTCTGGGGTCGGAGAGCCGTAGACAGCGTCGACTGCTTTAACGGATATGAATTGTGGTTCACCGTCTCCGTTAGTTTTGAATTGGAATTCTAGAGTCTCGGCTGCTGGAAACAGGGGAATCAGATGGTTTTCCATTTTTCCTCTATTTTCTTGCTTGAACTAGGGCAACAATGGAGAACAGTAAGAAAACAACTCAATTTGCAGAAAATAAAGAAAAAAAAAAAAACAAAAATCAATAATAAAAAATCAAAGCATAAAATAGATAATTTGCGGCACATAAAAATTGAAAACCCTAATCTTCCCAATTTCGTGTTTGCCGTTACAATTGTGACACAGAGGAGAACTCAAACTCACCGTAAAATACACAAATGCGGATTCTTGCCGGAAGAAAATGACGAATTCGCCGTTGAATAAGAAAATGGCTCTGTACTTAGAGAGAGAGGGAGAGAGAGAGAGAGAGAGAGAGAGAGAGAGAATTAGGGCGGGCGAAGAGAGAGAGGGAGAGTTGAGTGTATTTTAGGACGGGTAATTTTGTTTGAAATTATTTTAGACGAGAGTACAAGTATTCTAATGCACAAGGCACAATCCCTTAAAACATATAAAAATCAAATAATAAATTAATGTACAAGCTGACAAAGAACAACGTACAAGTAATTAATGAAAATAATCACAGCAAATGATTCACATAATCTCAATTTATAAGTTATAAGAACAACCCATTCACATAATCCTTTATTGTTTCTCCCTTATTAGCTCGTTTGATTCTTGCGATTTTTTCTTTGTTAGACGTTCTGGTAATACTTTGGCTCATTGTCTTGCTACTCGTTTTTATTTAAGTTGTACGGAAGGATCTAGCCTCCCCTCTAATTTGCCTAATTATGCCTAATAAAATCTTTGTTTCTCAAAAAAAAAAAAAAAAAAAAAAAAAAGAAAAGGAAAACTGATTCATCCAATACTCTACGTGTCTCTCTCTAATTTTCCAATTAATCACACTTCTTTCTCAATTATCTGATTAACCATGTCAAAACTTGATTGTAAAGTTTATAACATTATTATTATACTTATCCCCCAACTTTATCTACTAATAACACATTAGCCCCAAATCTCATTATTAAGTACAATAAACTCTTGTGTGTGTGTATATATATATATACACACACATAGCATAAGCATAAATTACGGGGTGTTACAGCTTGGAGAAATTGGGTGGAATAGGCGAATACTTTTGGGGAAAACAAAAGAGGTAAGACAAGAGGAATTTTGGTGCAGTATAATGAAGAAATTAAGTGATAATTCTTTCTTGATTTTCAGTAATATCAGGCGAGAATTGGTAGAGTGAGAGAGCGTAAGCGAGAGATTGAACAGAGTAATGATTTGGGATGAAAGAAATGCGTGTAACGAAATAATGAGAATTGGTTGTGTTTTTCCATTATTTGCATTTTCACCGTCCATCTTTATTTTCATTCTTTTCTTTTCTTTAAATTACCGACCAAATCTATTAGATTTCCATAAGTAGTTTCATAACAACCAAATTAATTAAAGTGGTTACTAGCAAGTCAATTAGATGGTTGTTAATAATTAAATTAAAGACTTGTAGCAACTGTAAAATTTTATGATGTTAAATTAAATTGGTCACTATTGACACTAAGTTATAGTGACCATAAAAATTGTGGCTACAAACTTCAACTTGAGTTGCTAAAAGATGTCAAACTATTAATGACCATTTATAGCTACCAAATGTTCGCCGGTCGCAAAAGGATTTAACCCTTCCGACTTTTGCTACCAAATTACTTTTGGTCACTAAATGTGAATATTCAGTGACCATTTAGTTATTGTCGCTGAGGATTTGGTCACTAAAACTAGTTTTTCTTGTAGTGTGATTAGTGGGAAAGGGAAAAAAAAAAGAAAAAAAAGAATAAGATAATAATTATTAAAAAAACGTGGAAAAAAAAATTCAAAGTAGATCGTGATTACTTGGGATGGGAAAAAAAATGAAAAAAAAAATATAATAAAAGAACAAACGTGCAAAAGAAAAAAAAAAGTAGATCGTGTTTAATGGGGAAGGGAAAAAAGAGAAGAAGAATAGAGAAAGAAAATAATTTAAAAATGTGTGCTATAAAAAAGAGAGAAAAGTTAGTGGTGGAAGGGAACAAAAGGAAGAAGAAAAAAAGAAAACGAAAAAAATAAAAATAAAGAAACGTATTGTATAAAAAAGAATAAAATATAAATAAGTTTGTATGTGTGCTATAAAAGGAGGAGAAAAGAAAGGAAACAAAAAAAATTAAAACTAACGTGTATTTTGAAATTCACAAAATAAAGAAAAAATGGAAGAATAAACAAAAATAAGTTGTTTAAGATGGACTATAAAAATGAGAAAATAAAGGAATTTTTTTTTTAGAAAAACTGTTTTTAGGGTTTTAGGGCAAAACCTTTCTTTTATATATAAGGACTAGCAATTCTCCTCGTGCGATGACGTGATTGCAAAAAGGAAGACAAATTAAATGTATAATAATTATATTGTATAAAAATAAATCGACATCGGCGTGTATAAGAAAAATACCAATAATTAATATTAGAAAAATTACAAATATGTTATTAGAGTTTCTTACTTTTATATATAAGATAAGTACAAAATAAATGTCAATTATGCGTAATTAAGAGAAATTTAATAAGGGTAAATTTCATTTCCCCCTAATACTTTGGCTCGATATCATATTATTCCTTCTACTTTTGACTGCATTGATTTGCCCCCCTGTATTTGAAAAACTATCTCTATGTGACCTCGCAGTTAGTTTTCAGACCTTTGACTTTAACACCGTTTGATCTAAGTTTGAAAATTACAAAAAAACCACCCCTCCCAATTTAAATAATTATTAACAAGTAAAAACATATAAACAAAAAAAAAAAAAAAAAATTATGGCTGCCGTCGTGGACTATGCTTTCTCATTGTCTTGAATTTTTTATAATAATAATTTTTTTGTTTTTTTTTTATTCTTTTTTTGTTTTTTAATAATTATTTAAATTGGGAGAGATCGCGTTTTTGTAATTTCAGAGTTTAGACCGAATGGTGTTAATTCTAAATGTCTAACAACTAACAGGAAAGGCCATACTGATACAAAATTTCAAGTGCATTTAGTCAAATCGATGCAATCGAGAGTAGATTGAGGTAAAGTAACATCGAGCGAAAGTACAAGGGAGAAAGTGGAATTTACCATATTAATAATAATTTTGATTCATAGAGTTTAAAAGATGGGATAATTAGCAAGACCACTCCATCTAGAAAATGTAGTTAAGGAAAACCCCCCTCCCAAAAGTAATTAGAGAAAACCACTTCCCCTTTAAAATAATCCTCATAACAAATCTAAATTGTCTAATATACCCTTGAAGAACCCTAATTCAATTATTACTCTCTCTCTCTCTCTCTCTCTCTCTCTCTCTCTCTCTCTCTCTCTCTCTCTCTCTCTCTCTCTCTCTCTCTCTCTCTCTCTCTCTCTCTCTCTCTCTCTCTCTCTCTCTCTCGTCTTCTCTTGTCTCCCGTTTTTTTTTTCTTTTTTCCCTTCTCTCTTTTCTCACACGACATAGCGCCGCAGCTGCAAGCTGCCGGAGCGGCGGTGATGCTGACGTGGATGGGCCGAGTCATCGTCTGAATGCTCCTTTCTTAGTAGATCGGCGGTGGTGGCTGCTGACAGCGGTGATGTGCGTCTATTGGGTTGCTTAGGAATCGACGACTTGGAGGTGCATTTGGAAGACAATTTGTATCTCAAAATGGGATTACGACGTCGGATTGGCAACGACAATGACACCTCTATATGGGCCGACCCATGGCTGCGGGAAGGGGGAAGCTTCAAAATCCTCACATCTCGGCCACTATCAACTGCATTCCCGGATCGGATCTCCGATTTGGTCGAACCGGGATCTAATTCATTGGATTTGAACCTTGTGAAGATTATTTTCTGGCCGGTGGATGTGGCGAGGATACTGGAGACCCCGTTGGGGGGTCCTCACACGAAAGATATTTGGATCTGGCATTACTCGAAGCAAGGGAATTACAGAGTGGAATCAACATACCATATGATTCTCAACGGGCTTGCACAATCAAATCAACGTGGAGATGGAAATCATGGGTCAAACAGCGCCACTATTACTCGTGACTGGAAGGTTATTTGGCAAATTCAACTACCGCCCAAGATCAAACATTTCCTATGGCACCTACGTGGGAATAGCTTACCTACGACGCTCCATGTCATCACAACATGTAGTGGCCTGAAGTCGGTTTGGTTGCAACCTCCATTTGGACCATCATTATATTCTTACCCAACATCACCCTGATAGTGGCTTCTCGACAAGAAACATGAGCTAGATGGTGATAATTTTTTATGGGCGATGGTTGTTGCATGGAAAGCGTAGGATCGTCGAAATAGAGAGGTACATCAAGAAAAGGGGATACAAGCTGATGATCAGCTCCATTGGTGTCGATTCTTCCTTGCGAAATTCAAGTTAGCCCCAATATGACCGGACCCTACTTTGAACCAAGCTCATCCGACTGAATGGAACCACCGGAAATGGGAAATATTAAGCTTAATTTTGATGCATCAATCCGGTATGAAGAACTACGGGGGGTGGTAGCTGCGGTGGCAATCTCAATCCAGTGGAAGGGGAGGCACTTGCTGCTCATCATGCCCTTTTGTTTGTTGCCTCAAACGGATGGGAAGATATTATTCTTGAAGGGGACTCTCTCCAAGTTATTCGGGAGCTTCGCTCAGGCTGTGGAGAATTACTATTGTACGGTGCGATTATCGACGAATGTGCTTATTCTCTTAGTGTTTTTTTTAATTTTTCTTTTTCGTTTGTTAAGAGAACATGCAACGGCTTGGGCAATGCTCTCACCCAATTGCACTGTTCTGCTACTTTGGAAGGTCTCGAACTTCCACCAGCTTTGGCTAATATAGCCTAATAAGATGATTCTTTTCTCCTAAACAAATGAAAATAAGCATTAATATTAACGTTAAAATAAGGGGATGATTAGTGAATACCCCCAATACATTGGGTATAATAAGAGTGGATCCACGTCCTTTTTCAATATTAATGAAACCTCCTTTATTTATTTAATTAATTAAATATTTTAATAAATTACTAATCAATATATCTAACGTGCTCTTACTTACTATTACCTAAAGGTTGCGGCTATATGCAATACTAATTCCACTTGTTCAAGGCCAAATTAAAGAAAGATACCAAAATATTCCATTTTATTAAGATGAAATGACAAATATACCCATAAATTAAATTGACTTTTGTTTGCTCATGCAAGACCAAATAACAAATAATGAAAAAAAACACAAAAACAAAAAGAATAAACAAAGAAAACATAAAATTAAAAAAACCCACCCCCCCTTTGAAACCCTACCCAAGCTCCGCCGCCAACCGCCGCTCTTGATGCGACGTTCTTGATGTTTGTACATATTTTTGAAACCTTGGATGAATTTGGACAATAAACTGCGTCTTTGCCTTCGTCTTTTGCTATAAAAAATAAATGAATATTGAAATAAATAGTAATTGGAAAATAGAAAGTTAAAAAAAATATGAAACAACTAAATTTCGACATTAAGGTGTCGAATATATGTCCATATATTCGACACATTAATGTCGAAATTTAGTATATTTGGACTAATTTGATAACAGTTAAATTTCGACACCTAGGTGTCGATTTGGTACTCCAAAATCGACATCTTAATATCGATTTTTACCTGTAAAATTCGACATGGACATGTCGACCGCGTCTGCGCGGGATTTAAAAAAAAAATATGAATCAACTAAATTTCGACATTAAGGTGTCGAATTTATGGACATATATTCGACACCTTAATGTCGAAATTTAGTATATTTGGACTAATTTGCTAACAGTTAAAATTCGACACTAAGGTGTCGATTTTGTACTCCAAAATCGACATGTCAATGTCGATTTTTACCTATGAAATTCGACATGTACACGTCGACCGCGTCTGCGCGGGATTTTTTAGAAAAAATGATATTCTAGCTAAAAAACACATAAATGCATACTTTCTTGGGTTCTTCCACAGTAGAATCTTCTATTTTGATGTGTTCTGACTCCATACTTGACATCTTTGTAAGATTTGTTGAGTTTTGATGATTTTGAATGTTTAGGTTTTGTGGGTTTATGGAGGAGGAAGGAGAAAGGTTTTGTGGGTTTTGGAAGATGGAGAAGATAAGAGTTGGTCTTGTGGTTTTGTGATAGGGTTTTTTGTGTTTTTAAGTTTTTGGTATTGCACATTCGAAATTTTCTATTTTTTTTAACAAGTAAGGGTATTATAGTTTTTATACATTGAAAATTTTAATTTGGTCTTTGTTGGGTGTAATACCTACACGCAAGTGCACGTATCGTAAAAGTAATATAGTGGACTAAAAGTCCGGATATCGAACCCACATGGAATATTTAATTATTTAATCCTAGACGCTAAATCCTACCAATTATTATCAAGCCCACCCTACACAGTCGAATTTTGAGAGAATTAACTAAATTAAACTAAATTATAAAGCAAATTAAAAAGACAAGAGCACGAAAGCAATTAAAAACGAAGGTTTAAACAGAGTAAACAAGCCTAGGATTTTATTCTTCCTCATATGTGATTATTACTCCCCCAATTCCTTCAATTATACAAGCAATTAACCCGAATTATTAACCTGAGATGCTAAAATAATCATAACCCGCTTCCGCGTGTATTACGATTCTAATACTCTAGATTCAATTACTATATTCCTATGCAATTAATTCTAGAACACAACATTAAGCACAAATCTCAATAATGGCTACCTAAGAGATTAACTATATTCCTATGTTAATACCACAAAGGCTCTTCTACCACAGTTCTAATTATTAACCCGATCTTCCGATTCATGCGATTAACAATAACATAAAAGCACATAAGTTGATCAAGTTCATGAACTTAATAAAACAAGTAGAAGAAATAATCCGGAATTAAAACTTGCATAAAATCATAGAATTGGGTTCATAAATCCCACATAGGATTCCATATAAAATCCTAAAAATAAGAAAATTAGCTACTCATGATTAAAGGAAAAACGCAAATAAAATAAATCATAAACGATAAATCTACGCTTGAAGTCTTCGAATTCTTCGTCTTCGTTATTGCTTTGTTACTCTTGAAATTGCGTAAAAGATCGATCCCCAATTGTGTGCTTGGTTTTGTCTTATATAGGGTGGAAAATTTGGAGAAGAAGGTAGTTTCCTTGTGCAATTAGGATTCCTTTACTGCGCCTTTTCGTCATCTCGGACGGCCGTCCCGAATTTTGTACTAAAACTCGGACGGCCGTCTCAAAACCGGAGGCTGCTTCTGCCTCTCAGACGGCCGTCCCAGTTTTAAGTGTAAATCGGGGATGGCCGTCCCATGCTAATTTCTTCAGATTTTTGATATTTTCACTTTTGGCCCATATTTTCTCTAAAATTGCAGTTTTTACCCCATACTTTTCCAATTCTTCAATTTGTACCTAAAATACAATAAATCAACTTTTTAAGCACCAATTATCGGTAAAACACACCAAAAGCTCCAATTAAAAGGTACGATAAAGTGTAAAAAATATACACTTAACACACCCCCAAACTTGAACTTTTGCTTGTCCTCAAGCAAAATCTAATCGTAAGCAAATAACTGAACTACTACATCTCATTACATAGATCAATGATCAACTTCACGTTTTCAGAACTTGTAATTATAATGACAATTCTTAGGCATTCGCAAGCTCAAAATTCAAAAGCACTTAGTCACTCACCGTTACCAAAAACCACAAATCATACAATTGCTTCAAGCATCCAATATTTGCAAATTAAGAATAGAAAGAATTTATACTTACATGCATATGTTTGACTCCAAATATTCACCAAATTATTCTACTCTACTAATATCGAACATTAAGCTATTGGGATCATTGGGGCTTTGTGGCTTTCAATTGTTAGGCTATTTGGTTCGAGGTAGGAAATATGGGTATATGTGGCTATTCTTCTTGAATTGAGATGATTACGCCAAAATTTGAAAGATAGGCGTTTGAAACAATGAATTCACCTCTAAGGACTTTAATAAACTCGATTCTTAAGAGTTCAAAAGTCTCCACTATTGCTCTTCAGACAATGGATCGAGCTTTCAAAACAATTCAACAACTAGTCCTTACTTCTCCCTTCTAGTCTCTTCTTCTTTTTTTTTTTGTTTTTATTTATTTTTTTTTTCATTTAATATATATATATATATATATATAGAAGCATATGTATTTATCTCTTTTTTTTTCTTTTCTCTTTTTTTCTTTTTTTTTCGAAGAAGAAGAAGGGCCTTATAAAAATTTTCGACCGAACTTCAAGGGTTAATTTTTCAAGAGTCTCCACTTTTCTACCTTATACACATGGCTAAAAGAAAGAACACCTTTTCTCCGAGGCTCAAATCAAGGTTCTAAGGAATTTCGATAAAAAAGTCGGATTGAAATGCTCAAACGGTTCAAAGAAGGCCCAAATCATATCCCAAATCACTCACTACTCAATACTTCGTATCATAAATTTTCTAAGGTGAGTTCTAAAACCGAACATAGCATGATCTAGCACAAATTAATTCCAAATTTAAGATACAAAATATTCAACCAAAGCAATGCACAAAGTGTGATTCCTAGCAATAATTCGCTTCTAAGTTCCGTTGAATCGAAAGCTATACAAACATCTAATCTTTATCACACAAAACAAGCAATCTCATCATCAAACATCGATCATCTCTCATCATCATAAATCATCGATGCATTCGACTCAAGCAATTTTTTTTTATATATTCCGGAAAAAAATGATAAAAGCAATAAAAACAAATAAAACCTAATGCATGCAAACTAAAACAAATAAGCACAAAAACATGTTTTTTCACCCCCAAACTTAAAATTCTGGTTGCCCTCAACGAAATTAGCACAAAGTTTAAGGATAGAAAACACCTGATTTAGTCGGAGCCGATGTGATCGGGGTGCTCCTCCCTAGCTCTCTCACGCTCGTCCTCATTGGGCGGTGGCACTTTTCTTTCCCTTTCCCTCCCTTTGGAAGATGATGCTTCGCTCGTGTGGCCTCGTTTGTTGGATGACATAGTTGGGAGAGAGGTTGGAATAGATTCGGTGAGAATTGGTTGACAATCGAACTCAAAATTTGGTTGGAGCGAATTGTCGAAGACCTTGTGGGCGTGCCTTGAAAGAGTAGATTTTGGAGAATTTGGTTTGATTCTCTAGCCTCATTGAGTGTGGTATTTGGAGAGAAGGAACGAGAAGGGTTTAGGAAATAATGGGGGAGAAAATCTGATTTTTGAAATTTAAAACGCCCCATAAATGTTCGGACGTCCGCCCCGGTTTTTGTGCTAAATTTCGGACGGCTGTCCGAATTTTTTTTTTCCTTACTGGTTTTGGGATGGCCGTCCCACAAATTAGGCATGTTTTGGGACGGCCGTCCCACATGCTGTGCTGGTGGACTTTGCCTTCTGTTTCCCAGACGGCTGTCTGGGATTTTGCTTGCAATTTCGGACGGCCGTCTGGACCCCCTGACCATGTTTTCGACCATGAAAATTAAAATTCAAATAAATTAATTAGAATGCATGCCATGACAATAAAAACGAAACAAAAAAGTAAAGAAAACTACGAAAAACAATAAAGCTCGGGTTGCCTCCCGAGAAGCGCTAAGTTTAAAGTTTTCAGCCGGACGTTGCTTCTTTATTTTCAAGAAAAAGTGACCGAAGTCACTTGGCAATCTTCACTCGCTTCCCAATACGGTTTGAGCCGGCTCCGCTTCACATTGAACATACGATTTGAATCTCGCTCCTTTATTTTGACTACCTCGTGAGGAAGAATTTCTTGGACAATAAACGGCCGCGACCACTTTGATTTGCGCTTCCTTGGAAATAACCAAAGACGGGATTAGCACAATAACACCAATTGTCCTTTGTGCAATTCCTTTTTGATTTTATCCTTACGACCCCAATATCTTGACTCATCATTCTCTCTTTCTTGTGGCTTGCTCGATTCCTTGGGTGGCAATATCTTCCTTGCACTTTTACCGTCGTTGAGACCCCAAATCTTATGACTTTCTCTCGGAGGAGTTGAAATTGAGTCCACAAAGTAAACTTGCTCCTTCCGATTCCTATTTCCGCCATCATCTCCTGCACTCAAAGATACTTTCCCATTGTCCAAGTTCAAAACATCAAATTTTTCATGAGTTGTAAAATCCATAAGCTCAATAGCAAAACAATCATTATTATCACATGGATTTTTATTAGCACTAAAAACATTGAATTTGATTATTTGATCATGAACAGTCATTGTAAGATCACCACTAGCACAATCAATTAGCGTCTTCGACATGGCTAAAAACGGTCTCCCTACGATAAGAGGTATCTCCCTATCCTCATCTATATCAAGTATATCGAAATCAACTGGAAAGATAAATTTATTAACTTTCACTAGCACATTCTCTAAAATACCTTTTGGGTAAACTAAAGATCTATCGGCTAATTGAAGAGTTATAGCCGTCGGTTCAATTTTTCCTAACCCAAGATTTTTAAAGGTTGAATAAGGCATAAGATTAATGCTAGCACCTAAATCAATGAGGGATCTAAAATTTTTACCTCCTATAGTACAAGGAATAGTAAACTTACCTGGATCGCCGAGTTTTTGTGGAAGGGGCCGAGTAAGAATTGCACTAATTTGCTCCGTGAGTTGGATCATCTCGTTCCCTTGCAATTTCTTACTTTTCTTCACGAGGTCCTTGAGGAACTTCACCCACTTTGGCATCTTTTGAAGTGCTTCAATGAAAGGAATATTTATGCGAATTTCCTTCAACTTGTCCAAAAATCTTTTATATTCGGCGTCAATCTTCTTCTTTATAAACTTTTGAGGATAAGGAATTTGAGGGACTTGTGAAGGCACCGTTGATAGTGGCTCTTCATGAGTTGATTTTTTTTCCTCATTCACTTTCGGCTTCTCGATTACCGTGTTTCTCTTCTCCTTTCGTGGGGCTTCCTCCAATTGCTTACCGTTCTTCAAGGTGACTGCTTGGCACGTCTCGACCTCGATCTTTTTCGTTAGCAATCTTTGTGGATATGGGATTGGCTCGACCCATTCGGCTACAGTGACTTGCGGCTTGACTTGAATTTCTTCCTTTTTCTCGATCTTGAAATCGATAGCTTGGCACGTCTCGAACTTTTGCTTTCGAGGATCTTCCGTATTCGATGGCAATGCTCCCGCCTGACGGTTCTCTTGATTCACAACGAATTGAGCGAATTAATTCTCCAAATTCCGCAGCGAGGCTTGGGTAGCAGTCATGAATTGGGGCAGTATCTCCTCCGTGTTTGATTTTTGGGCCGGTGGATTGTTGCCTTGATAGCTTTGTTGAGGAGGGGCTTCATTTTGGAATTGACCTTGAGGTCTTTGATATCCTTGGCCTTGTTGATTTCCTCCATATTGCCCTTGTGATCTCCACCCTTGATTTTGGAATTGGCGAGGTGCATTGTTGACGTAGTTGAGCGACTCCCACATCTTGTTGGCATTGGAGCGTGTAATTATTTCCACCGCAAATTTCACAACATGGAGAATCGATCGCTTGGACTTGTTGTGGTGGACTTGCTTTGATGTGCTGCAGAAGGAGTTGATTTTGTTGAGCAATTTGGGTCACTTGAGCTTGAAGGGCCGTAATTGCATCTAACTTCAACACTCCGGGAATTTTCTTGGCTCCACTAACCTTCCTCTCGCTTGACTTGGCAAACCGATTTTGTGCAATTTGATCCAACATGATAAATGCATCCGGTATCGATTGACTCATGAAATTACCCCCGGTTGATGCATCTAAGACGGTTCGTGCATTCTCGTTAATCCCATGGTAGAAGATGTGGATTTGCCGCCATTGTCCGACTCCATGTGTTGGACACTGCCGCAAAAGAGTTTTAAATCTCTCCCATGCCTCGTATAATTGCTCACCTTGCTCTTGGACGAAATTATGAATTTCTCGTCGGATTCTCTCGTCCTTCTCGGGTGAGCTGTAAACTTTCATGAAAATCTTGAGAAGTTGAGGCCACGACGAGATAGAGTGGGGGGCTTGGGACATCAACCACTGGCGAGCTCTTCCTTGTAAGGAGCGCTTGAAGAGAATTAATTGAAGCGCCTCTTGGGAAACGCCGTTTTGACGGTGGGAATTACATGTATCTAGAAAATTGACAATGTGAAGATGGGGATCTTCACCCGCCAATCCACTAAATAGCCCGTTGTTTTGGAGCATCGTCAAGAGGCCTTGCTTGATCTCAAAATTGTGCGCCTCAATAGGTTGATATTGGATGCTTGGGCGGAATCCGTCGAGAGTAGGGATTATGTAGTCTTGAAGTGCCCGTGGACGAACTGCTGGCTGTAATGGAAGTTGAGGGGGTGGGTCTTGGACTTGGTTTCCGTTGGCATTGAGTAAATTACCCACTGCGTTTCTGTGTTCTTCGTTCTCCATGATATTGTTTGCGCGTTGACGTCTCCTAGCGGCTCGAAAAGTACGTTCGATTTCGGGATCAAACGGTTCTCTAGCAAGATCGAGTCTCCTACGCATACACTGTACCTAAAAAAAATAAAACAAAAACTAAATGGGTGAATTGTGAAAATTGTTCAAATCCAGAGCTAGAATAAAATAAATAATTAAAATATTCCCCGGCAACGGCGCCAAAAACTTGTTGGGTGTAATACCTACACGCAAGTGCACGTATCGTACAAGTAATATAGTGGACTAAAAGTCCGGATATCGAACCCACAGGGAATATTTAATTATTTAATCCTAGACGCTCAATCCTACCAATTATTATCAAGCCCACCCTACACAGTCGAATTTTGAGAGAATTAACTAAATTAAACTAAATTATAAAGCAAATTAAAAAGACAAGAGCACGAAAGCAATTAAAAACGAAGGTTTAATCAGAGTAAACAAGCCTAGGATTTTATTCTTACTCCTATGTGATTATTACTCCCCCAATTCATTCAATTATGCAAGCAATTAACCCGAATTATTAACCTGAGATGCTAAAATAATCATAACCTGCTTCCGCGTGTATTACGATTCTAATACTCTAGATTCAATTACTATATTCCTATGCAATTAATTCTAGAACACAACATTAAGCACAAATCTCAACAATGGCTACCTAAGAGATTAACTATATTCCTATATTAATACCACAAAGGCTCTTCTACCACAGTTCTAATTATTAACCCGATCTTCCGATTCATGCGATTAACAATAACATAAAAGCACATAAGTTGATCAAGTTCATGCACTTAATAAAACAAGTAGAAGAAATAATTCGGAATTAAAACTTGCATAAAATCATAGAATTGGGTTCATAAATCCCACATAGGGTTCCAAATAAAATCCTAGAAATAAGAAAATTAGCTACTCATGATTAAAGGAAAAACGCAAATAAAATAAATCATAAACGATAAATCTATGCTTGGAGTCTTCGAATTCTTCGTCTTCGTTATTGCTTTGTTACTCTTGAAATTGCGTAAAAGATCGATCCCCAATTGTGTGTTTGGTTTGGTCTTATATAGGGTGGAAAATTTGGAGAAGAAGGTAGTTTCCTTGTGCAATTAGGATTCCTTTACTGCGCCTTTTCGTCATCTCGGACGGCCGTCCCGAATTTTGTACTAAAACTCGGACGGCCGTCCCAAAACCGGAGGCTGCTTCTGCCTCTCAGACGGCCGTCCCAGTTTTAAGTGTAAATCTGGGACGGCCGTCCCATGCTAATTTCTTCAGATTTTTGATTTTTTCACTTTTGGCCCATATTTTCTCTAAAATTGCAGTTTTTACCCCATACTTTTCCAATTCTTCAATTTGTACCTAAAATACAATAAATCAACTTTTTAAGCACCAATTATCGTTAAAACACACCAAAAGCTCCAATTAAAAAATATACACTTAACAGTCTTGCACAAGTGGAATTAGTCTTGCATATAGCTGCAGCCTTATCTAAATTGTGAAACCCTAATATCTCTCCTCATCTGTTCATATAATCACCAGCCGTCTTTCACTTTTTTTCTTTTCTTTTCTTTCTCCTGCCAACATCTCTCTTCTCTCTTCTCTCATTTTCACTCTACCAGGCGTCGCCCTCTTTTTTTTTTTCCTGCCAATGAACCCGCCTCTTTGCCTTCGTCATTTTGTTGCCGTTGGTTCCACCTACGTCCGCCGCCCGCCGCCGCCGCTCTGACCTCAGCCACCACTGATGCCGTGTTCCGCCTGTCGAGATTCTATTTCACTGTCACCGATCTGTGCCTCAAGTACCACCGCTACCGCGCCTCGCCCCGCCGCCATTCCACCTCGTCGCCACCTCCACCGTCCACCTCTGCCCTGCCGCAATCATCGTTTTGATTTTATTTCTTTCTTTTTTGTGATGTTTTTTTGTAAACCTGCTATTTGGAAGAAGGTGAATTGGAGAAGATTGTATATTTTGTAGTTGTGTTTGCTTAAAATTATAGTAGTTTTGTTGAAATCGAGGGTATTTTTTTTGTAGTTTCAATACCTTTGTAGTTGTATCGATAATTTTGTAGTTGTTTTAAAAAATTTTGTAGTTGATTTCGAGAATTTTATAGTTGATTTTGATTTTTTGTACTTGATTTCGTTATTTTGTAGTTGTTAATTTTGGTAAATGTGCTAAACAACTATTTTTTGGTAGTTGTTTTACGAATTTTTTACAGTTGATTCGGGAAAAAAATGAACAAAAAAAAAATAGTTATTTTTAGTAATTTTGCAGTTCATTACAATTTTTGGTAAACTTGTTGTTGAACACAATAATTTTGTAGTTGTTTACTATAATTTTATAGTTGATTATGAAAAAATATGAAATAAAATAAAATTGAAAAAAAATTAAATTGTAGTCGATGTAGAAAATATTATAGTTGATTTAGTAAATATTATAGTTGATTTCGGAAATATTGTAGTTGATTTCAGAATTTTTTTATACAAAAAAGCTGATTTATTTTTTTAACTTTTTTAATCCTTTTTGAATAAATAAACGAAAAAAATTAAAAGAAAAAAGAAAAAAAGGCACTAAAATGGTGGGCTAATGGGTAGTGAATAGAGTGGGGGTAAATTTGGGAATAAATGAAGGGATGAGTTTATCACTAATAAGTGAAAAGGAGCTGGACTCACCCTTATTAAAAAAAATGGTAGAAGTGGTTTCACTAATAGCCCCTAAAATAAGAGTTGTTGGCATGTGCCTAAGGTAGTTGAAAGGGTGAATACCGGTCGTTAACATATTAAATAACTGAAAACATTTGGTGACGCCGTAGGGGTGGGCATTCGGATCGGGTCGGGTTATTCGGGTTATTCGGGTTTTTTGCAAAAAAAAAATTACCCGAACCCGACCCGAGATAACCGGGTACCCGGCAACCGGGTACCCGGTTATTTCGAGTCGGGTTCGGGTTTTGCTATTTTCCTCTTTTTTTTTTTTTTTTTTTTTTTTTTTTTTTTTTTTTTTAAGGTATACATATATATATAGCAATATACATATATATATTTATATATATATATATATACATATACATATACTGATATATATATATATATACACACACACAGACATATACATATATATACATACAATATATATATATATATATATATATATATATATATATATATATATATATATATATATATATATATATATATATATATATATATAACTGATATATATATATATATACACACACACAGACATATACATATATATACATACAAATATAGACATATATATATATATAGTATGTATTACAGATATATATATATATATAAAAAAAAAATTTTTTTTTTTTTTAAACCGGGTACCCGATCGGGTACCCGGGTAGAATTTCTATTATCTGGACCCGACCCGGTTTGGGATCACCGGGTACCCGAACCCGGGAAAAACCCGGCTATGTAAAAAATTACCCGATCCGGTCGGGTAATACCCGACCGGGTCGGGTTATACCCGAATAACCCGACCCGAATGCCCACCCCTAGGTGACGGACGCTCAAGTTAGTCAACTATGAGTAAAGAGAATAAAAAACCCCTTGTATTTTGTAAAATCTGCACCAAATTTCCATGTGTTAATCTTCTCTTTACCACACAATTCAATATTTATTGCCTTCTTAAAAATCTGGCAAATTAAATTAAATAAAGTTATTACAAGTCATGATACAACACACTCCACATGTTCGAAGAGCAATATGCATAGAATTGAATTAGGCCTCTATATAAACTAAGCTAATATCACAATAATCAAAACCACGCACACAACAAGCAGACAAGTTCACACAATAAAATGGGTCTGAAATATCAATGGGTCACTCTTGTAATTATGATTGTCGTCCTTTCCGACATATTATCTTTGGATAATTTCGGAGTGGCGGCGGCCGATAAAATTTGGAAGCCAATGGGAACAAACAATCCTCGTACACTGGAATACGGTAGATACGCCGTGCGCGAAGTCAGCAGATTAAGCCGTCAAAATTTGGTATTTGTAAGCGTGGTGGAAGGACAAAGTCATGCTGGGGAAGGAAAGCTGGAGTTAAGATTTACTGTTAATGTCAAGAAAAACAATGTGCCGGAGAAATATAACATAAGAATGTACGACGAGATTTGGAATGGTGTTAAAAAGGTGACCATGTTTATGAAAATCAATTGAGTAGATATATTAATAATGTAGTTAATTAGATGAATAATTGTTAAAATTTAGCACCCTGGTTGAGTGTAATGAATAATGATTGTAACAAAATCAAAATGGACCCTGTTCCAATTTGAGAAGTAAAGTATGAACACACCTTAATCAAACCGTATTTGTTAAAAGAAATAAAATAATTCCCGTTTTGAGAGATTCTATTATTTTCGTGTTATTTAATGAGTTTAATTGTGCTTTTAGCAATCGTCACTCCTGTGTAATTTTTAATTGCCAAAAAGATCTATGTGTTAAACGAATTAGAAAGAATCTTCTTATGTAAATTAGTCAAAGAAGGCCCTTGAAGCTGATCGTAGGCTACACTTCCGAGTTATGCAATTGAGGGCATCTCCAATGGATTAAGCGAACAAGTCTGTAAATTTTATTTTAGAGATAGATCTCTAACAAAAAAGTCATCTCCAGTGAGGTGTTCTCCAAAATTAATTTCATTTATTGATTAATAAATTATTTCATACTACGACTACATTTATAGTTTAATTTTGTTCATTAAATTTTTTATAAGAGATTTATGTGCATAAATCCAACTACTTAATTCCTTATTTTTGTTATGTTTATTATTTTATCAAATTTAAAATAGCTATGGATTGAGTAATAGTAACCAATACCTTTTTTTCTCTTTTCTTTCCTTTTTTTTTTTTTTTTTTTTTTTTTTTTTTTTTCTTCTTCTTTTTGAATGGCCCATAGAAGCTGGCATACCAAGACATTTTTCAGTATAATCCACTAACTTAAATCGAGAATGCGATGGATTGATGCTCGCTGGTCCTGTAGAGTGCTCGGGCTAAACATCATAGTCGCCTTTTCAAGGTTTATCTTCTGGCCTGATGTCCTAACATACAAATTCAGGATAGATCTCAGCGTAAATGCTTCCGAATCCCCAGGGGCGGACCCAAGGTATGCCTTCCGCCAGTGCAGAATTTTTTTTTTTTTTACCTTTTTTTTATTAAATTTTTTATATTTTATGTTATTTATCTACTAATTTATACCATTTAGCCCCCCCAAACTTCAAATTTAGTTTCATTTTAGTCCAAAAAAGAAAATTCTAGCCCCCCCACCCAATACTCCCTGGGTCCGCCCCTTCGAATCCCTGATGCGAAACAAAGATTTGAGATGATGGGTACAGTTGGGGTCACTCGAACTGTTGGGAACCAGGCAGGTGTATGCAGCGGAAAAAAAAAAATTTATACAAACTAATTTATATAAATAAACAAGTGCACATAATTGCAATTAATTGTGTAACTTATTTCTTGCAATCACCGACAAACATGCTCACTTATATTTAAATTAAATTACGTAAAATAAATCAAGGAGCATGCTTGCATCAATAAATTTAAATAATAAACATGTTACAGCAACGATTCACGTAAACACATACTGGAACATAAAAATTCATGTGGTACAATAATTAATTAACATACATTAATCTCAATTAATATATATTAATTAGAGAAAACGAGCTTTTATCTTTGAAGCGTGAATCTAAATACGACTCGAGAAGATAGCTAGTTGCTCTTCCACTCCTACCGATCCGACTAGCGGCGGTGGTGCAGCGGATCGAAACTGTTTTATGATCTCAAATTTTAGATCTGCTCGACTTCAATATCTCCATGATTATTGAATGGATGGACAATTCATTTTTTGGAATTGTATCTCCATGAGTTTCGAAGCTGCTGTCCAAATTTCACGCCCATCCAATTATCTTTTCATTTATGGAGATTTTTTGTCGCTGGACAGCGTATAAAATCCGAGAGCAGATTTTCAGGATTGCCTTCTCTCAACACCGGCTTGTGGCGGCGCGTGGAGGCGACCCTGGTGGCGGCGATGGCAGCAGAAGACTCCTTCTCCTCTTAGGTTTCACCTCGTATATTCAATCAACCATCCACGCAGCACTAGATACGTGATAGGCTAAGTACAATGAAGAAGAACGAGGGGAAAAAGAAAATGCCAATGCGGCGGCGCGGCTCCTAGCGGTAGAAGAAGGGTTTCGGCTGCTAGGTGGGGCGGCTGATTGGAGGGAGAGAGACTAGGGTTAGGTCTTGTGTTAATGAGCCACTAACACTCTTTATATAGGACTTTCAGTAAAACCCTATTGGGTTTAAGTTGGATAAAGTCCAACAACTTAAGCCCACACTCTTTCTCGGTTCGTTTCTAACAAACCAATGCTCGCAAAAAATATAATAAATTATATTTTGGTGATGAGCACAAACTTCTCGTCGATACGAGTACCACTTTGCAATTTCAATTTTGCGAAATTGAAAACCCTAATTTAGGACCTGCCAAATCATGAAACTTCTCAATTTAGAAAGTTCACTAAATTTCCGTCGAATTATTTTCCTCTACTTATTCTCATCCATAATTAACAATTACGAATGTTGGACTCAATCACATTGACTTCCAATTATACTAAGATTAACTAATTAGCTTTGCTCGTTACATTTAAGGATCTCAAGTACACCAGAAATGTGACCCTCGATGGTTAAGGTGTAAGATAGTCGTGGGCCCACAACACATTGTGGTTTAAACTCGTCCCTAGAGTTATAATTGATATGAATTTAGTTTAAACTTAATTGCCCAACGAATGAAGATTGACGCCTAGCATCTACGCATCATGATTCCCTAGATACAAATAAAGTGCCTACAAGAACTATGTGATATAGTTCACGTACACTACGATCCCTTCGATGCATATATCCCGATTGAACTAGAGGCATTGGTTCACGTAGACCTCTTCATGAGTTCAATAATTGTGTGGACATTCTTGATTATATAATCCGTTCGTGTTTGACTTAGAGAAACATGTTTCTCTAATCAGGACACTTTCAGCCATGACTGATCAAGCGATCGAATCCATTACTACAATGCCCAGACCTCCTACTAGATTTCGGACTGCACGAACACTGGTCCTTGAAGCGGTCCTCGGTGGGACTCAGGGACAGGTCACGATACAGCTGGTCCTCTAGTGAAGTCACGGTGATGTCTGAGTCTTAAAGATTAAGGTGTACAACTATATCATAGAAACATCTACTCGATTCTTGGGAACCACTTGGAGATCTCTAAATTGAGGGAGTTTAGTGAACTCATAAACTTATGAGAACCCACTTATGTATGGTGATGTCACAATACCATTGACTGATGAGACGCAATACACATACACTAAGTGCTAGTCTCAAATGCGAAAGGTCGATATCCTCATTAGTGGTGTAACCCATTGACTAGGAACTACGTTTAACAATTAATATACTTTAAATAAATAATCTCATCATTCTACTATATCTATTTATAGTAGTTAAGTAAAGAACGACAAATATAGAATGCCAAAAGGTATTTATCATTAATACAAAATAGATTATTTACGAGTAGCGTAAGAAAACACAACAATTAGTTGGCTCTTCGGTCACCTACTCTAACACGAACTTCATGGAGCTTTCCTTCATTGACTGCTCTATATACCATGGCGGTAAGAGCTTCGGCACAACAGATAAAAAGGTCGGGGTAGAGGATCTTCATGGCAAAGTCCTCTAGTCAATTAGACAACTCCAAACTGTTTACCGTTGAAAAGAAAGCCATAAGTAACCGATGATAAGCACAACACAATGAGATCAACAAAAGAGGATGGAAAATCAAAGTGAGAAATAATATGTTTCACGAAAATCCATTCAACCCAATCGTAAGCTTTACTAATATCCAATTTAGTGGGCCATATAATTTCTACTCTGGTTGAGTTCACTTTAATAAAATGGTTTGACAACACATATCAGTGATAAGGCGAATATAAATAAATTTAGATTGGGTAGGAGAGATAAAATCATTAAGAACCAACTAAAACAGTTAGCATTGAATTTTGAACCAAAAATGGTCGGGTTGAACTAAAACATCGGACATCTTAGAAGTTGCTAGAAGCTTACTCTTTCAAGCGTATTGACCTTTTACATTTTAAGAAGAATATGTAGTGGAGCCCACTTTAAAAAACCAAACCCCCACATATAAGTGTGACACTAAACCACACTTAGTTGTTAGTATCAGAGTGCATGTAAGGTTAAAATTGTCTTTTTAGTCTAAACTACTCGGCTCTAAGCTGCCCATATAACCTAGTTAGAAGGCTTTAAGCAAAATGAGAAATATTAATTGAATTTTAAACGGTACAAAAACCTAAATAGAGGACTTTAAGCAAAAATGAGAAATTATTTCTAGACTTTAAAGAGTATAAAATATATTTGAGGAACTAAAATAGATCATCCATTATTTGCAAATAGAAATGTGTTGAAGAACTCATAATTTAATGGGCAAATTGCACATCACCCTGTCTAAATTTTTAATTTTCTCACTTTACTTCCTCAAAAATTTTCAAAGTGAATGTCCCTTTAGAAATGTTATTCTAGTTGCACAAATGTGATGGATTATTCATCGGATGTGACACCCCTTTTCTGATTACACTTAGTAATTTAGGGTATGGTAGCGGATGACTTTTAGAAAATGAACTATTAGTGAGAACCCCCTCTAGCATTATCTTAATGAGGATGAATCGAACTTCTTTTCCTTTATTAGTGAGAGACCCATCTTTTTTTTATTCTCAAATTTACACTTCCTCTATTCACTACCTATTATACTCTACTTTGATGCACTTTTTATTTTTTTGCATTTTAAATTTTAATTTTTGTTATATTTATTTCTTATTAAAAAATAATATTAAAAAAAATATTTTTTTAAATTTTAATTATATTTAAAAAATATTTTTTTTACTATAGTTTTTTGTCTTCGGTTAAAACAACTTATTTAAAAAAAAAACAACTATTATTAAAACAACTGTTATTAAAACAATTATGATTAAAACAACTATATATCTCCAGCAACTCTCATTTACCAAAATCAACTATTTGTTAGATCAACTATTACAATTAACTAAAAAGTAATAAAAACAACTATATTGCTGCACGAAAACAATTATATTGTTGTATGACATAAATAACACCACACTATTTCAACTAAAACACACATTCATTATACTATTGATTGGACACAAAATTAGCCTTCAATATAAGAATTCAACCAAAAACTCCAATTAGGAAAATTAAGATTCGAGAATTGGGTTCGAAAAACAAATATGAGAAGAAGAACAACAACAACAACAATGAAACAATGTTGGCGGTGGTCTATTGAAATCTCAGACGCAATATCAACCCTAGCGCCGCTGCATAGTCTCGTCATTTTTCCTAGCAAAAACTCTAATGCCGTCCTTGACAAGAGAATTCCAGGGGTGAGGCCGTCTTCTTTTCGCGTCGGTGGAGGGAGGAACGCCGTTGGGAGAAGAGAGTAACAATGGCGGCGCAGAGATGGAAAAGGGTTGGAAGCGGCAATTTGTAGACAGAAAAGATAGAGGATAATAAGAGAAATAGAGAGAACGTGAAATATGTTTGGTTATTTTAGATATAATAGGGCAAATTAGGTATATTAGTAATGTAAAAAACAATATTAATTAAAAAAAATATTTAATATAAGGTGCGGGGTTCTCACTAATAATGGAAAGGAGGTTATATCCACCTTAATATAAGTAAATGAATTGGGGGGTTTTCACTAATTATCCCTTTAGAAAATAATAAGTGTGGAATGCTCGTTTTAAACATCACCTTCTACAAATAGAAAGTTAAGCATAAATTTTTCTTTTGAAATCAGAGGAAGAGTGTCCACATATTACCATATCATACACACTTAAAAAACTATCACAAAAGAGGCATACATGACTAGTAATTTAAACTATCAAGAGTAAAGAGAGGAATTTCGGACAAATTAAATAGATCAACTTCTAAAATTAATTTATCTTAAACCCATCGTACAAAGACTTTGAAAATTTAACCGCGTACTCTCATATGAGTCTAAATAACTCCTTTAAAATATTTTTAAAATATAATTAGCCATTTGAGATAAATAATTAAACACATGAACCTGTACAGTTTGAAAATCCAGAACATGGGAGGTAGTTTTGAAAATTCTTTATAAATTCTCTATTGTTCTAAACACTACCAAATTTTATACCAAAGTAGAAGTTGAGTTAGGAACATACTCCAAGTTAAATTAATTCATTTGAGTAAGAAAAACTTCATATATTGATGCATGTCCTAAAATGACTCTGCATGTGTACACTTATAGAAATAATTCATAATAAATTATTGGCTTATCCGAATGATGCAAGAGACCTACCAAAATGACTGTAACATAAAGACCTATGAAAGGTTATAACATGAAAATAACATTATTCAGATATTGCTGGTATTCAGTTATCAAATGAACTTAATTGTTCAGCATTCAACATTCAACATCGTGTTTCAACTCTTAGCCATTCAGACAAGCATTCAGTATTCAATTTTCAACACTTAATTTTGTCAAACATGCCCTAATGACTTAATTTTGTCAAACATGCCCTAATGCTAACACTAACACTAACACTAACACTAACACTAACACTAATACTAATGCAAATACTAACACAAATACTAACACGAATACTAACAGGAATACTAACATGAATACTAATACTAATACTATTACTATTACTAATATTAATACTAATACCAGTACTAATAATAATACTAATATTAATACTACTACTAATACTAATACTAATACTAATACTAATATTGAAACTGATATTGATAATGATACTGATAGTGATACTAATACTAATACTACTACTAATACTAATACTAATACTAATACTAATACTAATACTAATACTAATACTAATACTAATACTAATACTAATACTAATACTAATACTAATACTAATACTAATACCCATACTAATACCAATATCAATCCTAACACTATTCCTAATACTATTGCTATTAGCAAATACTAATACTAAGCAATATTAATACTAGTACTACTATTAATATTAATACTAATTACTAATACTAATACTATTACTAATACCAATATCAATCCTAACACTATTCTTAAGACTATTGCTATTAGCAAATACTAATACTATTAGCAATATTAATACTAATACTAATATTAATAATAATATTAATACTAATATTAATATTAATACTAATCCTAATACTAATACAAATACTAATACTGATACTGATACTAATACTAATACTATTATTAATATTAATACTAATGCTAATACTAATACTAATAGTAATAATAATACTAATATAATGCATTACTAATTCTAATATAATACTAATACCAATACTGATGTACATACATAATTATAAGGGTGAGTTCGGGACGGGATTTCGGGAATTCGGGATTTTCGGGATTGGGATTTCGGGATTCGGGATAGAAATTTTAAATCCCAATCCCATCTCATATTATTAAATCCCGGTATATCGGTATCCCAAAATATTTCGGGAATTCGGGATTGGGATCGGGAAATCCCATATTTTTGCCTACAAAGTAAGAAATATAGCATTTTTTTCCATTGGTATTATTTTATACACTAAACCAACTTGAATATTATATATATATATATATATATATATATATATATATATATATATATATATATATATATATATATATATATATATATATATATATCTGTGTGTGTGTGTGTGTGTGTGTTTGTGTTTGTGTTTTTTTTATTAATATTTTTTATCTTTTTTTCCTAATTCGGGATTAAAATATCCCGATCGGGATTGAACCAACTCCCGAATCCCGATCCCGTATTTGTTCCTAATCCCAATCCCGAATCCCGTAATCCCAAATTCCCGAAGTTTTAGTCCCAAATAGTAAAATTCCGTTCGGGACGGGACGGGAACCCGAATCCCGATCCCAAATGCCCAGCCCTACATAATTATTGAGCTAGAAGGCTTAATTTCAATTATAATATTTACTACACTACTAAGAAGGCCCATATAAAGCCCATCAAGTTAGAAGCTCATAAAAGACTACTATAAATACTAGAGTTTACAATTCATTTGAGGTAGGGTTTATTTCCTTAGCAATTTAGAGAGTTTTTTACTCTACAAAGAATATCCCCGTTGACTTGATCGTCACAGGTTAATCGCTGAACCAACCCCGGCGAGTGAGAGTCACCTAGTGTTTGGCTGTGTTTTGTAGGTTAGAGGGATTATTTCTACTTTTTAGATTGTGACCCCACGTTCACCTTTGACATGTGGTAGGGGACCATGCTTTCCTGATTTATTTCAGCTTGGAGATTCGTGAGTGTACTCGAACATCATCATTTTCGCGCCGTCTTTGGGAACTCAATCCACACACGTGTCATGGAAAGAGGTAATTGAAGGGTTAATAATCCGTCATCCCACTTCGATGAAGGAGATCCTAGCCGGCCTCCCCCACTTGTTGGAGTGATTCCACCTTATCCATCTCCAACCCGAAGGCCAAGAACTTCGAGAGCTACGAACCCCATCGATGCAGTGGTGCCCATCGTGCAGCTGACGGAGGCGGCCCTAAAGGTCTTGTTAGGCGATTTGTTGAACAAGGCCGTGATTGAGGCAGTGGCCCGTTGCGTCGCCTCCCACCAGGGACCCGCGCAGGGTGAGCATGTCATTCTAGAAAGTCAGACATCGGCCTGTCCTTCCGACATCTCCTCTCCTCCCCGAGGCCGGGCATGACATTCGCATCGGGAGAGAACTCGTCAATCCAGTAGCATGAGCTACCCAAACCCACGATTTGTTAGCTCGAATACTCTAACAAAACCTACGACACAAGCGCTTCCAAGAATCTATTGTCGAGCGACCCCTGATGACCTTGGAAGAGTTACTACACATACATAAAAGTATGTACGAATCAAGACTATAACATAGCTCGGGGAATTTGGCAAGGAAAAGCGAGAAGAGGAACGCTAAGATAGCGAGAGGAAAGTTCACACAATGATGCCGAAGTAGTTAACACATATGTTTATCACCACCAATACTCCAACGGACTTCTCGTACCAAGAGTTTAGAACTTTCAATTTCAAGAAATATTACTCGTAAAATAGTTAGAAAAAATGGAAATCTTCTTAAGAGAGTTGGGGTATACTGTCAACCTTATGGGTTTGTACTTAATTAACTAAAGTTCGGTAGCATAAGGCTAACCACTTTTTTCTACACATATACGTGCTTACTTTACATGTCTACTGTACTCTAATTGTAAGATATTTTTTGCTATCTCCCACCAGTTGGATATCAATGTGTAACGTACTTTATGAAAATTGCAAAAGAAGTCATTCTCGACTAAAAGTGGACTTACCACAAGGTAATAATGTCAAGGGATACCGCCACACCATAAAAGATAAAACACCACTCACTCTTGAAGAAATGCGGACTTCTCACTAGGTAATAAACCCGGAGATACGGCCCGCCTAAAAAGATAAAGTGTAGGCTTATTCTTGGCAAGAGAGCGACTCCTTTAAGAATCCTACCTAATCAGGTATCTACCTTTAGCATACTCAGTGAAATTTCATAAAGCTAGCCTTAGGAAGTTGATGAAAGTCTTCAAAAGGTCACTCGAAGAGTCAAGTTAACTCGACCTATGTGACTTTCACTTCAAAAAATGGTATAGCGCAATTATGTTCCGCGATACGCCCCACCATAAAAGATACAACACACGCTTACACTCGGCGGCCGACGGACTTCCCTTGAGACAAAATCTTGGGAGTCATATCAACTTCAGAGTACACCAACACTAGTATTATGGGAACAAACATATTCAACAAAACTATAATGATTAAAGAAAGAAGACAAACCGAAAATAATGCAAGCAAAGTTCATTCAGTAGTCTACAAATGACTTGGTAAGGAAATTTTTCGAAGAAACGACAAGCCCTAAGCGAAAGGCGAGAGACGAAAAAGTATAATCTTCCGGCTCTCATGCGAGGGAAATAATAATCAATAAAATTATTCGCTAAGGGGTAGGAGTAATGTCCTCCGCGGAGCAACCTCCATATCGCCAAGAACAGTTCGGTCGGACGACAGACTAGGCTGGCGGGGCGACCTCTTTTGGAGTCAGCAAGTGTAGCCTGATTGGGCGATCAAGATGCGCGCAGCGCGTCCTCCGATAGATGATCGACCCGCCAACTCCAATTGGCCCATAAGGTCCGCATTCATTTTTACATGGCGCCGACCCAAGCTATCGAACAAGGCTAGAAGTTTGCCTTATCCGATCGTCATCGATGTCTGACCCAAATCCCGAAGCCAGCCAACACTTCCCATACATAGGGTGGAAGATTTAACAAAAAAAAAAAAGAGAGAAAAAAGAAAAAGGGAGGCATACACACAAACGGTCAAATGACCAACCATGATGTTACCTATGTTCAGAATTATACGAAACCTCTCTCATATATTAAACACTCTTTCTCTCTATATATGTATATATTATGTTCAGAATTATACGAAACCTCTCTCTTATATTAATATCTCTCTCTCTCTCTCTCTCTCTCTCTCTCTCTATATATATATATATATATATATATATATATATATATATATATATATATATGTGGAAAATTAGAGAAAACCCCCCATCTAGGAAATATAGTTAAGGAAACACCCTCCCAAAAGTAATTAGAGAAAACCCCTTTAGCTAATATTTCTCCCATGTGATATTTTCATAATTCCAAAACTACCCTTAGTTGTCTATTATACTCTTTCAAAACCCTAATTTTTCATTCCGGGTTTTCTCTAGCTTTTCTCTCTTCATTGTTTTCTCTCCTCTGATTTTTTTTCTCTGTTTTTTCCGTCAATCTTCTCCGCCGCTGCCGTCGCCGGAAGATGGAGAAAGAAAGAAGAGTAAGCACCCATCAAACATTTTAAATGATTTTGATAGTGATTCTGAATTCGAATGCTAGGATTGCTACATCGGTGGCACAAAGAGGCAAAACTGTCGATTTGTCGCCGGAATCGGATTTTGATGGGTGGTGATTTTGCTTTGGTTGGTGGTGCGAGTTGTGATTTTATTTATTTATTTGTAATAAAAAACCGTCATAATATCAAAGTAAGGTGGTGAGGGTGTGTTGCGTCGGCGGTGTGGTGACGGTGTGGTGACGGTGTGGTGACGATGGGGAGGCAAATTTAGGGTTTTTTGGTGGATCGGTCGGAGGACGGGGCGTGTAGAGAATTTCGCGCAGGCTGAAACCTTAATCGACTATGTACATGTTCATAGTCGATTAAGCTAATCAACTATGCTCTGGCAGTCGATTAAGGTTGATCGACTCTAATTTTTTTTTTTTGAATTTTTTGTTTATCGATTCCAATTGTATAAATCATTTATAATGTTTCTATATTTTTTGTTTTTGTAATATATAGTTGATTTTGCATTTTTTCGCAGTTGCGATTCGTTATTTTTAGTAGCAGATTCTTAATCGACTATGCTTCACATCATAGTCGATTAATATACTTCATTGACTCCAATTTTTGTAAAATATAGTTGAGTTTGCATTTTTGTAGTTGTGATTTGTTTTTTTTAGTAGTCGTTTCCTTAATCAACTATAGTTCATCATAGTCGATTTAATATGTATCATAGTCGATTAATATACCTAAAAAAGATTAAAAAAATTAAAAAAAAAAGTTTAAAAAAATTAAAAAAAAAAGTTTAAAAAAAATTAAAAAAAATAATAATAAAAATAATAAAAAAATAATAATAATAAATTAATAATAATAATAAAATAATAATAATATAAAAAAATTAAAAAAAAATAAAAAGAAAGAGAGAGACACGGCTAATGGGTCATGGGGATAGTGGGCTGATGGGTCATGGAGATGTGTAAGGTGGAGGGACATAAATGGAAAAATGGGTGGCTGAAATTTAGAGTGAGTTTTTTTTCAAATAGTGCAAAATAGTTTGGGCCCTTCTCTATTAAAAGAAGTATTGAGGGGTTATATCAAAGAACCCCATATATATATATATATATATATATATATATATATATATATATATATATATATATATATATATAAAGATATATTTAATACATATTATCAAACAACAGGGCAGAACACAACATACAACTAACCGATAAGTATAGAAGTTTGGCAAAAAGAGATAATCATAAATCTTAATTATTATTAAATGTAATGTTCTTGCACCAAAAGGCGAAATTCCTCGCCCCCAGGGCCCCCATCCCTTGGCCCGACAAGGATTGATGGAGGAATGTAAATCATGGTAACTCAACGGCCCGTTAAGGTAGCGGACCCGGACCTGGTGCCCACAAGGAACCAACTCATTGGAGTTGAAATTCCCACATTGCGGCTGCCAGGATTCGATCCTAGGACCTTGCACCAACTAATAAGAGTTATAGGGGTGTATGAGTACGATAATAGATACCTAAGACGGTATCGAAAGTCTTTAAAATTAAACTATATAAGTAGAACAATATGGCTAGATTAAGAGCACACAAGATCCACACGCCTTCCATATGAACACATCATTCGATCCTCGAACTCGACTCCAACTTTACGACTCGTGCTCGGGATTGAAAGTACCCACAAGCATTTCAACACCTATATGAGTCTTTTGGACTCAATGAGAATTTCCGAAGAGTATCGATTACACATAGGCAAACAAACATATATATATTTATGCTATGTATATATGTATATGTACCATCTCAAATCAAGTATAAAAACACTATAAACATTTCGATTTTACCTCAATCGTTATTTCATTGAGAAACTTCACAAATTTACCTTTACCTTCTCGGATTACCTCTTAGACCTTCTCATTTTACCTCTTAGACCTTCCTTTCTTCATTTCATAAGGAATAAGAGTAGATCCCTAACAAGGGAGTCATTCTTTTCCACATACATTCATTCATTCCAAGCAACTTGATTATGTGTGTGAGAAAAACATTTTTGTTCGGATATCCTTTAGAAAATCAAGTAAAACCATAGACAATAAGCCTTCATTTATTTGGAACCCGTTTCATAAGTGGAATCAAACCACACACTCTTCATCTCATTTTGGGGTACCGGCCCCTCATGCCCCGTGCTTATTCGATCTATGTTTTACAAGATTTTCCAACTTTAAAAATATGCAAGTGAGGTTAGTACATATTTTTAATTTCACATATTCAAAGTTAGCTTACACATAAGCATATTAGTACACATATTTCCACATATTTCACAAAGGCACATAGTTTAGTCAGAAAATCACAAAATCAAGTAAGAGATATAACAACTCAAGCAAATAGCATAGATCACATATTTACACATATAACAAAAGTAGCTCAAGTATTCGGTTATTTATAGTTACTACCTCCAAGTTTATTAATTAAAGTTCAAGCCCTCTTTCAGAGACTTGAAGTTTTCTTTCAACGTACCACCAAATTTCCATCTAGTTCATTTTCTTTCTAGCTAGATCTTCACATGCAAGGTAAGATTAAGAGTTTTTAATACTCATTCTTGTAATTACTACATGCATTAGCAATTTAAACATTTTCCTCAAAGTCTTTTCCAAAATATTCGAACCATCAAGAATTCAATCACACAAAATTCTATTTTTATTAATCTTGTTATTGGTTTTCCTAACCTCATATATTATCTTATTACTCATAGATCATAAACCATGGATTGCAAGCTTCCTCGACCCGAAGGGAGTACACTTACAACCACGTAGGTCGATATATATATATATATATATATATATATATATATATATATATATATATATATATATATATATATATATATATATATACACACACACACACACACACACACACACAGAAACATATACATATATATAGCACATATAGATTATAAATAAACCATGGATCAAGTACTTTCTTCGACCACGCAGGTTTACGAAAACCATGGATCGAAGTTTCCTTAAGATCACGTAGGTCTAGTATATATACACTACAAGAAATATTGGTTTTAGTGACGATTTTGTATGGTAGCTAAAAGTTAGAAAATGGTAGCTAAAACTTCTAGTGACCAAATTAAGCTTGGTCACCAGTGGTCACAACAGGGTAGTTACTAAAAGTACTCAGTGACAAGAAAATTAATTGGACGCTAAAAGATAAGATTTAGCGGCGAACTAATAATTGTCACTAAAAATATAATTATTAACGACCAGTTTTTGACTCGCTAATGTAAATTTTATGGTGGCAATAATATTAACATGGTTGCTATAGCAACATATATAGTGGCCATATAATTTTGGTCGCTAAATGATATATACGTATAGTGACCATATTTTATTCTTGCTATAGGATATATATATTTGGCCACCACATTTTTTGGTTGCTACATAATATACATATAGTGACAGTATATGTTGGTTGATAAATAATATATCTGTTGGTTGCTAAAATATATACATATAGTGACCATATTATTGGTTGCAATAGTTTTTACATGGTTTCGACAATTATTAAATTTACTGACCAATTCAGATCAATAATTAATTGATTGCGTAAAACATTAATTTTTATTTGCAACAGTGGCTGTAAAAAAATTAAAATAAAACTAAAGATTGCAAATTTACATATTATCAATCAAATGTGAATATTATAATTTCAATCTATCATACAGAAATACAATAATAAATCAATCATTCCAAATAATAAGAAAGATTACTATAATTATTTCATAATAAATTCCACTTCATAAATTGTTAAGCGACAACAAATATGACTTCCACGATAACGTTCTTTCACTTCATCAAAGAGTCCAACCTGAGAAAGGGAAAAAAAAAATTCAATTAGAAAATAAGAAATCATATGATAGAATCAATTTCAATCATTTGTCACTTAGAAGCACTCATAATTCAATAATGTATCTAGGCTCTTGCATAAGTAGCTACTTACCTCGTCCAGTCATTGAACGATTTACATTCATTGAACCCTGTAGAAACAAATCAAATGAATTAATGAATCATAATAGAAGTGGTTCCAACTAGTATACATGTGAAACGACTTAAAATTGATAGAGAATCAGATTGAAACTAGTTGAATTATTCAAGGTCGATAAATGAACTCAATTGAGTAGTCAAGGAATCGAGAAAATAAATTATTGGAATAATTCCCGAATCAAGATGAGAACTTATTAAGTTCCAGGAAAAAGGATTTCGAATAGATCGAAGATTGCAATAGCTCAAGAATCAACAATTCTCGGAAATCAAATTAGTTCACAAGATAGGCGACAATAAATATATATTGAATTTAAACGACGAGTAATAACAATAATAAACCGAACGATACGATTGCTCGGCATATATCCTGTTTCCCATAAAGAATAGGCAAGGGATAGGGATCCTCACCTGAAGTCCAGTGCAAGGTGCTATAAATAAATATCCTTACGCTCAAGCCATGCTCAAGCCTTGAGTGAGAGCTTTAGTACGGTCGATACCTATAAAAATATTCATCACTTAACAAGATTCTAACATAACCGTATTATTCCACTATATCACTTAGTCAATTTCTTGAAACATTTATTAAGAATTTCTTGTCGGGCTAATTCTAACAATCACTACGATCACCATACTTATCCGAATAGCCTAAACTATATATCAAATTAAAGATAACAACTTCATCTACAAGTTCACTTTAGAAACTAACCCCAAATTATCGACCTAACACAGCAGTAACAGCCCCGGAAGATAATTGCATGAAACTGCTAGGTTTTGTTTGAACAAATGCATTTGCTGGCACTGTTTATTTGAAAAATCATAAAAATTTGTAGAGTTATCCAAATTGTCCAAATAATACACCAAATTGAACCTTACAATGTAAACTACAAGTTCTTAGAAGACACACAGCCCAAATTATTAGCTCAACATAGCAAAAACGGCCTCGTAAGAAGAATATTCAAAACTGCCCTGTTTTTACAGATTTAAAGTCACTTAATTCGGACCACTAATCAGCTTCAAAACATACTCTAACTCGATACAATTTTACACTTACCAATAGTTTTCGAGGTCCTCTACGAGTTTCGTCAAGGAATGATTCTTAAATTCGCACTCCAAACCCTCCAAATTCTGCTCCGAAAACAGGTGCGGCAACAGGTTTTCTTTCCCTAAAGTTCCGGTGCGCAGCTGGGATTCTCGCCAAATTCCGATGAATACCACCGAGAACAATTACTGAAACAGAATATACCGAAATGGATATTCTTTTTTGCTGATTGATGGAGGCAATGTAATGATTTATTCGATTTTTCTGTGCTTTTTTTTTTCAGTTTTCGATCAAGCTTATAAAAACCGAGCATCAAAATATTCCAACATTTTACGATTTCGAGTACAGAGACATGAAAACTAGTAAAGCACATGCTCATGAAAATGGCAGCTAACCTTAATAGCCGATGCTTGATCCATCGTCAATTCATCACAGTTTAAGCTCCTGCAAATTAGTTAAACCAGACATCAGATTAATCCATGCAAGAAAAAACCGAAATGACTTGTTAAAGAAACGACTTTTCGAACCAATTGAAAAAATGTTTTTGCACTCCAAAGTTGGAGTCTGGTTCCAGTATTTTATCAAACACCTTGTATGCACGCTGCACCTATGGAAGGCTGACTTCTCAAGGTTTCTAACCGTGGGTCCTGGTCGTCGAGATTCACCCTCTAAGGCCTCCGTTCAATTAATTCTTTGAAGAGCCAAAAGCTGGAATTCGATTTATGGACAGCTAGTCGTCCTCTTCGCCCGATTCCGGCGACCGTCTGATGTAACCACCGCTGGAGGCCACCACCACTGGAAAGCTGACTTCCCAACGATGTGACTTGATCGTCATAACCCCTCGTTCACACAGCCCTAATTTTGTCGATAATTGAATTGGGGATTTGCAATTCCAACCTCAAATTTGTTTCATATACCTCACTTCTTCAAACCCCTTCTTGATTTCGAATTTTCTCCAATTAATTTCTGGAATTTCAGCCAAGAACCGAGAGGGAGAAGGAGAGAGCAGGCGAGAGAGAAAGAGAGCGATGAAGAAACGAAAGAAAGATATGGCTGTATTTTTTCATTATTTGCATTTTCGCCCCCCATCTTTCTTTTATTTTCTTTTCTTTTCTTGATTTGTTTAAAACTTAACTAGTGACCAAATCGATTTGATTTCCCTAAGTAGTTTCATAGTAACAATGTTTTGAAAACCGGACCGGACCGGCCGGTCCGACCGGTTCAACCGCGAACCGCCGCCAAGTCCGGTCCGGTTAGATGTCAAAACCCGAAATGCTCAAAAAACCGGGTCAACCCCCAAAAATCCGGTTCAACCGGTAAGAACCGGGTAACCCAAAAACCAACCCGAAAACCGGTTTTTTGCTCACAAAAAATTTCATCGTTGGATCTACTTCGTGGGTTACTGAATCTTGACGGAAAGGTTGCTGGTGAACGGATCTAGGTAGTATGTGACCCAATCTAAGTGGTGGATGCCATAGCTATCCACCAAAGAAAAGAAAACGAAGAGGGTGAAAGTGAAAATGAAGAAAAAAAATGGAAAAAATAATTAGAGAAAATAAAGTATATATTTGAGTGATGTGAAGAATTAAGAATAAACAAGGAGGAAGAGAAGAAAAGAAGGAAGGAAGAAGAAAAGGGGATGGGGATTTGTGACTGTGCGTATAAACTGAGGAGGAAGAAAGAAGAAAGAAGAGAGAGAGAGAGAGAGAGAGAAGGAGGAGTGAGAAGAAAATTAATAATTTTTAATTACTTTATTATAAAGTGACGAAAGTGGAAATATAAAAATATATAATACATTATATTTCAGGTATTAAATAAATAAATTAATCATATATATAAAAAATGTAAAAAACCCGGTTGGACCTCGGTTGAACCGGTCCAACCGTGACCCGGTAGCTTGACCGGGTCAATATCCGGTCCGGTTTTCAAAACATTGCATAGTAACCAAATTCAAGTGGTTGCTAGCAACCCAATTAAATGGTTGTTAATAATTAAATTAAAGACTCGTAGCAACCGTAAAAAAAATTGATGTTGAATTGGTCACTATTGTCATTAAGTTATAGTGACCATAAAAATTGTCGCTACAAACTTTAACTTTAGTTGCTACAAGATGTCTAACTATTAGTGACCACTTATAGCTACCAAATGTTCGCTGGTCGCAACACGATTTATGCTACAAAATTACTTTTGGTCACTAAATGTGAACATTCAGTGACCATTTAGTTATGGTCGCTGAGAATTTGGTCACAAAAACTAGTTTTTCTTGTAGTGATATATATATATATATATATATATATATATATATATATATATATATATATATATATATATATATATATATATATATATATATATATTAAATCGTCCTCTTATTCTTACTTCTTCAAGATTATTTAATATAAAGCTTAGATCATTACATGCATGGATGATCAAAGCATAAATTAAACACGAAATTTTATTTTCTCCCCCCTTTAGTTTTCGGTCATCACAAGAACATTAAAAAATAAATTAAAGAGAAGAAAAATACTATTGGTGTTGAAGCATTTGTAACAAGAATTCGAAAATTCTCACCTTGTTCTTCTTAGAAAATTTGGAAGGGTGTTCTTTCCTTTCTACAAGGAGAAGAAGAAGAAATTTTAGAGAAAGATGAAGAAGAAGCTTAGCTTTTATGAAATTTTCGAAAATGAAGAAAAGAAAGAAGTGGGAGAAGATTTACTCCTTTCATTTTAACTATCCAAAAAGAAATTCAAAAAAGGAAAATCTTAATGCACGTGGATTCACCTAGAGAAGTGTTCTCAAGGAAATTTTTTTGGTCTTGTGTTGTACTATGGTTAAAATTGAGGGATTAATAAGAGGAATTTTCCATTTTTCTTCAAATAATATTATTCAACAAAAAAATAAAATTAATTTGCAATTAAGCAAATATGTGATTTAAACATTCTCCTGATAAATGAGTTCTAGCAAAAATAAAGGAGTATGATTAATCTCTAGATATAATAATTAACTAATATGATCAATTTAAATACGTCCGAAATTATTTTGGACTAATGCATTCTATATGAAATTTCACCGGTTATCACATAAATAAAATCTTAAACTAATAAACGCACATAAGAGATAAAATCATGTTAACTAAATATATGCTAATTAATGGGATATTAAATTATCGGAGACGCGGGGTGTTACATCGGAGTTAAGTGTTTTAGTTGCATATTGCCCCTTTAAAACACTACATTTTTTGCACGTTGCCCCTTTAAAATATTATTTTTTGTGCACAATACCCTCCAAAATTGGATTCTGGGGCAAAGTGCAACTAAAATTATATTTTGAGGAGGGAGTATCTTTTTTGAGTTTTAGGAGAGAACGTGCGAAAATAGAGAATTTATAGGGAGTGAAATGCATTTTGTCATAATTTAGTAGTCAAAATGGGCCTCGTTGAAGAAATTATGAATAAGTCTGGGAGGAGATAGAAAAACCTTAATAGTTTAGGGGTTTAAATGCAAATAAGTTCGAGTCGTCTTGTTCGGAAAGACTGTTAAATACGAAAGAAAGATTAAAACGTTTCTTCACTCTACCAACTTGCCGGAGACGAGACGGAAACACAGTTGAAGTGAAACCCCTGCGGCAGAAATTGCATTCATTCAGACAAATAGAAACAGCGATGAGCGATAAAGGCGGCGGAACGGAGGCGCAGCGGTACGCGTGGGGCGGCGCCGTACCACTTCAGATTCATCTCGACGATTCCGAAGTCACAACGCTTCCCCCGCCACCGCCTGCTTTGGTAATCTCTCTCTCCTGGTGGTTGATTTATGACTAGGGTTGTTGGTTTTGATTATTTTCCGTACTTCTATTTTTAATTTTTAATTTTCTGGTTTGGGTGTTCGATTGATTGGATTTTACAGACTATTATTGCTGCATTTTGGTATTGCCCGATTTTTTTTGTTCGTAAAATCTCGTCTTCTCTTATTGAAATGATTCGAGGAATATGTATTGATTGTTTGAAGATACTTCATCAGTTGGTTTTTGATAAAGTTTCCCTATGGTTGGGGCTTTTTTATTTCTAGGTGTTGGATTGATTCGATCAATGCCTTTGAGAATGTTTATGAATGTGTCGACGAACTGTTGAATTTAAGATTGGTTTCGATTTTTGTGTCAGATATTGGCGCCTCGGTTGGGGTATTTGCCTCTGTTGGTATCTCAGATTAAGCCATTCTTTAGCAGTTCTCTACCGCCTGGAGCTGACACCGTATGGTTCGAGTACAAAGGATTGCCGCTCAAATGGTATGTATTATGCAGATTTACTTCAATAGTTACTTAAAAAGTAGTAAAATCTGTTTTAATTCTTGTGATGTTTGTTGTGTTGGTTCTTGCTTATAGAAATAGCGTGATCTTGTTTTCCCGTTTCTTAATGATATAATAGATTTTATTTAAAAAATGAGAGAGGCCTGAATTTTATGATGGGATGCTGTTAGGAATGTGGAATATTCTGGAGAATCTGAAGAATTTCAGCATGTGGATAAGGCACTGAATAAATAACTTAATATTGATGAAATGTTTGATTGTCGACTTCTTTTCTTTCTCCATTATGAGAACGTCCCTACTTGATCCTAACTTCTTTCCAATATGATAGTGTTGTGATGTTTGGCAATAAAGTGTACCAGGCCTATGTAATAAAGCGTGTGTGAGGTGATTGGTTGTCGCGTGTCCATAAGAAGTGTGGATGCAAGTTGTGAATGTAGATCCTCTAATTATGTTATTGTTCGGGAAATATTATGGGACTTCTGAAATAAAGCAAACCAAATAACTAATAAAGCAAGAACTTAAAAGAGTAAGTGGAAAATTTGCTGGGTGGGGGGTGGGTGTCGGTAGTGAAGATACTGAATTACCAGTTCATCATTGAAAGTTTCGTTAATTGTGATTGAGAACAATGTATGGAAACTCCTAATGTAATTAATAGTATGTCGTGAGATAAATCAAATCTTGTACTAAAAAGCAATCGGTATTGTCTCCATTTATATGTTTAACCCATCAATAGAGCATTAAGTCCTATGGATTCCTGTATTTAAATTATATCTGTGATCATTGCATGTACTGAATCCTATATTTCTAAATTTGAAGGATAAGCCAGTAAAGATACATTTTAAAACCTTGAATAAGAAACTTTTTTCCGCGTCGTGACGTGCGAATTTGGTGCCATGGCTCGAATCTTCATTTAAACCGGCGCTTACATGTCGAGATTTGATTCTTTATGCGGGATTCTCCTGTCTTTGTTATTTTATTTTTATTGCTCGTGTTATTCTTATACTATATACCTAATATAATTACTGCTTCTGAATTATTTCCATTCAGGTATATACCTACAGGGGCACTTTTCGATCTTCTTTGTGCAGAACCAGAAAGGCCTTGGAACTTAACTGTATGAATTGCTACCTGAGATTTTGTTAATGTTGTTTTCGTATGCCAAAACTGTGGGTTTAGCATCTTGTTGTTTTCGGTCTATTTTTCTCATCCTTAAATACTGGAACCCATTAACCAAGTCCGTTAAACGTACGTTTATTTACTTTTTGTTTATATTTTAATCACTTTGACTGAGTGCACTGCGGAATCTTCTCAGATACATTTCAGAGGATATCCAGGAAATATATTGACCCCTTGTGAAGGTGAAGATAGTGTAAAGTGGAGCTTCATTAATGCTCTAAAAGAGGTGAGGTATAAATATCTGCATGCTTTTGTTGACTTTAAGTAGATTAGTTTGTTTAGTTGCGTGCACATTTATTCATGCACAACAGAAAAGAAACATATTATCCTTTTAAACCAATTTTTCAATTGGGGGTAAAAGAGAATGATGCACGAACATTTTCTTTTTTCGCTTCGGTAAATACTTCTAATATTTTCTCTAAGATTTTTCTTGTGGAAGTATGAACGCTAAGTATTCTCCTTCCGAGTATATAACACAATTGCGCAACCTTCTCTACAGGCAGCGTATATAATCAATGGCAATTGCAAGAATATCATAAATATGTCTCAATCTGATCAAGCAGAACTTTGGCGCTCTGTCTTAAATGGTATGTATCTGTCTTAAATTATGTCAAATGATGGCTTTCTTGGTTTTTCTGAATCATTTGATTTGTCCATTTTATTGTTTTCTTTATTTCGAATTATGAATTTATTTTATAAAGTCTTAATTCCTGGGAACTAAACAAGGGTCATAAACAAGAGCTGATTAGTTCCTGCTAATGTTATGAAAGTGACAGTATACGTTTTTCATGTGACCAAACTATCATTTTATTGTTTAACTTTAACAGAATAGATAGACTTGTTTAGATAATCGGTAGTGGTGAATATGCTTTTCCGAGACTGGTTCACTATATTTATTTCTGAGTTGTGAATGCTTGTTTTATTTTTTATGCTATCGTTTTAATGTCTCTCCGGAGAATGAAGAATACAACAACATCCCCAATTCCCCGTGTTCTACATTAGGGATTCCACTTTTTTCTGTATATGTTGGTCAGTAATACAACCATGCTGTTTTCTTTCTGTTAATACCATGTCCATTTTTCGTATTTCGTTGCACGCGTCAGCATTAAGTTCCTGTATTTTGGGATCAAAATGTGAAGAAAAGCTATTTATCTAAGCATTTATGCGTAAGGTAATAGAGTAGAAAATAAAAGCAGAGTTATATTTCTTATAGACTAAATCAAATCATTCCGAAAAGTGATCTGGGTTAAAAATGTACTCTCTAAACTTTGGTGTGTCAATGGTTTCCCTGTAAATTGAAGTCGATCTGTTTTTTCTTGGTCTTAAATTCCAGTTCTAATTTCAAAATAATGTTGTGTCTCAGGCCAGCTTGAAGCTTACGTTCGTGTTTCTTCCAAACTCAAACTTGACATTGTTGGAGATGAATTTTCTCTCAAGTTGAACTCTTCGACACCAAAGTCTGACCAAACCGTAAATACTGATTTAGATGCTACTGGAACAACAAGGACAGGTGAGATGTAGGAAATTATTATTGTTTCTTTAAAGGGCAGCATAAAAGAAAACTGTACGAAGATTTGACGGGTTTATCGGGGCGATGAAGACGTGGTTTGTATAAAATGCAACTTTTTTAGGAATAAATTTTAATTGATTCGTCTATGGTGCATGTATAAGTGAACATCTGGCATTCGTTGTTACTTTTTCATCTAACAAAGATATTGTTTTCTCGTCGGAGATTCCGGGATAATCCACGTAACCTTGGTTCTAAGTTTCGTTCACTCTATAATGATATTGATGCAATTTATACCGTATTAAAGTCGACTGCTCTCTGTTCAGGTAAAGTTCCTGTTCGGTTATACATACGGACTATTGATGAAGATATTGACGACATAGAAGATGCCCCTATTGTCGATAGCTGGGAAAAAATTTCTTACATAAACCGTGCTGTTGAGTTTCATGGTGAAGGTACGATCGAAAGCAGTTTCCCCCTTACGTTTCTCATACCTGTAATATAATCGTGATTGTGCCTTTTTTTTTCCTCTTATTTTTTGCAGAAAAATGTTTTAGTTTGCATGATGCAATAAAATATCTATTACCGGAGATGTTTACAGAGGAAGTAGCCCCCACAGTAGGTTCTTCCGATACAGGTGAAGCACAGGTGGAGGAGGGCGAGCAAATATCAGGTGCAGACAGCTCCACTGAAAAAGTGTTACGACCAGAGATAAAGCTAGTTCGCATTCAGGGAATCGAGCCGCGATTGGAAATTCCATTCAGCTGGGTCGTTAACAACTTGATGAACCCTGAACACTACCTTCATATTTCTATATATCTCAAACTTGTCCCTATATCATAAATGTTTTTTTATATATATGTATATATATATTTCAATTCCGAATGTACAGAATTGACTGTCGTTGAAGTGTATAGACCCGTTGAACGGAATTTCATTATGAGAAAGTTAGCAGAACCATTGTTTTGGGCAACAGTTTTTGATTTTGCGATAAGATGATGCATTTTGTCCAATGTTGGTTACAGTTTAAAAACTTGTCGTCTGGTTTGTGGGCTATTGTACGAAAAATGGAATTTACTTGGACAGAGCACAAAAGCAAATCTCTCGAGTCTTGTACTTTACATGACAACTTTACCTTAGTATGATAAAAGGGGGCGGCTAAAATAAATATAATTTTTCTCTCACTTTAATACCGCAAATATAAAAAAATAAAAAAATAAATAGATAATAAATAGGTAATGACATTATTAGCCTTAATGAAAATCAATACCACACACAAAATTTGTATGGTATTGATTTTATTAGGGGTATTAGTATCATTACCTATTTATTTTCTATTTTTTATGTTGATGGTATTGAAGTAAGAAATGAACGGTATTTGTTTTAGCCGTCCACATTATAAAAACGACACGCATTCAATTGCTTCGAAGAATTGTTTTTTTTTTTTCTTTCTTTCTTTTTCGTGAAGTGAATGTTTAATTGTAACATATGATGGTAGACGGGTTTTGCAGAACCTACACCTGGTGAAATACAATTATATAGTTTTAAATCGTAGATCTGCAAATAATAACACACACCCATGTGTATGTGTGCTTCGTAGATAGTTATTTATGTAGATCAACGGTTTAAAACCACATGGTGTATTTCACCAGGTGTATAATCTTATAAGCCCGGTAGACGTAACATATTTTGCTCTACTTCCATGAATTAACCTTTAACTTATGAATGAAAATATGATAAAAACCCTAACCTTTTCTTTATTTTGAATTTGTAACATGATTTGAATTAAAAAATAAAATTTCATGGACAAAAGAAAAATGGAATTGCTGGCACAAAGTGCTCTTGTTGAAGCTAAACAAACAACTGGTAACGGTGAAACCAAAGCTTCTATGGATTGTACAAAAAACAAGAAAACCTCTCTAGCTATATAAAAACATGCACACATTTATCACAATCCATCACAAAACCAAATACAAAGTGAAGTGAAGTTATTACATTATAATACAACATATATAAGATATATGGCGAAAGACGAGCTTGTTTTGTTGGATTTTTGCTGGAGCCCGTTTTCGGTGAGGGTGAAAGTTGCACTGGCGGAGAAAGGGTTGAGTTATGAGGTTAAGGAGGAAGACCTTATGGGAGGGAAGAGCGATTTGCTATTGCAATCGAATCCGATTTACGAGAAGGTTCCGGTGCTTTTGCACAACGGCAAACCTATCGTTGAATCCACTAACATAGTTTATTACATTGACGAAACATGGGATTCTCCTCAGTTGCTGCCTACTTCTTCTTACGGACGGTCGAGGGCTCGTTTCTGGGCCGACTTCATTGATAAAAAGGTTTTTCTTTTTACTTTTGATCACTATATGCTTAATTAGTAGTGCTTTTAAAAGAAAAAAACAAACATCATAAAATCCAAAGCGTAAAAAAATAAATTTAGTCAAAGTTGTGTTTGAACTTGATTCGATAAGCAATCACGTTGAGCTCGAAGAAGAAATAATCGAACCTAATACATATCGAGTTCAGGTAGCTTGATTTTCTGTAACTCTATTTTTGTTGAAAAATATAGTTTTCATCCCTCAACTTTGGCACCGATCTCACATTTGGTTCCGCATGTTGTGAAAAAATACATTTGGTCCCTCGTGTTTCAAAAATTTAACATTTTTAGTCATTTCCGTCAATTTTTCGTTAAAACTAACGGAATCAAGCGTGTGCCCATCAATGCATTAAGTGAAGGACTAATGGTTATTAACGGAAGTGACCAAAAGTGTTCAATTATTGAAACATGAGCGACTAAATGTGTTTTTTCCAAGGTTGTAAAAATCGGTAATCGGGTCCGAGTCGGTCAGGCACCGACTCACGATTAATCGGTGCGGCGGTGATTAATCGGTGATAAATCGGAAATAAATCGGTTTTTAAAATTTAATATAATATATTTGTAGAAATTATTTATAAATACTCAAAACATAGATAAAAATATTTAAACATAGTTATATCTCGATCATGTACACATTCTAATAACATAATGAAAGTTTAATAATAATAAGATCATAATACATAAATATCCTTATAAAATATAAATAAAAAGACATTTTTTTTTTGAATTTACATACATTCTTGGCATACATCATATCATTAGTTCTTTAACAATAATAATTAACATAAACAAAATAAAGCATAAACTCATTTTTTTTTATTAAAATCCCAACTTTTATTTTGGTTTATAAAAAAAAAAAAAAATAAAAAAAAAAAATAATAAAAAAAAAAACCGATTTTTGACCGATTTTTTGCCGATTTTTGCCACCGAAGTTTGACCCGCCTTAAAGGTTTGACCGCCTCGGACCGCCTCAAACCGCCTCACAGGCAAAAAACCGATTTTTCAAACCTTTACACTAAAATCGTAAAGGTTTTGGACCGCCTCCGCCTCGGCGACCGATTAATCGGCCGCCTCGGCCGATTTTTAGAACACTGGTTTTTTCTCAACATGGGGGACCAAACGTGAAATCTGTTCAAACTAGAGGGATGAAAAGTGAAATTTTCCCTCTTTTTTTTTTCTTCTAATCAAACCTAGTTTCATAGCTCATCGAAAGAAAATACGGGCTCGGGATTGGCTCGTTATGTTAATAAATCGGACTCAAACGAGTTTCTAATAAACCATCTCGAATTGAGTATACAAAATCTAATTTTATTTTCAGCTATATTGAATTACGAATATGTTTTTAAGGTGTTTGACGCTGGCTGCATAATATGGAAGAGCAAAGGCGAGGAACTAGAAGTAGCCAAGAAAGAATTCATCGACATTCTCAAGAAGTTGGAGGGTGCAATGGGGGACCATGACTATTTCGGTGGCGATAAATTCGGGTTCGTCGACATCGTACTCATCGGTTTATCTTCATGGTTTTTCGCGTACGAGAAGTACGGAGGATTCGAGATTGAAATCGAGTGTCCTAAAATTGGAGCTTGGATCAAGAAATGCAAGGAAAAGGAAAGTGTGGCCAAAGCTCTGCCTAATCCTCAAAAAGTGTATGAGTTTGTGGGCATGCTAAGAAAGATGCATGGAATTGAATGAAGGAATCATTATATTTAATTTGCATGATTTTTATATTGTCATTTTCTTGGGTTTTTATTTTGTGTTTTTGGGGGTTTTTTTAATGGCTCAATAAAGGTGAATTAGTGAGTGGAAATAATGTTCTTCTCAATGCTTTGTTATGTTGCAAAGTATATATGAGATGAGCTTTGTTTGTGTGGATGTACTTAAATGGGCTTATTTGTTTGCTTAAGTGTTTGATTATTAGTGATTAATTTGAATGTAATTTTAAAGTCAGTTTTTCTTTTTCATAAAAGTGAAAATGAACGACTTCTTGACATTTTATATATGGAACGGTGTGAACTAGGGATGACAATTTCACCCGTCCCACCGGGTATTCGCCCCGTTAGCTAACGGAACGGGTACGGTTTAGGGTACGCGTTTTGAAAATATGCGCCCTTACCCGCCTCATATCCAACCCATTTATATATTTTTATTAATTTTATATATTTTTTATATTATAAAATACTAATTTTTAGAGATATTGTAATTAAATAAATTATAAATTATAAAAAAAATATCTTTTTACGGGTCAAATGCGGGGTGGGGTTTATACGGCGCGGGGTCGAGTTTGATAAAATCAAACCTGGAACGAATACCGGGGGCGGCTACGTGTGGAAAATTTTGCTAATAGGACGAGTTTGGGTTTTCTTAAATCCGCCACACGGCCATCCCTAGTGAACTCTGAATAAAGAATTGTTTCTCTTTTTTTTAATGGTGTAGCAAACATCCAATATCGGTATGATCAAGGCTGAATTGACGAAAAATAGCAATGCCCAGTCCATATCGCTCAAATCCCACCCCTACATCTCACTTCAGTTTCTCGTAGACTCATAATCGAGTGCATATTAAGCAAATCAACTTTGAATGACTCCCGAATTGGCGATTTAGTGATCGTGGTTCTATTATTTCGGGAATTATTAGAAGAAATTGAAGATTTCGACTAAATCTTTTGGACAAAAGTTATTGTTTTAGGGTTTGAGAAATTTAAGAAAACAAGTGAAAAACTAAGGAACCGAAATTCGTGTTTAAGCTTATGGTGGAGGGTTGTTAGGATCCTTGGTCGTCCGTCTGTTGAAGCTGGGAGCAAGGGCTGCTCAACAGGCTTTGTCCGTAGCTTTAGCCACGGGATGGTCTAGTGTAATTTTGGAGGGTGATTGTAAGAGAGTTATGGAAACTCTGCAATCAGGGGATGCAATCTGTCTCCCTTTTGGTTGGTATGTTCGTAAAAGACTGCATGGAGATGGCTAAATCATTCAATTCTTGTAAGTTTTCCTTTGTTTCGAGACAAGGCAATTGCATCGCTCATGCTTTACTTTTTTCTACTAATCTCGTAAGTTTGGAAGACTCTTGCCTAATAACTAATTTGGCATTGATAGCCTAATAATACTGAAATGATTTGTGCAGGCACATATTAAACAGTCAGGCACATTTTTTACCATACTTCAAAAAACAAAAAGTAAAAAACTCAAAAACTCTCTCTACCCTTTCGATTTTCTTTCGCAAAGCCCGTGCAAATCGTCAACAGATCGGAGGTAATTTTTACGTTTTTACGATCCTCTTGTTATGTAGATTACGAATCCGAAAAAAAAACGAAAAAAATCGAACGTTGGCCACGCTCGCATGAATTTACACGAGCGCAGTGGATGCGCTCGTGTAAATTCACGCGAGCGGTTAAATTTTTTTTTTTTTTTATAAATTTATTTCTTGAAAGAAATCGGACTTTTGGGTTGCTCGCGTGAATTTACACGAGCGCATCCACTGCGCTCGTGTAAATCCACGCGAGCATTTTCAATTTTTTATTTTATTTTATTTTTTATAAATTAATTAAACTGAATTATAATGCTCGTGCAAAAACATGCGAGCATTTCAACAGTGCTCGCCTGATTTCACACGAGCACTGTTGAAATGCTCGCATGTTTTTGCGCGAGCACAACAATTATTATTATTTTTTTTCATTTCATTATTTAAATGCTTTTTTTTTATTATATGAAATATTAATAAAGTGCTTATTTAAAATGTAGATGGCAGGAGGCCGGGGGAAAAGTCTTATGAGTCAAGTTGCCGGTAAAGGCAAGAGCTTAATGAAAGCCTTGAGCGGGAAGGGTGACAATTCGGAAGATCCGGATCGCATTGGAGACCGAGATGTCCTTGCTTCCGCCCGTAGAAGAAAACAGTTAGCTCGAGAAGCAGCGTTACAACGGGAAGAAGAGAGACTGAGACGAGAAGCTGTTGCAGCTGGAGCCGGACCCTGTGGACCTACACGCGATCTCCAGCTAGCTCGTAGTACATTGCCACATGCCGACGACGATGATGACCACAACAAAAATCCCGATAATATGGATACTGACGAGGAGATGGAGGAAGATGATGAGCCAGCAGATGTATATCAGGATCGTAGAGGTGGTCGTGCCTTACCCTTTCCGCAGCTGCGTGGTCCGGCGTACTTGGAGGGTCCGTGCGAGGGAGGGCCACAAAATTACGAGTTTATGCGATGGTTCAAGTCGCATATAGCGATGCACATTTGGGAAGGATATGTAAGTTTTCTGTCAACACGTGCTTTACATAATTCTTATATTATTCATTTTGTTTAGCTAACAATACATGCAATATTTTTCAGGAGCGCCGTGAAACTACACGGTGCGAGTCGAGGACCAAAGCACTCGAGGACTACCGCGGCCCACAGGATAACACGATGATTGCGAGGCTGGAGGCAACAGGTCTTTACCACTTACGAGACTGTTTTCTGATGAGGATGAACAAGAACCTCATGCTAGCTTTCGTGGAGAGGTGGACAGTAGGACATGTTACCTATTTGCATGGACTTGTGTATTAGTTTCGGATTTTTTGCTAATGTATGATTTTTATTTGCACCTGACTATTGGTATTCGTGTGTTGTGATTTGTTGTTTGTTTTCGGATTTAGTTTTTTGTACGGATGTTTCATTTTGGATTTGCGAATTTTTCTTATTTGCCCGTATTTTAATTACGTTGTTATCGGACTTACTTATTTATTTATTTGTACGGATTATAATTATGTTGTATCGAACGCAATTATATTTTAATTTGTATTATTAACGAATAAAAGAATAAAAAAAAACAATCAAAAAAAGATAAAAAAAAAATAGTGTGTTGCTCGTGCGTTTTCACACGAACAGAGGTGTTCTGCTCGTGTGAAAACACACGAGTAGAATGTCTCTGTTCGTGTGTTAACACACGAGTACTTTTCCACGTCAGTCTTTTTTTTTTTTTTTAATTTTTTTTTTAAATTTGCTCGTGCGTTTTCACACGCACAGAGGCGTTTTGCACGTGTGAAATCACACGTGCAAAACGCCTCTGTGCGTGTGAAAACGCATGAGCAAATTATTTATTTTTTTTTTTTTTTTTTTCGATTTTCCCATGTGAAATTTGACTAATAATAATTAGTTTTACAAACTCAACTAATAGTTCAACAATTATTAATTTACAAAATCAAGTAATTGTTCAACAAAATTACAATAATACAGTACTACCTATGCCTAGAAGTCAACGTCGTCCAAAAAGCAAGTCGATCCGCGTAAAAATCTCGTAGATGTAGTAAATTGGGAGCTGCAAAATACCTCCACTGAGGATGGAGACGAGGAAGAGGGCATGAAACCGGTACTCGTATGATCATAAAATGATCGTTATGTAGCGACATAGGAATAATACGTGATAACGCGGGGTTCCCAACGAGTGGTAGATAAGTGATGCTACCCCGTTCAGTGAATATTAATACCATTGCGTTGTATCTTGTAGCGATCGCCAACCCCATATCTGTTGACATCCATTTCGTCCGTGGCGCCGGTCCGCTCTCATGACTGCATGTCAAGATATAATCAGCTGTTGGGTTTCGGGCACGCGTACGCAGTGGAAAACAAAAATTTTATGCGAATTAAACGAGTTTAAAACACATAAGCACATGCCCGATAATATAAATCAATTAATTGCGTACCTTTGCGCTTCCAGCGAAATTAAATAACAACATACATGCTAATTTATTTAACCGAATTTAAATCAATTAACATGCTCGCGTTTAAACCAAATAACATGCTCGTAACAATTAAAACGATTTCACGTAACCACATAAAATCATACGAGAACGAACATGAATATATTGTTTAAACGTAAACGAATCAAGAACATGAATTCGTGTGTTTACCTCTTGAAGCGTGAGGTAGGAGCGCTAAGCAAGTCGAGATTGCTACGGAAACCAATCCGTACAATCCGGGGCAGCAGTGGTGCGACGGCAGCAGCGGCGAAACGGCCACGGCGGCGCGTGAATCTCACGCGCGGTCTTCGGGGCGGCGCGTGGGATCGCGTGCGGCTTCGGCTCGTGTGCTGCTACTCGATTCTTCGATCTTCGATCTTCCTCCTCTCGGATTTCACCTCGTATACTTCGATCTACTAAAAACGTGGCACTAGACACGTAATAGTTAGAAATAACGGAAGAAAAAGAAAGAAGAAAAGAGTACCGAAAGGGATCGGCCGATTGATGGCCGATTCCGGCGACGGCGGAGCGACGGCGCCGCGGTGGTGGCCGCTGGGAGAGTGGCCGAGAGAGAGAGAGTGTGTCGGCTAGGGTTAGGGTTTTTTCTCACTTCTGTGCAAGACCTATAAATCTTGTATTTATAGTGTCTTGCATAAAACCCTAGCGGGCTTAAGTTGGACCGGGCCCAACAGCTTAAGTTCGCTAGTACTTTTACTTGCTCGTTTCTCTCAATCCAATGACCGAAAAATTGCAACGGTTACATTTTCGGAATCATTATAAAATCCTCGTCATTACGAGTGTCAACTCTCATTTTCCAACTTTCTAAAAGTGGAAACCCTAGTTCAGTGCACTTTCTAAATTTGGAAACTTCCCGATTTAGAAAGTCCACTACAACGCTCGCCTATTCTTTTCCTTTTCTTATTCTCATTCGTAATTCCAAATTACGAACGTTGGACTCAATCGTATTGACTTCCAATCATGCAAAGATAAACTATTTTATCTCTGAATGTTTATTCAAAGATCTCATGTGCACGAGCAGTGTGACCCTCGATGGTTCAAGTGTAAGCTAGCCGTGGGCCCACAACTCTTTGTGGTCAAAACTCGTCCCTTAGAGTTACGATTAAGATGAAGCTTGTTTCACCTTAATCACCCAACGAATCAAGATTGGTGTCTAGTAACTACGCGTCATGATTCCCTAGATACAAATGAAGTGCCTGCAAGAACCTTCAGATATAGTTAACGTACAGTACGGTCCCTTCGATACATATGTCCCGATCGAACTAGAGGCATTGGTTCATCGAGACCTCTTTATATGTTCGATGACGGTGCAATCGTTCCAAGTGTTGTAATCGTCACGTGCATGACTTAGAGAATCGAATTCTCTAATCATCACTTAGTCAGCTCTGGCCAGAGACTTAGAATGATTACAAACTTTCAGAACACACAGGACATCCAAGACTATTCTAGCGATCGAATCCCCGACTACAATGCACAGACCTCCCACTAGATTTCGGACTGCACGAACACTGGCCCTTGGGATGGTCCTCGGTGGAACTCAGGGACAGGTCACGATCCAGCTGGTCCTCTAGTGAAGTCAAGGTGATGTCTAGGTCATAAGGACTAATGGTGTACAACTATACCATAGATATCTCTACTCGATTATTGGGAACCACTTAGAGATTTCTAGGGTGAGGGAGTTCAGTGAACTCGTCAACTTACGAGCACCCACTTATGCATGCCGATATCACAATACCGTTTACTGATGAGATGCAGTACACATACACTAAGTGCTAGTCTTAATGGGAAAGGCCGATATCCTCATTAGTGGCGTAACCCTTCGACTAGGAACACGTTTAACAGTTATAATACTTAAGTAAATATCTCACGATCCTAACGATCAATTACTAGTACTTGTAATAACTGTAAGGACTATATCTATGCTTGTGACAAAGGGACAAAGATATAGAATGCCAAGGTGTTTTATCATTAATACGAATAAAGGTTCGTTTATTACAACAATAAATACGAAAGACCACAGCCACATGTTGGCTTGTTGGTCACCTACTCTAACAATCTCCCACTTGACCTAAAGCCAACTACCCATAAACCGCAATCCCATCGACTCTCGATGTTTCTCATGGACCGATCTCGGTAAAGGCTTCGTGAAGGGGTCTGCAACGTTCTCTTCCGAGGTGACTCGTTCTACCTTAACTTCACCTCTATCAATGATCTCTCGGATTACGTGATACTTCCTCAGAATATGCTTCGACTTCTGATGAGATCGCGGCTCCTTAGCTTGTGCCACGGCTCCGGTGTTATCACAGTACAACGGTACTGGATCACTAGCATCAGGAATGACACCCAACTCTTGGATGAATTTCCTTATCCAAGTCCCTTCCTTTGCAGCTTCGGACGCTGCAATGTATTCCGCCTCGGTAGTGGAATCGGCCGTCGTGTTTTGCTTGGAACTCTTCCAACACACGGCACCACCATTAAGCGTGAATATAAATCCAGAATTCGACTTTGAGTCGTCCACGTCCGATTGAAAACTAGAGTCGGTAAAACCCTCTAATTTCAACTCGGCACCCCCATAGACCAAAAATATATCCTTAGTCCTTCGCAAGTACTTGAGGATATCTTTCACGGCTTTCCAGTGAGCCGGGCCGGGGTTAGACTGATATCTGCTTGTGACACTCACAGCATACGCAATATCGGGTCTCGTACATAGCATGCCATACATTATGCTTCCTATGGCAGAAGCATAGGGCGTCCTTTTCATCTCCTCGATTTCACTAGGTGTTTGCGGACACATAGATTTCGAGAGACGAACCCCATGGGACATTGGCAAGAATCCCTTCTTGGATTCTTCCATGCTAAACCGTTTCATAACGGTGTCTATGTACAGGCTTTGGGATAAACCAAGCATCTTTCTCGCTCTATCTCTATAGATGCGTATTCCTAATACATAAGATGCTTCTCCCAAATCCTTCATTGAGAAACGTGTGGACAACCATGCTTTCGTTTGCTGCAACATTCCTACATCATTCCCAATGAGTAGAATGTCATCAACGTAAAGCACTAAAAACATCACTGCCCTCCCACTAACCTTCTTGTATACAGAAGGTTCCTCCGGATTCTTCTCAAAATCAAACTCTTTGATAGTTGAGTCGAACCTAATGTTCCAACTTCGGGATGCTTGTTTCAATCCATAAATGGATCGCTGGAGCTTGCAAACCTTTTGCTCACTTCCAGAAGATATGAAGCCTTCCGGCTGCGCCATGTAAATTTCTTCCTCAATATCTCCATTAAGGAAGGCGGTCTTCACATCCATTTGCCATATCTCGTAGTCGTACCACGCAGCTATGGCCAGCAAAATCCTAATGGACTTCAGCATCGCGACTGGCGAAAAAGTTTCCTCATAGTCAACGCCTTGCCTTTGAGTGTAACCTTTCGCTACCAATCTAGCTTTATAGGTCGATACCTTTCCATCCACTCCAATTTTCTTCTTATAGATCCACTTGCAGCCTATAGGAACAATTCCCTTAGGTGGATCTACCAAGGTCCACACCTTGTTGGAGTACATGGAGTCCATTTCGGATTTCATGGCAGTTAGCCAATGTCCCATGTCCACATCCGATACGGCCTCATTGTATGTTCTTGGATCTTGTCCAAGATCAACATGATCTTCATCATTTTCGAGGAGGAATAACCTATCCGGCATTTTCCGAACTCTTTCGGATCTACGTACCGTAGGTTCAGGAGGTATATTAGTGGTTTGTTGTATTGGTTCGACTGCTTGTTCTTGCGTTTGAACTTCACTTTGTGGTTCTTGAACTACTTCAAGTTATATCATGCTGCCCTTTCTATCGGATAGAAACTCTCTTTCCAAAAAGGTGGCATTTCTTGAAACAAACGTCTTTGCTTCTTTGACATAATATAACTCGTATCCCATTGAGTCTTCGGGATACCCCACAAAATAGCACAAGTCGGATTTACTATCCAACTTATCTCCCACTAACCGCTTCACATAAGCGGGACAACCCCATATCCTAATATGTTTGTAGTTGGGTTTCCGGGAATGCCAAAGTTCATAAGGTGTGGATTTAACTGCTTTGGTGTTAACTCTATTCAGCAAATACGCGGCAGTACGAAGTGCATGACCCCACAAGTATGCCGGTAAGTTCGTGAACCCCATCATTGATCGAACCATATCTAATAAAGTTCGATTCCGACGTTCGGAGACTCCATTAAGTTGAGGAGTTCCCGGTGGAGTCCATTGGGATTGTATCCCATTCTCTTTTAGATAGTCAATGAACTCGATGCTCAAGTATTCTCCACCACAATCGGATCGCAGCTTCTTAATACTTCGTCCGAGTTGCTTTTCCACTTCGTGTCTAAAATCTTTGAACCTTTCAAATGTTTCAGACTTGTACTTCATCAAGTACACATACCCATACCTAGAATAATCGTCGGTAAAGGTAGCGAAGTAGTTATATCCACCCTTCGCACTAACACTTAGTGGACCACATACATCTGTATGGATCAAATCCAAAAGACCCTCGGCTCGTTCCATTTTCCCTTTGTAGGGTGATTTGGTCATTTTTCCTTTAAGGCAAGATTCACAAGTTTGTAGTGATTTCACGTCCTCCAAAGAGAACAATCCTTCACTGACAAAATCGTTCATCCTTCTTAAAGAGACATGACCTAATCTAGCGTGCCAAAGTTGTGCGGGGTTTTGATCTATCTCCTTACGTTTTGCTGTTATAACATTAATAGGTATTTCATTTGGATTTAGTTCATACAAGTTGTTTAATAGTCATCCTTTGCAAATCAAATTCTCATTCTTTTGTATAATGCAAATCGAATTTCCAAAAACAAAAGTAAAACCTTCAATATCTAATACCGGAATAGAAATAAGGTTTCTAATGAGGGACGGAACAAATAAACAATCGTTCAAAACAATAGGAAAACTAGAATCCAAAACATTTAAGTAAATTGTGCCAATGGCTTCAGCAGCAACTCTTGCTCCATTCCCCATCCTTAGGAAGGTCTCACCCGCTCTAAGTCTTCGACTTCTTGTCATTAGCTGCAAATCATTGCACAAATGTGAGCCACAGCCCGTATCCAATACCCAAGAAGAAGAGTTGACAGACAAATTTACGTCAATGAAATACGTACCCTTTTCAGAACCTTTCTGCTTCAGGTAAGCCTTGCAGTTGCGGCGCCAATGTCCTTTCTTTCCACACTGATGGCAAGCATCATCAGCTTGCTTGCTAACCTTTGCTTTGGGGCCCCCACTACCTTCACCCACTTCGAACTTGCTGTTTGGGAAGGGAACTCTTTCCTTTCTCTTCTTTTGGAAAGAACTCTTCTTTCCAGAAGTAGCAGCAATGAGAACAGATTTCTCTTTCTTAATGGTGGACTCGAAGCTGACCAACATGTTCATTAAATCATCCAAGGGAGGATCTAGTTTGTTCATGTTGAAGTTCACTATGAACGATTCATATGAACTATGGAGAGATAACAGGATCAAATCCAACGAGAGCTCGGCTGGGAGGGTGACATCAAGATTCACTAGCTTTTCAAGGGGAGTGATCATTTTGAGACAGTGCTCGTGGACCGAAGTCCCTTCGCGCAGTCTTGCCGTGATCAACTCCTTTGTAGCAGCGTACCTCGATGCCCTAATATTCTCACTATACATGCTATCGAGATGGGCCTTTATGTCGAAAGCATGCATGTGAGACTCATATTTCCTCGCAAGCGCGGGCTCCATGGCGGCTATCATATAGCACCTAGCATGAGTGTCATCTTTCTTCCAAACTTCATAAGTTTCCTTCTCAGCATCAGTCGCTGTGTCAGGTATAGTGGCGGGAAGTCTCTCGTTCAAAACATAGAGACGGCCCTCAACGGTTAGTACAAGCTTAAGACTACGCAACCAATCTAGGTAATTAGGGCCATTGAGTTTATTGTCGAGGATTGACATTATGGGATTCTTAGACATGATTATCTGAGACATATAGAGAAGAGGATTATTAGAGATTCGCGTTAAATGATTGTTACAATTAAATGTTTGAACTTATGTTATTTAATTGTTCTCCCACTAATTTTATCGAGTTCCACTTCCCTCTAGTAGACAAACGAGAAAACTGATTTTTCTTAATGGGCTTTAGGTCCAATAGACAAATATAACCCGTAGTTAATCTAGCCCGATTATATTTGCCCAAAGGTAGATCACAATCAATCATATCCACAATATGACCCTAAATTAATTTTTCTCACACTTGATAATGACCTAAGTTAATCTCGCGAATATCAAAATCATCGTGTGTCAAGTCTAACCTACCAATCAAAGATGCTCATAGAACTTGATTATGCCAAACTAATGCAGTCCCTAGTTAATCTAGCCGACCACGTTAATTCAACATAACCCTTTTCTATGGCTGCCTTCACCGCTATGTCAATTGAATTACAGCTTACTCTACCATAGCACTCCCCGCTAACACGGCTTACTGCACTATAGTAAAGGGCTACACATAATCCAACCGTTGGCAGAAGGAAAGAAATAACTCAACAGATTGGGTTTTTCTTTATAGCTTGAAATGATTCTCAATTAAATTAAGAATGAGGGATTTTTATTAAAATGTTTTATCTCATCAGAAGGTTTGGATTGGTCTATGTGATTCCTACATCTATGTTCTCTAAAGGTATATGGAAGCGCATATTGTCCTAAGAGGAACATACGACCTAATTTCATAATTAATTACATTAATTAATTATCGAGTTTTTCAAAATAATTATAGAACCTCAACTAGCATAAATCATTCAAATAATGTTGAGGTACTACTAATTAAGTTGAACCATAATCAAAATTATGAATGTGTTCTATCAATTGAAATCAATTTAACAATTTAAATTAATTAATTAATCTAACACTTATTTACTAAAATAGATGATTGTCGATCCAATTATCTAATTGGGATTAATTGAAAATAATTTTTCAAAAATTAAAATCAATTTGTTTTAAGTTTAATTTTAGAAATCTGAAATAATTTTTTTTTTTTTTTTTTTTTTCAGTGAACCGGTTCGGCCGACCGGTCTGACCGGTTCGGACCGAAACGGTCCTGTTCTGCCCGGTCCAATTGACCCAAATCAGTGGGCCGGGTCATCGGACCGAGAACCGGTCTGACCGACCCGAATCCACTTGGATTCGGTCAATTGAATCGTGCATAACCATCGAACCGGCCGGTTCGACCGGTTCGATCCGAACAATTGAAAAACCGACATTTTAAAATAATTTCAGATCCGATTTTCCAATTTAAAACAATTTTAAAGCTGGAAAAATTCTAAACAATATTTCAAAAATATTTTTAAACTTACGAAAACTCCCAATTATATAATACAACAATCACTACTTTAATAAATCGAACATGCATAAAATCATAGCATATTAAAACGAACGCAATTAATTGCGCAACGAGCTCTGATACCACTGTTGGGTTTCGGGCACGCGTACGCAGCGGAAAACAAAAATTTTATGCGAATTAAACGAGTTTAAAACACATAAGCACATGCCCGATAATATAAATCAATTAATTGCGTACCTTTGCGCTTCCAGCGAAATTAAATAACAACATACATGCTAATTTATTTAACCGAATTTAAATCAATTAACATGCTCGCGTTTAAACCAAATAACATGCTCGTAACAATTAAAACGATTTCACGTAACCACATAAAATCATACGAGAACGAATATGAATATATATTGTTTAAACGTAAACGAATCAAGAACATGAATTCGTGTGTTTACCTCTTGAAGCGTGAGGTAGGAGCGCTAAGCAAGTCGAGATTGCTACGGAAACCAATCCGTACAATCCGGGGCAGCAGCGGTGCGACGGCAGCAGCGGCGAGACGGCCACAGCGGCGCGTGAATCTCACGCGCGATCTTCGGGGCGGCGCGTGGGATCGCGTGCGGCTTCGGCTCGTGTGCTGCTCCTCGATTCTTCGATCTTCGATCTTCCTCCTCTCGGATTTCACCTCGTATACTTCGATCTACTAAAAACGTGGCACTAGACACGTAGTAGTTAGAAATAACGGAAGAAAAAGAAAGAAGAAAAGAGTACCCAAAGGGATCGGCCGATTGATGGCCGATTCCGGCGACGGCGGAGCGACGGCGGCGCGGTGGTGGCCGCGGGGAGAGTGGCCGAGAGAGAGAGAGAGTGTGTCGGCTAGGGTTAGGGTTTTTTCTCACTTCTGTGCAAGACCTATAAATCTTGTATTTATAGTGTCTTGCATAAAACCCTAGCGGGCTTAAGTTGGACCGGGCCCAACAGCTTAAGTTCGCTAGTACTTTTACTTGCTCGTTTCTCTCAATCCAATGACCGAAAAATTGCAACGATTACATTTTCGGAATCATTATAAAATCCTCGTCATTACGAGTGTCAACTCTCATTTTCCAACTTTCTAAAAGTGGAAACCCTAGTTCAGTGCACTTTCTAAATTTGGAAACTTCCCGATTTAGAAAGTCCACTACAACGCTCGCCTATTCTTTTCCTTTTCTTATTCTATGACGGTGCGATCGTTCCAAGTGTTGTAGGTGGATTTGGTATCTTATAGGTTCATCGAGACCTCTTTATATGTTCGATGACGGTGCGATCGTTCCAAGTGTTGTAATCGTCACGTGTATGACTTAGAGAATCGAATTCTCTAATCATCACTTAGTCAGCTCTGGCCAGAGACTTAGAATGATTACAAACTTTCAGAACACACAGGACATCCAAGACTATTCTAGCGATCGAATCCCCGACTACAATGCACAGACCTCCCACTAGATTTCGGACTGCACGAACACTGGCCCTTGGGATGGTCCTCGGTGGAACTCAGGGACAGGTTACGATCCAGCTGGTCCTCTAGTGAAGTCACGGTGATGTCTAGGTCATAAGGACTAATGGTGTACAACTATACCATAGATATCTCTACTCGATTATTGGGAACCACTTAGAGATTTCTAGGGTGAGGGAGTTCAGTGAACTCGTCAACTTACGAGTACCCACTTATGCATGCCGATATCACAATACCGTTTACTGATGAGATGCAGTACACATACACTAAGTGCTAGTCTTAATGGGAAAGGCCGATATCCTCATTAGTGGCGTAACCCTTCGACTAGGAACACGTTTAACAGTTATAATACTTAAGTAAATATCTCACGATCCTAACGATCAATTACTAGTACTTGTAATAACTGTAAGGACTATATCTATGCTTGTGACAAAGGGACAAAGATATAGAATGCCAAGGTGTTTTATCATTAATACGAATAAAGGTTCGTTTATTACAACAATAAATACGAAAGACCACAGCCACATGTTGGCTTGTTGGTCACCTACTCTAACATCAACGACTGTATTACGACCCCCCTCATCCCCACCGTAAATAGTAGCATATAGATTGTAACGCTCCATAAACTCCTCAACCAAGTCAGTTCTGACTTGTGGCCATCTCTCTTGACTGCCGTAAACAACTTCAGCAATGCACCGGTAGCCATAATTTCCATCGGCCCTCACATTAACATATGAGGCTACGGACTGTGCGAGAAACGGAGGAAGAAAGGAAAAGAAATTGACCCGGTCCCCGGCAGTAACAACTGATTCTTCCGTCGATTTAGTACGTCCGCGAGGACGACCTTTAACCTTTGACTCTGGCGTACCAGCTTTAAATTTTGACTGTGGCGTCCCTTCGGTCGGGGTTTTGCGACCCTTAGAGCCCGAAGAAGATTTAACTTCGGATTTCCGATCCATCATGTGCTCATATCCGGACAAGTTCCTCTTCATCGAGTTATTCTTAGGTCGTCCCTTGGCCTTCACAAATGACGGCTCTTGTAAATGCGTTGAAGAAGGATTATTTAGGTCCCGTAAATAGTCGGCCGCATTTTTTAGGGACATGTAATCTTTGTTTGATAACTTCTCGAACTCATCGAGAAGAACTTTCTTAATTGCAACTGTGCGATCAAACGGTTCCTCCTCGTCCTCCCATGTATTCGACTTCGGGTCGACAACCAACGTTCTCCAGAATGGATGTAACTGTTGCGGATAAAAAGTATCTCCCTCAGCAATTTTAACTGCAATCATACACGCACGCGTGAGTTCGTGGCTTCGGCTTAGGTAACAGTTGCAACTATTCGGCTTATTTTCCAACTTTTCGTACTCTTTATCCAACAGGTCCAGTGCTTTGTGTGATACGTTACACACCAAAGCACCGAAGCACGGCATTGAAGTACTGTTCATCCTGACTGTTCTACTGCTCTCGTTTTTCACCTTCAATTCATTAATTTGAATGTCAACTTGCGCATCTAATGCATTTTGAACTGTATCCATAGCTCCAGTCGATGTTTGGATCCAACGCTTCGATGCACGATGTGCACTCTCTACCCTGTTTCGAGAAAACACTTAACACTTAACATGTGTATAAAAGATTGTACGTAACGAGTTTATAGTAAAATCAATTTATATACCTGTTAGTCGTCGTGTTACCGAAATGAACGATGTTGTTGGTCCAACACTTAACAAATCTCTCCTTATAAATCAACCACGTTTCATTGATGTAAGTTATCAACTTCGGATATTGCCCATACAAACTAGCTATCTCTCTATAGTTGCATTCGTATTCTTCCTCAGTCCCAGATTCGACTAACTTTGCCCACACCGTCCTCCGGAACAGTACACCCAACTTGGTGTTACCCAAGACTTTTGACGCGTTTGCCTCAACGTTTCTGCTTATGTGATATAAACATAACATGTGATGCGAATGTGGAAACACGTTTGGCAATGCTTTCAGTAGGCCCAACTCACGATCTGTCAGTATCACTTCTGGTTCTATCACGATTGGTAATATGTCTCGCAAACATCGCAATGTCCATGCATAAGTGTCCTCATCTTCACGTGACATAAAAGCAACGGCAATAGTGAAGTTCCTTCCCACGGGAGTAACCCCAATGATCTCCAAAAGAGGCATTTCATATCTACATGAAGGTAATTATAATTTAGTCAACTCTTATATATATATATATATATATATATATATATATATATATATATATATATATATATATATATATATATATATAATGTAATAAATGTAATTCACATTTAAATAATTATTACCTGTTAGTCTTGTACGTGCAATCCATCAGGATGACGTATGGAAATAACTGCAAAAGCTTTATTGAATCAGGGTGCGCAAACATAACGTCTTGCACTGCATCACCAGCTGGATTTGTTCGATGCCATTTGCTGTATCCACTCTCATTTAGTTCGTGCCACAGATATTGTATAACTGTTTTTCCTTTCATTTCTTCTCGTCTAATTTTCTGTGATTCATTGTACACATCTCTCAAGGCCGCAGCCGTATCCGGATTCATCTGTCTCAGATGATGCAAAATTTCCTTCGGCTTCACATGGCTCTTTTTCAGTATCTTTGTCACTTCTCGTTGCTCTTCACTCAGGCGACTTAGCGAACGTAGTCCTTGTGGATATTTATGAGGAAAATGATTGTGATTGCCATCTTTGATGGTAAGGCGCCATAATCCATCACGACCCTCTTTACCCCATAGCGCAAAACGGCATTTACACTTTATTGAACCGGACTTCCGGCTTGTTTTGACCTCTGCATTTTTTCCTCGTCTCTTATAGGCTCTTTTACAAGTCAAATATTGTCGGCCCTCGTGGTAAGACTGTCGCCTAATATCATGTCCTTGACTGATGGCCATATTCATCGCCCACTCGACTAGTGCATCTTTACTATCAAATGCAGTCGAAATTGTGAAAAATTCACTGTAATCATGTCGCTCGAATGTTTCAATATCTTCATCCACATCTATGTATACTTCCTGTTTTTATATTAATATAGTTAGCAAATTATAAAACTAAAGAATTAAACTCAAAAAAAAAATTAAAAAATTGTGTTGCTCGTGTAAATTCACACGAACAGAGACGTTCTGCTCGTGTGATTTCACACGAGCATACATTCTCTGTTCGTGTGAAATCACACGAGCAGAGGTTAAAAAAAAAAATTTAGAATTTTTTTAAAAAATTTAAATAGCTCATGTGATTTTACACGAGCAGGTGCCACCTGCTCGTGCAAAATCACACGAGTTAATATTAAAAAACAAAAAAAAAAAAAAAAAAATTTGTTCATGTGCTCGTGTGAATTTACGCGAGCACTTGGCAAGTGCTCGCGTAAATTCACACGAGCACATGAATAAAAAAAAAATCATCTGCTCGTGTGAATTTACACGAGCACTTGCCAAGTGCTCGCGTAAATTCACACGAGCAGATAACGTTGTGCGAAAAAACGAAAAACTTACATCCGGGTCTAAGTTGTTTGGATCCATCGCAAAAATTGTTGAATATCTGAATTTTTTCACTTTGAATGTTGAGTTTTATATTTTATAGGATTGGGTAGGAATAGTACAAAAGGTAAATAGTTATTGTAAAAAGGTAAAAAATCATGGTAAAAAAGTGTCTGAATGTTTAATTTGGCATGCGTATATTATTACCCCTAATAATATGACCAGTTTTTCAAAAAAAAAACAAGTTTTATTTAATTTATTAAATAATTATTTTTTAAATGATGTCAATTATTAAACAATAATCTTGATTTGAAAATTCAATATATACTTTCAAGTTTTAAGTGAAGTATCGGTCAAATTTATGTATCTAGAAAGTATAACTTAGTTTATTGTTCCTATTATTCCAACCCCCTCTATATATATACATATATATATATATATATATACATATATATACATATATATATATATATATATATATATATATATATATATATATGTATATATATATGTATATATATGTATATATATATATATATATATGTATATATATATATATATATATGTATATATATGTATATATATATATATATATATATGTATATATATATATATGGGCGAACCCAAGGCTTGTGTTGGGGGCCCGCGCCTGTAGAATTTTTTTTTACCTTTTTTTTTTGTTTTTTAATATTTTTGGTTATTTATGTATTCATTTATACACTTTAGTCCCCCAAAGTTAAAATTTTATACCATTTTACCCCAAAACTTTTTTTTTCACCCCCCACCCAAAACCCCCTGGATCCGCCCATATATATATATATATATATATATATATATATATATATATATATATACATATATATATATATATATATAAGTGGTATATATTGCAATTGCAATTTTTGCTTTCACCTCTCTTAAAATAATTGAAATTTTTACAAATAAGTGCCTGACCAATAATCTTTATTACTGTGGATGACAGTAATATTACTGTCAACCACGTCAATATTAATTCTTTTGGCTTTTTACTATGTTTGCTTTTGTTGAAAGGTAACATATTAATATTACTCTATTACACATAATAATAATTTTGTTGTGTTAATATTACTGTGCTAGAGAGTCATATTGCAATATTACTGTGTTAAATTGTAGTATAGTTAATCAAACTGTGTTAAACAGTAATATAGTTAATATGACGGTCAACCACATCAATATTACTGTATAAACGGGCAAAAAGATGTTGAAGAAAAAATAAATTCAAAAAAAAAATAAAGTCAACGCCGGAAACAGGCGGAAAAAATAAATAAATTAGTCAACACCGGAGACCGACGATCAATGCAGGTTGACCGGTTAACGGCGCCGACAGGCAAAATTGTACTAAAAAATGAGTTTTGGGTCAAAATTGATTAATTTGTGAAACTTGGGTCAAATTGAGGTTAAATTGCATTAAATGATGATATTGGAGCATATTAAAATGTGAAGAGGTATTTTAGTAGTTTACACACCTGTGGATAATGTCTGGACTTTTTTGTAAAATAATTTTTTATATGTACCCCTTTATGAATAAGTATATTTGTAATGTGCCAAAAATAAATTGTCTTAAGCTTCACTTTGTCTCAATTAATATTTTACATTTCTTAGACTTGTTAGCAGGGCGGAACTAGGATCAAAATCGCATATATATTATAATTTTATCATATTTTAGCATGATAAAAAAACCTAAATTAATCCAAATTAAATAATGTATCGTACTTAATATTTTGGGGATTCATGACATCATCTCATATTATATTTTAGAAAAAAATTAAAAATAAGTAAATATTCGTAAATTTTATTTAAAATAATACATGTTTTAACCATTTTATTTTATATTTTTATATGAAATATGATATATATATATATATATATATATATATATATATATATATATATATATATATATATATATATATATATAATTATGGATAAGAAAAAAAAAAAAAAAGAATTAAGGCACATACTTATAAAAATTTTAGGAAGGCCAAACGTAATATACAAAAAATACAATGCAAAAATACCTAAATATCTTTTTCTTTTCTTTTTTAATTTTTGGGGGTCAACAACCCCCTGCAAGTTCCGGCCATGCTTGTAAGCATAGTCACCAACTTCTACTTTTTCAAAAGTATTTCAAAACATAACCACAATTTTATGACTTTCTATACAGTAAATTGACTCATAATAAATTATATAACAATATGATCTTTTAAATATAAGATTACCCTGGATATGAATATAGGAGGCCGAGGGTAGTGAACTAATGAACTATATAGAGTATATTTTCTACAGAAGTTATTTTATATTTAACAGCAAGATATATGATACACCAATTGAATAAGAGAACAAAAATCAAATCCCCAAAAATCTCTCTATCGTAATAAATTCCGAAACATATATCTTCCAAATATTAACTAAAACAAATAAATTAATTCATAACAAAAATATACAATTTATTTTATAAACTCATACTCTAAAAACGTCACCGCAGCCCCACCACCGCCAATGATCCGGGAACTGCGACGTCTATGACTCCGCGAACTGCAAATAGCAAACTGAAAATTAGATTTTATATTATTGAATTGCAAACAACAAAATACCTATGATTTCGCCAAATGCAAACAGCAAACTGAAAAAATAAAATTCATAATTTGTATTACTAAATTACAAACAAAAAATTACCTATGATTTCGCTAAATGCAAACAACAAACTGAAGAAAAACATTCAGCAAAACTTGCATTATTGAATTACGAGCAATAAACTACCTATGACTTGGCCAAATGCAAACATCAAACTGAATTTTTTTTTAAAAAAAATCAGCATCATTAAAAACATCAACCAAAAAATTGTTTATAGAACAATTTGCAAACAACAAAAATATTAAACAAAATGTTTTTAAAATGTAACTTAAGACATACATTGCGAATTGTAAACCATGGGAATCGAATCTCAACATCAAACGTAATTCTTCAAACAACAAACGAAATTAATCCAACCGCAAACGGAAATTGCTAACAACAAACGATGGGAGGTTCTACATACGAAAAACACAATGCGAATTTGGCTAGGATTTTGGATTTTGATTTTTTTTTGGAGGGGATGTTTGTCGTCCTCTTTAATTCTTTCACAAAGAAATCCTCTCATAATCTAAAAAGATCCTTGGTTTTTTTTCATCTATATAATATTTCTTCATTAAAAAAAAAAGAAAACGAAAAAGAAAAAAAAAAGAGAAGCACGAGAGAGAGAGAGAGAGAGAGAGAGAGAGAGAGAGAGAGAGAGAGAGAGAGAGAGAGAGAGAGAGAGAGAGAGAGAGAGAGAGAGAGAGAGAGAGAGAGAGAGAGAGACACGTGAGAATTGAGATGCAGAAGGAGAGAGAGATGAGGAATTATATAGGGGGAAAGTAACGTGAGATTGGAGATAGAGGAAAGCATTATTTGGCTTTCTTTCGGCATTAGTGATTGATTAGCTTATAATATAATTAACAACATTATAAAAAGAAAACAGTTAAACTAATTTCGTAATACGATAGAAATGCACTTTCGGTACTCCATTTACAAGATTCGTATTCTATCTATATATACCACATACATATATATGTAGTTCACACTAACACAATTTCAATTAATAAATAATTAATATCATTTTTTTAGAGCAAAAAGAAAAAAAGGATGAAAGATAAATTGAATTCTGTGTTGTCACATTAAAAGAAATATCAGTATAAAAAAAATCAGAGAACCCGCAATAGAAAAACTATCAATCTCGGGTTATTTATGACTTATATTGATTGTTCAAAGAAAAATAATAAAAAAGTAAATATAGGTGGTTTTAGAAAACAAGAAAAATAGATAAATCATTATGAAGAATTGTCAAATTTTCGTCGTTATATATATTTTCCGTCTTCTCGTTTTCCTTGCTCCAAGTTTTCTCCGCTCGTAGACTCTCCTTTTTCAACTTGGCTTGGAAACCATTCTTAATTATCTTAACTATAGGCCCAAGTTTCCGGTTAAATAGATCATGAATTTCCACCAATATTTCTTGTTTGACCGCGGTCCCAGAAATAGCTTAAAAAGTCAGACCAGGGTCTCAATAAACTGAACCGTCTTATTTTGATGCGTTAATCTTGAAAAGGCTCGTGGCAAGGACACTTAATTAAAAGAGGGACATTCAACTATTTTGTTTTTTAAATAAATTCAGCTCATTTAAACTTATTTGCAAATAAGAAAAATCATTTTCTATATATCAAAATTACCCCAATTCATTGAAATCCAATTCAACTTCAATTTCATTATTTACACCCCAATTTAGTCCAATTTTATCAATTAACCAATTGTAATCATAATTTCAATTTTGACCCCAATTTTGATCCGTCAACACCGGAGACCGCCGGTCAGCTACCGTTGACCGCTAGTCTCCAGCGTTGACCTTTTTTTTTTTTTGAAAACTTTTTTTTTTCTAAAATTTTTTTCCGGTAGGTCAACCGCCGTTGATCGTCGGTCTCCGGCGTTGACTTTTTTATTTTTATTTTTTATAATTTATTTTTCTTAGAAAAATATTTTAATTAATATTACTGTCTTGGCTGCTAAATTACTGTCTCCAGCAGTTATTTAACTGTCGGATACAGTAATTTAACTGTTAATTGACTTCTTTTTTTTTTCTTAAAAAAATATTTTAATTAATATTACTGTCTTGACTGCTAAATTACTGTCTCCAGCAGTTATTTAACTGTCGGACACAGTAATTAAATTGTTAATGATTTTTTTTTTCTTAAGAAAAATATTTTAATTAATATTATTGTCTTCGTTGCTAAATTACTGTCTCAAGTAGTTATTTAACTGTCGGAGACAATAATTTAACTGTTAATTGACTTTTTTTCTTTTTGGAATTTTGTTTTTTCTAAAAAAAATTATTTTAATTAAAATTATTGTCTTGGCTGCTAAATTACTATCTCAAACAGTAATACTATTGTTCGGAAATATCAGTAATATTACTGTTCGGAAATATAATATTCATAATATTACTGTCCCAAACAGTAATATTATTGTCTGAGACAATAATTTAGCAGCCAAAGCAGTAATATTAATTAAAATATTTTTTCTAGGAAAAAATAAAATAAAAAAAAAGTCAACGCCGGAATCTGGCCGGAAAAAAAAATTTAGAAAAAAAATTATTTTTTCAAAAAATTATTATTTTGGGGGTTAATGTGATATATTTGTTTAAATCCGGGGTCAATGTGTAATATTAAGGAAGTTAGAGCATAATGGATGGAATTGATAATAATTATATTATGGAAGGTATTTTAGACTAAAGATATGGGGATAGGTTTATTTGAAAGACTGTTTTTTTGTTTTTTTTTTTGTGGACCAATGTGCATTTAAGTCCCTTGTGATAGACCTTTTTGTCATTCGCCCTATTTTGATCACCTTTCTCGAATGCGATCCAAGATCTTAGTTCAATTTTGGATTGTGTTGGTGGTACTACAAACAGGCAAGTGCACGTATTGAACAAGTAATATAATGGACAATTAAGTCCGAATATCGATCCCACAGAGAATATTTAATTACCTAATCCTTGTCGCTAAATTCTACCAATTATTATCAAGCATACCCTACACAGTCGAAAGTTGATTAATAATCATAAATTAAATTAAAGCAAATTAAACAAGTTAGAGCAAGAAAGCGATTAAACACGAAGATTTATCAGAATAAACAAGCATATGATTTTATTCTTCCCCATATGTGATTATTAATTCCCCAATTTCTCCAATTATGCAAGTTATAAATCGGATTACTAATCTGATATACTAAATTAACCATAACCCACTTTCGCGTGTATTATAATTCTAATACTCTAGATTCAATTACTGTATTCCTACGCAATTAATTCTAGAACACATCATGAAGCACAAATCTCAATAATAGCTACCTAAGAGATTAACTATATATTCTTATGTTAATACTACAAATGCTCTTCTACCCAAGTTCTAATTATTAACCCAATCTTCTGATTCATGGGATTAACAATAACCGAAAAGCATATAAAGTGGTCAGTTTCATGCACTTAATAAAGCATGTAGAAGAAATAATCTGGTTTAAAAACTTGCATAAAATCATGGAAAATGGTTCATAAATCCCACATAGGGTTCAAAATAAAATCCTATAATAAAAGAGTTCAGCTACTCGTAATTCTTATGATAAATCAAATAGAATAAATAAAATAAATAAGAAAAACTATGCTTTAGTCTTCGTTGATCTTCGTTCTTCACGTTTTGTGGTGTAAAATTTCGTGTTTATGGTGTAGAGAATTGTTGCTTTTATAGGCCTTTCTTGATATAAGGAAGTAGTGAAAACCTACTAGGAATCAATTTCCGCCACTTTCCCCTATCAGTATCTGTTCTTCGATTTTGACAATGCTGGAGACCGAATTTTAGAATGTTGTTGCGTGAAATAAGAATTGTAGCCCTTGAAATTAGTTTTCCAATGCCGCCGAAATCAGCTGATTTGGAGTTCGTATGAGAGAGATATGCTCGAAATGGTAAACACTGCCAAAGCTGTTGCGAGATTTCTTCTTCCAATTTAATTTATCTCCTTATTTGCACTTTTTCCTTTATTTTTGATCATTTTTCTTTCATGGACACTTAATTCTCGTTTTTCACCTATAAAACACAAAATCAATTAATTAAAGCACAAATACAACTAGTTTAAACAAAGATCCACGTAAAATAAACGTATTAAATGCAAAATCTATACTCAACAGATTGCGATCCTATTATCTAGAACTGGGGTCTGAGAGGTTTTATCTATCCTACACCCGGTGAAGGTTACACCGGGTGAATCTTTACCGTTGATCTACACATACCAATGTGGGTGTGTGTGTGTTAGTGTGTCTATGAATGGTAAAGATCTACCCGGTGAATTTCACCCGGTGTAGGATCTCAAAAGCCGGTCTGAGATTCCGTTACAATTCTGGAATTGAGGTCCCATAAGGCAACAAGGGTTTTTCATCCGGTTATCTCGGATTTTTAACGTTGTTTCGCCTCCTTGCCCACTACAACCTCGAGCTCTCTCTTTATTCTCATACACAGTCAATTAAACAACATATCAATGTATTTATCATATCAAATTACACAAAAGTCCAACCGAAAGTACATGTAATATAATTGAGCGCAATTTATACACTCAACAATACCCATACACATGTCTCCACTCCAACCTATGCCAAATCTCCCCATCTTCGTGTTGAAGCAAATTTGCAAAATTCATTCGAAAACAAATTCTTACCAAGATCGTGACGGTTTGTATTTCTTTTACTAAAAGCATTACCAAACCCTAATTTTTTCGGTAACAGATTCTAAACGGGGTGGATACCCATGGGTAGCTAGCATATCAAGTTATTTTACGTTCCCTATTCTAGTGTGATAGTAGAGGCGAAGTACCAATTCTCTTAGTGAGTGATGGTTCATAAGAAACACAAATACCAATACTTGATCATTTATCAACTTAGATAATTAATCTGGATTCAGCTTTTCTTTTAGTGGGTTCAGACTGTTGAATAGATAATTAGTACAACTAATCATCTACATCAGGTATGCCCATCCTTCATTAACATTTTTTAATTAAAGTGAAAAAAGTTTAAAATATAACCCTGCATTGTGAACAAGAAGTTCCATTACTTCATTATATAGTTTATTTAAGGTTAATTAATTAATAATTAAGAAAATGGGACTCATTAAGAATCTTTAGACAAGTGCTTTTTTAATTATAATGCCCTCATAATTTAGGTTTTGTACAACTTACACCTGATAAAATACACCATGTAATTTTATATCATTGATCTATACATAATAACACACACTCATGTGTATGTGTACTTAAATGAATTGTTACTTATATAAATTTACGATTTAAAACCACATGATGTATTTCAACATATATGTAACCCATAAACCTATAAACTACAATGGCCGCTCTAATAAGTTGGCATCTTATAGTTAAATTAATAAATTTAAAAGAATTATTATTATATATTATATTTATAAGAAGAAATATACAGAAACCCCAAAAAAGGAGAAAAGCACAAAAAGATGGATTGATGAAAAGGTTAAAGAGACAAGACTGGAACAAGTGATTCTGTCATGCAAAATTCTGCCATGTTGGAAATTTCTTTATTTCACGTGGCAAAGGTAGCTACCTCGTGATAAAATAATATTTTTATTTTATATTATAATTTAAAAATATGCATTAATTATTTATCAATTGTGTTTATAATTCACTTTTACCTGTATTATTAAAATAAAATAATATAAAATAAAAATTATTTTTTGTAACTTGATGAGGATTGAAATTGTCTCCAAACAATCAAGGTTTTTCCTTCGTAGCGGCTATTTGCGTTATTATCGACATGTTAATACTTAATAATGAAAATACATAGAACCTCAATAACTTAATAATATTTTTTTAATAATAATATTTTCATTTTCAACTTTGTGATAACATGTTACATTTTTATTCAATAGTGTAATATTTCAGTAGAATTAATAGAATTTTGCTAGTCCCAACTATATTAATTTATAAATATTTAATTCTACAATTTATATTTAGTACGTGGGATCATTTGTGAATTAATATAAATCAAGATACAAAGTGTTAACCCGATTGATTGAGGAAAACTAAGTACGTAACTAACTACTTCCTCTGTCCCATATTAATTAAGTACAACCTGCAACCACAAGGAACATTATATTACGAAGGAAAAAAATACACATCGCATCATAAATTAAAAGTTGTATTGTTTTAAAAACATATCTTTTTTTTTTTTCCAATTTTAAATCAAATAAAATTATTTGATCAGCTATTCAAGATCAATTGTTAAAAGCTCGTTCGAGCTCGGTTCACATAAATAACCAAGTTTGAATTTATATTAATCTCGGTTCATAAACCATGAAAATCGCTCGAGGTTGAGCACAATTAGAAAAAAATGACAAAAATAAGTACAAAAAAAAAAATTTACTCGAGCTCAAGTGCGTTCGAATAGATTTAAAGCTCGTTTGGTACTCAAACTAAGCTCAAACACAATTTAAAAACCCGATAAAAGTTCAAACAGGCTTGACATGCAATCATGCATTCAGACAATCAAACATTTAGCTCGACTCAATTCGTTTATATAATACTGATATATTTTTTTTTTTCATTTTATTGTATGATTATAGGATTAGGGCATGTGAATGGAACATTCATATGTTAATTGTGAAAGGCTGCAAATGATGATGAATAGAATTCGTTTGTGTAATAAGTTGTCTCTATTTTTTAATGTTTTTTTGTGTTGGGAGCAAATTAAAATAAAAGATCCTTAAACGAAAACAGTTGAGTTAGGTAATGTATCAAATGACACGCCACCACGTGGACAACAGGCAATCTCTTATTCCAAGAAAGGACAATCCCCAAGCATCGGATCATTTCATTCATACTATACACACACATTTCCTATATCTATATCTATCTTCTAATTAATATGTTTGTCAATTTTTTTTATTTTTTTTTTGCATGCATGCATTATTAATTGCATACATATATATGTTTTTGTTTCTTTTAATTAGAAGTGAAAACCCCCTTTTTAGTTGATATAATGATCGACGCAATCATCATTAACTTTCAACCACTATGATTAATTAATTAATTAAGGACAATATATATATATATATATATATATATATATATATATATATATATATAGTGTGAAATATGTATAAAAAAGTTATTTTCTAATTAACATTTGAGGGCCCATATAGAATAAATATATATATGTGGACACCATTTTTTTAATTAACGGAATAAATGGATATAAATATTGGCTGTACATATGTGTGTGTGTGAGAGAGAGAGAGAGAGAGAGAGAGAGAGAGAGAGAGAGAGAGGGAGCTTGAGAAGAAAGACTAGTAAAGAAATAGTATTTTTTTTTTTGTAAAAGAAAAAGCAAATGTTGGTGGTATAGGGTGGCACCTCCCCTCATTTACTTTTTCATTATTTTAATTTTATATTTCTCTTTTTGTTCTCTTATATCAAAACCCCCCTTCCACCCCCCAACTTCTCAAACCTCCCTCCCTCCCTTTTCCCTTTTTTGTCCATTCAATCAATTAAGGTCTCTCTCTCTCTCTCTCTCTCTCTTTAAATCTTGCAAGAGATAAGTTTTGTGCAACTAATTGTGTTTTTGTTTTTTTTACATGCAGCTGTATAGTTCTTGATTCTTCAGGCTTGGTCTCTAATTTTTTTGGACTAGAGGCCAAGCTAGTACATACATATATATATACAATACATATTTTTCCGTCAGGGTTTTCGTTTCAAAGGGTAGGGAGAGTAATTAATTTGGATATATATATATATGGCGCCGGTTTCATTGCCTCCTGGTTTTCGATTCCACCCCACCGACGAAGAACTCGTTGCTTATTACCTCAACAGAAAGATCAACGGCCGTAAAATCGATCTCGAAATTATTCCTGAAGTTGATCTCTACAAATGTGAGCCATGGGACCTTCCAGGTATCTACATAACCATGCATCCACCCTTTTATTTTCATTTAATTTAATGATTATTATATATATATACTTTTGTAGATATATAATTTATCATGCATGTTCTTAATTCATAATAACATTATGTTATATATACTTGGAATATCATTAAATCAAAGAATAATGTGAAAATAAAGATTGGAACTGAATAAAGTGAAAACCAAGGAAGGTATAATTGAGAAGGAAACCTCAGTCTTACAATTCCAATTCTTCAACCCCTTTTTATGATGAAACCCAAAAAGAATTAAAAAAATTAAAAAAATAAAATAAATCTTTGAACTCTACATTTCTGATTAATATATATATATATGCTTTCAATACTTGAATGAAAAAGGAAATTTCTGGATGGTTCTTACATCTTTTCAAGTAGGGTAAATTACGGCCACCTCCTGAAATAAGCTCAAATTACGAAAATACCCATCCTATTTCGATAATTACACTCTCAACGAAATATTGTCTTACAAAAAGATCCCTCGTTAAATAGTAAGTTTGACACTGTAATGCTGGACGTGTAAAATAATACATAGTTGGTGGGTAGTTGTAATTATCCAAAACATAAGTGTTTTTTCGTAATATGAACATACTTTAGGGGTTGCTGTAATTTGCCTTTCAAGTAATATCTTTCACAAAGATATATGCAATCATCCAAAATTATCAGTCTTATTACATAAAGCAACTGAAATATAATTAATTAAGAAAACACATGAGTACTTATTGAGCATAATCCAACAAATATAGCTACTTTAGTCAAATATAGACTAATTTCATCACAATTAGTATTACCAAATATAAATGCTATTTTAACTTTATAAGAGTAAGATTCCCATGCAACGTACTCTTTTTAATTTATTTCTACATATGTTACCTATTATTATTTTGCAGGAAAGTCTTTATTACCAAGCAAAGATCTTGAATGGTATTTTTTTAGCCCTCGTGACCGTAAATATCCGAACGGGTCGAGGACAAATCGGGCAACAAAAGCCGGATACTGGAAGGCGACAGGCAAGGACAGAAAGGTAAATTCACAGGCAAGGGCAGTGGGTATGAAGAAAACCCTAGTTTATTACCGAGGGAGAGCTCCTCATGGATCTCGTACCGATTGGGTTATGCACGAATACCGATTAGACGAAAGGGAATGTGAAATTCCTACCGGCTTGCAGGTTTAACTTCCCTTAATTACGCTAACTTTACTTGCTCGTATTATCGTAAAACTTGTGTTTTTATTCGTATTTCAAATTTTATTAATGTTCTTACTTTCTTGCTTTAATTTTTGGACATATACTAAATTAAGGTTATATTTCTTAATTAAAATGACTCACCTTCCCCTAAAAACTACATGCATGAACATTACTTTGTATTTATGCATAAAAATACAAAATCTTTTATTTGTTAAACCCGATTAATTTCATATAAAATAAAATTAAACCATATAAGTACGGGTATTTTATCGTAGCGTATATCAATGCATGATCGATGTAAAGGTAATGCAACCGAAAAAATTATCTTCACTAAGTGAAATCTTTTTGTATACGAACATTCCTTTTGTTTTGGTTAAAAAGTCCGTCGGCCAATTTCCCATCGCTTACATTTTGATCATTTTATATAATTTTTAAAATTAAATCAGGATGCTTATGCGCTTTGCCGAGTATTCAAGAAGAGTTTGAATATCCCGAAAGTTGGAGATCATTATGTAAATTCATCAAGTTCGAGCGTTGACTATCAATTGCCGTTGACTTCATTATCGACTCCAATTAACATAACTGGTTCTTCTTCATCAAACGACGCGAGTTGGGCACACTACTTATCAGACGAGGCTTTCAATCCATACTCCAATTGTGCACCCACACCATTTCCACCATCTAAGGTAATTTCATTTTTATTATGTTTCTTTATTTATTTATTTTACATTTAATCTCATGAAACTACATACACACATACATACATGTGGCATGCGAAAATAACGTACTATATGTTTATATTGATATTTACATTCTTAGTTTTAAGTTTTTGATTTTTTTAATTATTGTTAAATACTTTATCCAAAAAAAAATTGTTGTTAATATTTTTAGTATATATATTTTATTTAAAAATTGTTGCTAATACATATTATTTAAAAAAAACACTGTTGTTAATATTTAAATTGTATTTTTCCAGGTTGACATAGCATTAGAATGTTCAAGGTTACAGAATAGGTTTTCATTGCCTGCATTGGAGGTCCAGGATTATAACATACAGCCTCATTTCCCTAATTACAATCCAGGGATGATGACGTCATATTCAAGCCCTAATAATTTCCATGAGAATCAACCTCATGATATTGTGCAAGAAATTCTTTCAGTTGCTCAAGATCTTCAAAATAACCAGCGGGACCCGCTGTACGCTCCGGTCGACGATTTCTCGTTTTTTCTCCAGAGTAGTAACCAACAACAGCCTGATCAAATGAGTCCCTTCAAATATATAGACAATAATATTCACACATCCATTGAAATTGGAGATATTCATAATAGTGATCATTTATTCCAATCAGAGAGAATGGTTGAGAACTTGAGATGGGTTGGAATGTCTAACGAGGAACTTGAAAAGGTAAAATCTCTCTCTCTCTCTCTCTCTCTCTCTCTCTCTCTCTCTCTCTCTCTCTCTCTCTCTCTCTCTCTCTCTCTCTCTCTCTCTCTCTCTCTCTCTCTCTCTCTCTCTCTCTCTCTCTCTCTCTCTCTCTCTCTCTCTCTCTCTCTCTCTCTCTCTCTCTCTCTCTCTCTCTCTCTCTCTCTCTCTCTCTCTCTCTCTCTCTCTCTCTCTCTCTCTCTCTCTCTCTCCCCCTCTCTCTCTCTCTCTCCTCTCTCCCCGTCTTTCTCTCCCCCTCCCTCTCTCCCCTCTCTCTCTAGATCTCCCCCTCTCTCTCCCCCCTCTCTGTGTGTGTCTCTCTCTCTCTCTCTCTATCTCTCTCTCTCTCTCTCTGTATGTCTATCTCTCTCTCTCTCTCTCTGTATGTAACTAATTGTCTTAACTTTGACTTTGACAGGCCTTTTCAGATGAATATAAGACAGTTCCAATAGAGAACTTTTCCAGCATGCAAAGAGAATATCATGATTTTCAAGGTTAATTATTTGCATTGTCACCTTATTAATTAATCCCATTTCCCATGCATGCATGTATATATGTATATATATCATTCACCATTATATATCAATTCAATTAACATAACATTTATTTGATTAACAGGAGAAACTAGTAACCACAACTTCAATCCATTCACAAACACCATCGACGACGAGGCGAACGACGACAATATCTCAATCGGGCATTTAAATAACAACGACGGTGACAATATTAATAATGGAAGCGACAATAACAACTTCTTGGAAGACGGAGACCTGGACGATTTCTCGAGCACTCCAAACTTTGATTTGTACGAAGGCAAACTGCTCGTCTCGACCCGGCAAACTCCCAACACGTTCTATCACAAAGTCGTGCCTTCGAGGACAGTGCAAGTTCTTATGAACCCTACGGTGATGGTGCGTCAATTTCCGTCATTACCAAAATCGTCGAGCAACTATAACGGAAGTTTGTCCGAAAAGTTGGTGTCGTTTTCAAGAAATATGCTAAGTGTCGTGAAATCGAAAAACTGCGCCAGCGCAAGAGTTGTTGAAGGAGGGGAAGTGAACAACATAAAGCCTTACTTGACATTTGCTTTGGCTTTATGTGCCATTTGGGTACAAATTGTGACACCTTTCTCTTTAATTGTGTAAGTAGAATTGCAGTAAATTGCTGTATTATGTAAGGGGGGTCAGTCTAGTAATTATGCTTTGAACAATTTGGGATTTTTTATTTTATTTCATTTTTTTAATTTATTTTTTTTGGATTAAGTGGTAAGAGAAGTGGGAATTAATCCATAGATATTGGTAATTGGTATACTGTAACTTTATGAAATTTGACCTACTTTTGGGGTCATTAATCATTGTACATTTAAAATTTGGAAGATCTCCTTCTTGATTTTTATAATTGGATTCCGAATAGTTATTCGAATACATTTAGATGGTTTTTTTGCAAAAACAACCCTTGTGTAATCTTGAATTGTTGAAAAACCCCTTGTGTTAACTAAATTAGCAAATACCCCTTATGGAAATTAGTCAAAGGCAATAATGCCCCTGCTAGCCGAACGTGTGTAGCACGCGCGAAATGTGCGAATGGTTGTGTATTTTTTGATGTGAAAAAGACTCAAATACCCTTTAAATTAAAAAATTAAAAATTATAAATTCACCCCATAATTTTAATCAGGACCAAAATGAAGTTCTCAAAATTTTCAATTCAATCCCCAATATTTCTAAAAGGCAATCTTCCCAAATCAACCGAAAACCAATTTTTTCTTCTCCACCACACACCTACAACCACGAAAAGTTTCCCCCACCATCAAATAATCCATTACAAATCAACAAACAAAAGGGAAGTCGGAATTCAATTCAAGCCAAAAATGAAATACATTTGCATTTCCATTACAGACCGTATATTTGTGTGTGTGTGTGTGTAAGACCCACCATTAGAACACGTGGTGGGGAGCTTGAGCAGACACGTAATTATATTGTTGTTGACGGTAAAATTCGTGTAAACACAATAATAATATTATCAACCACATCAATATTTATTTCCTTTTGGCTTTTTTATTTTGTTACCATTGTTTTGTTATTTAAAGTGTCTTTTTTTGTAGTGATTTGTGACCGATTAACGTAATAACATTAATGTCTACTATTATAATATTACTGTAAACAAAATAATATTATTGTGGTTGACGGTAATATTACTATCGTTAGAGTAATATTATTATGGTCGACAGTAATATTACTGTCAACCACATCAATATTAATTAATTTTGCCTTTTTGTTGAGTTTGCCTTTGTTGAACGATCAATGTATTAATATTACTTTATTACACAATAATAGTGATGTTTTTTGTGTTAATATTATTGTAGTAGAAAGTAATATAGCAATATTACCATGTTAAACAGTAATATAGTTAATATAATTGTCAAACCACGGTAATATAACTATTTAAACGGGCAAAATAATATTCACGATTTTTTTTTTCAAAAAAAAAAAAAAAAGTCAATATCACCGGACACCAACGTGGACCGCCGGTCAGCGGCTGAAAAGAAAAAAGAAAAAAACAACGCCGGAGACCGTAGGTCAACGGCGGTGCAGTCGACATTGTAATCAAAATTGGATTAGGGGTCAAAATTGAATAGTTGGTGACATTTGGGGTCAAATTGAGGTTAAATTGGATTAAAAGATAAAATTTGAGCATATTAAAATGTGAGGGGGACACAACTGTGAACATTGTATGTTCGGGTCTTAGACCCGGAACCGGTCCGTTTGGGGCGGGTCTGGGCAAGTTAAATGGTTTTTGGTTGGGTAATGGGTTTCAGTTTCTAGAACCGGATAGTTCTGGGTCGGGTTACGGGGTCTTATTGGAACCGACTCGTATAAATATATCATATTTTATAATTAATCTATATATCCAAATTAATTTATGATTTCTTATATAAAACTTTCAATTTTCATTGTGTCTATTCTTTTTTACCCATTTTTCACAATTTCATATTTTTGAATCTCATTTCTCGTAAGTAAAATCTATCACTTGTACACCACCACTAGCCGTCTTGCCTTTTGAATTTTACTTATCGTAGAAGTTAAATATAATTCATTATATAATTTTATTATTCACTTTATATCACTTGTAGAAGTATTTTATAATATTGTATTTTAATTTTTAGATTATTCTGTTAAAATATAGAAGCAAAATATTATGAAAGTTCAAAAATAATAAATTTTTTATTTATGTTAACGGGTCTAGCGGGTCTGGTGGGTCAGAACCGTTTAATTCGAGTATGTGTTTGGGACGGGTCTGGGTCTAAGTTGAACCGGATTGGAGCGGGTTTGGATTTTATATATTTTTCGAGATCAGGTATCGGGCTTAGACAAACCCGGCCCACAACCGACCTGTTGTCATCCATATTTTCAAAAACAAAGATTTGCATAATCAACTTCATGAAATTGTACTTAAAGGGGAGGTTTTTATTATTTTCGGAGATTGAGAGATCTGAGAGATTTTCAATTTAGTCGATTTAGGATGATTTTCTATTTTTTTTTTTTTTTTTTTTTTTTTTGAGGTTAGATTTTCTATTTACATATGTTATTTTTCATAAGTTTTTAAGAGTATTTTTGACACAAAATTTAATATGAAATTATACAAAAATAGAACTTATAACTTGAATTATACATAGCCGCGAGTCCACCCTTGGGTAGATATGGCTACGGTTCAGTTCGGTTCCGATTCCAATTTTGGAGGAATCGAAACCGAACCGAATATTTCAGGTTTTTTACGGTTCGGTTCCCATTTGGTTCCCGATTCTAATCGGTAAAATCGGCCGATTCTTAGTAATATTTTTTTTATCTTTTTTATTTTTCATTTTTTAATATTTGACTTTAAAACAATACTTAAAAAAACTTTAACGAATAGTTAATTTGTTACCAAAAAAACAGTGAAAAGAATACTTCAAAACTTATTTATTTTTTTAAAAACATATTTATAGTTTTTTTTAAATACTTCAAAAAATTATTTTTGTTTAATTTGAACGTTGGAAATATTTTTCTTAAATAACCGATTTTCTTAAATAGTTCAAATTAAACAAACATAACCGATTTTCTAGGTTCCGGTTCCGGTTCCAATTCTTGTCAAACTAGTTTTGTTCAAAAATCATTAACGCCGGTTCGGTTCCAATTCCAGTTCTAACCGAACCGGTGGTCATGTCTACCCTTGGGTAAGGCTGGACTCAAGCCCATCATCAATTGATAATTTCCCACCTATATTATACTATATATAATTTAGACCACTCAATTTGTATTAGTTACCCACCCAAAATTTAGATTAATGCAAACAAATCCCTAATTTTCATTAATTAATCCACTAAAAACTCAAATTAATGCAAAAAAAAAAACCCATTTTATATTAATTAGTTGACCCAAAATTGAAACTATGCAAAAAAAAACCCAAATTTTTTTATTAATTACTCCACTGAAAATTCAAATTAATGCACAAAAAGCTCTAAAATTGTTTATTTTTCTTTTTTTATTTTCTGATTTTATCACAAAAAAAATCCTAAAAATAATTTTGGGAACACCGCGAAGGTGTTATATAAACAAGTCCAAAAAGAAAAAAAAAAGAAGAATAAAACCGAAAAAGGAAAATCAGAAGCATATACGAGTCGGTTTTTCTTTTTTCTTTTTTTTTTTTTTTTTTTTTTTGGTTTAGGTTTGAACTTCTAAAAGGTCAAAAAATATTTAAGGACTTATTTTTAAGAAAATAATTACCAAAGTAAGGTAGGTGCTCTCCTAATACAATTATGTTTTCCTAGTCCAAGTAGGTTTTTTCATCTGCCGTCTATATATACATATTTACTCATCTCACTTTTTCTCCCATCGACAAAATTCAATTCTTTTTTCTAAGGTACATCTTCTAATTTATCATATTTATTTATTTTTTTGTGTTTGTTTGTGCCTAGCTAGGTATATATTAATTTTTATATATACACACATTGATGGCTGATTGTACGAGCAGAGTGGGGTTCGAATATAATTACAACTTGTGGTTAGACTATAGTTTAATTTCAAAGGATCATGGTTACAGATTAACCCATGGTCACAACAATTTCATCTTCGAAATCCGAACTAATTTCATCCTAAAGAAGATACGTTCCGAAGATGAAGACGAAATTCTCGACTCGGAGGAATTCGGCGTATGCTTCTCCGACGACAACGGCGCTCCGTTGCCCCTGCACTTTTTTATTTGTTACAGGCTCGAAGACTACTGGATGACTTTCGACGAAACCAGCGCGCTAGAACGGGGCGCCGTCGCTTTCGCAAGACAAACCGCCGCGGCCGCCACGTCAGCGAATCGTGATCTCGTGTTCCCTGTGGTTATTGGGATCGACGTTTGCACCGTCCAACAAGAGGGAGAGACGATTGGGGAAGCGAGGGCGAGGGCGATTCGGTCAAAACACATGGTCCCGGTGTTTCTGTATCAACTCGCGTGTTTTAGACTCGATCAAAATAGATCTGCAAAGCTTTGTGTTTTTCTTAGGGATGTTCTGCCGAGAACGAGAGTTGTTGACGTTGTCGTTAGTGATGACGAGGATTTTGTGTGCCCGATGTGTTCGAAGCGTCCGTGGTTTGGGGTTCAAGTAACAAGCCTACCGTGTTGCGGACGGACTTTTCATTCGCATTGTATTGTTACGTGGCTCGAGCACAACCACGTTTGTCCGTCGTGCGATTCTCCGGTTTACGATCCAGATTACATGCACTTATATTAGTTTTTTTTTTTATTACAATTACAGAACCATAGTACTGTGTTTATTAATTATTATTCGACATGCTTATTAATATCAAGTTTTCTTGGCTTCCCTCTTACTATATGTAACCAAAGTACTTCTATCTGCTGGCTAGTATTTTTGTTATGTGATTAATTTATTTTTGTTATGTGACAGTCTACAGAATTACGACCCACGATAAATGGAAAGGAATAATTTTCAACTATGAGCCTTTTTTTCGCTATGCTTTACATAGTAAAGCGAACAAAAGAAAAATAATGCAAAATTGATTTTGAACTTTTGATCAAGTACAAATAAAATAAAATGATTTATGTTATCAAAAATTCATTCGGAATAAGTTAAAGTTCAAAACACATGTGCAAGTCGTCGTTCGTTTGTTCTAGTTTGTTGTGGGTCGAATCTTAGTGCAATTATTCAATATCCGATCGTTGTACCTTGGGAAACTACTGAGAATAGACGATTGCATCTTCAGCAACCCGGAAATATTATCTTTATTTATCTTAAGGGAATTGCTCGAGCCAGCCTGCTCAATCGTTATTTTGTGCGTTTACAAATTCCATATCCTTCCGGCAATCAAGTAAATGAAATACGTGATTTACAAATTTATTAATTTATTACACAAATTATTATTTACACCATACTTCAAAAGGAGGGTACACGATAGATAGAAAATAATGCGTGAGGAATAACTAGTCATTATCATCATTGACGATGCTGGAGATAGATCACTTTAAATAGTTGAAGTAGGATGAGTTGGAAGAACAAAGTGGATGACCTCGAGATATCTGCGATCAAAGAACACGTAAACTAAGCCGGGGGTTGATCCGTCAGAAACCCCTCCGACGGTCAAATCAGGTGTGTGGATAGCAAAAATCGTAGATAAAATACGAGCCATTGTATTGTTCGAATATTGAACGTACCTTAAAAAATGAATTGTAATCTTTATTTATACCGAGTTGGTTGGGCTGAAGTTACTTAATTGTAATTGTCGGGTACAAACTTTATTTGAAGGTGATTGAGCCTCGGTTGTAGTGATCTCAATATTGGGCTTGTGTCCCAGTAAATAAAGAAAATTGTAGGCCTATTGAATTGACCCAATTAGCCATATCAATCATAATAAGTTGTTTGATATCGAACTCCTTTACATACTTTAATTTGAAATTATTTTGGAATTTCCATATAAGCTAAAGTAAGATCGCAACAATATTTTAAATAATACATTAACAATAATATAGGAAATTTTTTAACATTTCAAAACAAAACTAGCTCAATTATTTTAATGTAGTTTCAGATTTATAGCTGCTCTAGTAGTGAAGTGGAACTCCACCTATAATTTAGATGACACCAAGATGCTCAAATCCAACTACTCTTGTTTTTCCCTTTTGTTTCTACTTGTGGCCGGTCTATATTATAAAGCGAATTCTCTCTTTATTATTTTTGTTACATTTTAGTGAAAGTGCAAATGCAATGATTTTGAAAACTATTTTAGCTAGGTATACATCTAAAGTGCAAATACAAACTTATGTGCTTTTATACTTAGAAGTATTATTATAGAGTTATATTTAGATTACAAGTTCTAGTTAGATTGTAGCTGGACCTATATTTCTTATTATAAATAGGGTATTTATGAAGGAATAATATGCAAATTAAATTAATTATGATATATTTCCAAATTGGTTCTAATATGGTATCAGAGTTATACTGTTGTTGGTTTTTTGGTGTTTATCCATCTTTCGCTCGATTCTACCGAGACGAAAAATACTATGGACCAACGCACTTTTTGATTTGTCATTGCTATCTTGTTTGTGTTGTTTCTTTTTATTCATCGCGCTTTCGCCGCAAAGGAAAATAAAATAAATTATTGCTCTTATTTTTCTTTTATTTTTGGTATTTCTTTTTATTCCTCGCGCTTTCGCCGCAAAGGAAAATAACATACAATACTATTCTTATATTTCTCTGCATTCTTATTTTTGGTGCTTCTCCATCTTTTGCTCGGTTTCACCAAGACCGAAAACAGTATAAATCATTGTTTTTCACATTGGTGAATGTACTTTTTATATAACAATCTTATTTTTTGTGTTTCTTCTTCTTTATCGCGCTTAGATCGCTAACAGAACACCATATATTATTGTTGTTATACATTCACAATCGTGCACAACGTTCCAATGAAGATCTTCGTTAGTCGATCTATTCAATCGATGGAATCCAGACGATCACAGGAGATGTTAGAAATTTTGCCCACCTTCGAGCGCCGGGACTCACAAAGCTACTCGCCTCAACTGAAGAGACATTGTTATGCTTTAGTTAACATCATTGATTTATGGTGTTCTCTAAGCGATCTAAGTGCGATAAAGAAGGATAAAACCAAAAACAAGATTATTCTATAAAAAAGTACATTCACGAGAGCAAAGCAGTAATTCATAGTGTATTCCGTCTTGGTAGAACCGAGCGAAAGATGGAGAAACACAAAAAATATAAGACTGTAAAGAAATACAAGAGCAATAATACAAGGTGTTTTCCTTTTGCAGCGGAACCGCGCGGAATAAAAAGAAACACCACAACCAAGATTGGATTGACAAATCAAAACGAGCGTTGGTCTATGGTGTTTTCCATCTTGGTAGAACCAAGTGAAAGATGGATAAACACCAAAAAATCAACAGTATGACTCTGATACTATGTTAGAATAGTTGGAAAACTATCATGACTATATTGAATTGTGTATTATTCTTTCATAGAGATACCCTATTTATAATAAGGAATGTAATTCTAGTTACAATCTTACTAGAACTCCTAATCTGAAAATAACTCTATAATAATACTTCTAATTATACTAACAGGTCCCGTCAAACTCAAGGCGGGTGATAGACCAACTTAAGGTTGTTAACTAAAGCATAATGACTTCTCTTCAGTGAACAGATTGCCTGGTTTCCATCGATTGAATTTCTTACATCTCCTATGACCGCCTGGTTTTCATATTGAATAGATCGGCTAACGACGATCTTGGTGGTACCTTGATTGGAACGTCATGCACAATTGTGAATGTATGACAACAGTGATTATGGTATTCTCTTAGTGATAAACGCGATGAAGAAGAAGAAACACCAAAAACAAGATTGTAGTATAAAAATACATCCACCAGTGAAAAGCAGTGATTTATAGTGTTTTCGGTCTTGGTCGAATAGAGCGAAAGATGGAGAAACACAAAAAATAAGAATCCAAACAAAAATAAGAGCGATAATTTTCTCTAGGGAATATGAATCAAAGGGCTCATGATCCCCTCTCATATGGTAGGATCCCCTAGGTGGAATAAATGTATACTCGCGATGATGTCCAAACCATGATAGCAACGACAATAAAAAATTATCACTCGCCCCAGGCACACGAAGAAAATAAGGGAAGAACGGAACAGAAGAGATGTGCCTTGAACCAAAAAACGGAGGAAGAATGTGACGGTTATTCAGCGGCTCGGGGAGAGAAAAGTCGCGACGTAAGGACTGAAGTAGATAGTCTCCGAAGATAAGCCCATTTTCCAACGGTAAGCCATATGGTTTCGGACTTGGAAAGACAAGCCCATTTTCCAAAGAAATCAGGAAGGATACCATTCCAGTAAATTATCGCGTTATTTGGTTCAAATACAATGGTACCACCGACCTAATTGAGCATTTGAGCCGGTTCAACAACACATCTTCTCTTCACCAACTAACCAAGGGAGTGAAGTTTCGGGATTTCATCAACACTCTTACTGGGGCCGCCCAAGCATGGTTTGGACTACCGCTGAAAGGCGGCATCCGATCTTTTGACCATTTCGCGAAAACCTTTGTGAATCAATTCACCGGTTCAAAGAAATGCAAAAAAAAAAACATCTTTTTATTCAACATTAAACATAAGGAAAAAGAAAGCTTACGAAGCTACATCAAGCGATTCCCCGCAGCAACCTTGGAAGTTCCTCTCACAAGCGACGAGGTGCTGATGGCTGGTTTATGCCAAGGGCTACAGGACGGTTAGAGGCATTGTGTCATTTCTAAAATGAGTTTGGACACGAGATCGACAAATGCTCCCACCTCAAGGACGAGGTAGAGAGACTCATATGAGATAACAAGATACACGATTTTGTCAAATTTGATCCACCACAAGAGCAAAAACGAGGTGCCCATTTTGGACCACAAGGGAGAGTAGCACCACCGCCCCCTCCCGAGAAGGGAAATGTTCAAATGATATCAGGTGAGCCAATTGGCGGAAACACATATCGAGCACAAAGGAGATACCTCGGGGAAATAAAGAATATAGGAGAGGTATATCAGATAATGTGCCCCACTAATAGGGGTGAACATTCAGCTTGGGTCGGATTATTCGGATTTTTGGCATTATAAATCATTACCCGAATCTAACCTGAAATAATTGAGGACCCGGCAATCGGGTACCCAGTTATTTCATATCAGGTCGGGTTCGGATTTTTTCTTATTTTTTTGTAATTTTTTTAATTTTTTTTAGCACAAATATTCAACAATAGTGTTGATATTCGAAATTCAGTAGTGTCATTATACCGTCACGCATTACAAAGCCATTTATCTTATATATAAAGAAAGAAACGCTAGGGCAACCCTAAGAAACCCTAATGTCATATTTGTAATTGTTTTTCAATTTTTATCAAATTTTTATCTCCTTAATATTATTTTAAATATTATTTTCGAATTTTATCATATTTGTATCCCTTAAATATTATTTTAAATATTATTTTTTATTTTTATCAGATTTTTGTCTCCTAAATATTATTTTTTATTTTTATCAAAAAAATTTCTCCTAAATATTATTATAAATAATATTTTTTTAATTTTATCAATTTTATCTCCTAACTATAATTTAAATATAATTTTCAACTTTTAGCAGATTTTTATCTCCTAGATATTATTTTCTAATTTTATCAAAGTTATATCTCCTAAATAATATTTTAAATATTTTTTTCGAGTTTTATCATGTTTTTATTAGTTTTTTTATCTCCTAAATATTAATTTTGTTTTTTTATCAGATTATTGTCTCCTAAATATTATTTTCGATTTTTATCAAATTTTTATCTCCTAAATATTTTAAATAACAATTTTTATTTTAATCATATTTTATCTCCTAAATATTATTCTAATTATTATTTTCGTATTTTATCAACTTTTATCTCATTAACATTATTTGAAATATTATTTTCGATTTTTATCAAATTTTTATCTCCTAACTATTATTAAATTTTATTTTCGATTTTTATCAGATTTTTATCTCCTAAATATTATTTTTTGATTTTTTTTCAAATTTTTATATACTAAATATTATTTTAAATATTATTATCGATTTTCATCAATTTTTTATCTCCTAGATATCTTATATATAAAAGAAAGAAACACTAGGGCAATCGTAAGAAACCCTAATGTCATATTTGTAATTGTTTTTCAATTTTTATCAAATTTTTATCTCCTTAATATTATTTTAAATATTATTTTCGAATTTTATCATATTTGTATCCCCTAAATATTATTTTAAATATTATTTTTTATTTTTATCAGATTTTTGTCTCCTTAATATTATTTTTTATTTTTATCAAATTTTTATCTCCTAAATATTATTATAAATAATATTTTTATAATTTTATCAATTTTATATCTCCTAACTATAGTTTTAAATATAATTTTCAAATTTTAGCAGATTTTTATCTCTTAAATATTATTTTCGAATTTTATCAAAGTTATATCTCCTAAATAATATTTTTAAATATTTTTTTTCGAGTTTTATCATGTTTTTATTAGTTTTTTATCTCCTAAATATTAATTTTGTTTTTTATCAGATTATTGTCTCCTAAACATTATTTTCGATTTTTATCAAATTTTTATCTCCTAAATATTATTTTAAATAATAATTTTGATTTTAATCATATTTTATCTCCTAAATATTATTCTAATTATTATTTTCGTATTTTATCAACTTTTATCTCATTAACATTATTTGAAATATTATTTTCGATTTTTATCCAATTTTTATCTTCTAACTATTATTTTAAATTTTATTTTCGATCTTATATATAAAAGAAAGAAACGCTAGGGCAACCTTAAGAAACCCTAATGTCATATTTGTAATTGTTTTTCAATTTTTATCAAATTTTTATCTCCTTAATTTTATTTTAAATATTATTTTTGAATTTTATCATATTTGTATCCCCTAAATATTATTTTAAATATTATTTTTTATTTTTATCAGATTTTTGTCTCCTTAATATTATTTTTTATTTTTATCAAATTTTTATTATTATAAATAATATATTTTTAATTTTATCAATTTTGTATCTCCTAACTATAATTTTAAATATAATTTAAAAATTTTAGCAGATTTTTATCTCCTAAATATTATTTTCGAATTTTATCAAAGTTATATCTCCTAAATAATATTTTTAAATATTTTTTTCGAGTTTTATCATGTTTTTATTAGTTTTTTATCTCCTAAATATTAATTTTGTTTTTTATCAGATTATTGTCTCCTAAACATTATTTTCGATTTTTATCAAATTTTTATCTCCTAAATATTATTTTAAATAATAATTTTGATTTTAATCATATTTTATCTCCTAAATATTATTCTAATTATTATTTTCGTATTTTATCAACTTTTATCTCATTAACATTATTTGAAATATTATTTTCGATTTTTATCCAATTTTTATCTTCTAACTATTATTTTAAATTTTATTTTCAATTTTTATCAGATTTTTATCTACTAAATATTATTTTTTGATTTTTTTATCAAATTTTTATCTCCTAAATATTATTTTAAATATTATTATCGATTTTCATCAAATTCTCCTAGATATTATTTATAATAATCTGATTTTCGATTTTACAGAAAACGGTTAATAAATCTGATTTTCATCCCTAGCGAATTTTGTGACATCGTTTTACATAATGTCTGCAACATTTGAATTTTATTTCTTCCCTACCTAAGGCTTCTTCTTTTGGTAACCCGACTTTAGATTTTGTTTTTTATCTTCTTCATCCTATTGAATGTGTGGCAATTAGTTTACATCTTTTTCTTCCATCATGGCTTATAGGTAATTTCATTTTGTTAAATTATGTGTTTCATTAATTTATACCAAAGTTTTCAAATTTTATGTATAACAATTATTTCATTTTATATGTTATTGGACATGTTATTGAAATGGACGATTTGAGAGAATTAACCAAAAATGGGCGGAGCCACAAGCTATTGGAAGTCGACCTTCAAGACTTATTGTTTGTATGCGATATTTAATTTATTGTTTATATTTATTTTTGTTTCTTAATTTTCCAATTGTTAATTCCAGTGGCAAAACAGCCTGAAAATGAGGCAGTGGAGAAGGGCTTAGTTCCGATGCAAGATGTATAGATGGCCTTTTATGTTGTCGATAGTTTAGTTTTGATTATGTTAACTAAGTTATTAAATCTAATTACTTTTAAGCTCAACATGAAAGACATAGTTGATGATTTTTTTCCTGGTTCAAATTTTCAATCTACTGGTATTAGCTGATTCAATTCATTTGGGAAATTATTCAACAGTAAAGTTATTTCCTTTTTTTTGTGTGTAGTATACTTAATGATGTTCCAGTATAATAGAATTTTGATCATACGATACATCAAACGTTTGTTTATATTCTTACAACATAAAAAACAATGCAATTTGTTGTCCCGTGCATCGCACGGGTACAATTACTAGTTTATGTAAAAAGTAATAAAAGAAGCCAATCTTAAATATTCTTAGATATTCCATTTTCCTTTTTTTTTTATTAGCCTGAGTACCCGATCGGGTATTCGGGTAGAAATACTAATACCCGGATCCTATCCTGTTTGTGAACACCGGGTACCCGAACCCGGCAATACCCGATAAAGTTGAAAATTACATGATCCGGTCAGATAAAATTCGACAGGGTTTGGTCACAACCCGATATAAATGCCCACCCTTACCCACTACCATTGAGTTTAGATCTGATGACGTCCTCGAAACCACTGGACCTCACAATGATCCTCTCTTAATAATGATTAGCGTAGGAGGATATAATGTAGCTTGCTCCTTCGTGGACACTGGCAGTTCAGTAAGAGGTGACCAAGTTCAAGCGATATCCTATTACGTCGAGATGGTAAAACTGGCAGAAAAGGGAAATAGAGAATGAGGAGTTCGAGAAAATTTAGGCGACAAGAAGCGGCCTAGAGTCGACCCCGGAGAAAAGGTAGCCATGTGCAACCAATGAATGAACTCGTGACGATTGAGTTGGCTCCGGGCGAGGGAGAACTAACCAAGGTAAGCAGAGACTTAGAACCGACACTTTGAGAATGACTAATTACCCTGTTACAAAAGAACATGGACGTGTTCCCATGTCAGCCAAAAGATTCAACTGGGATAGACCCAAAAGTGGCGGTACATCGTCTTAGTTTGAAGCTTGCATGCAAGCCAGTCAAGCAGAAGCAACACCATTTCGGTGCCGAGAAAGACCCTCTTCAACCAGTCATATACATAGGGCTAGGATATCCTGAGTTCACTGTACTTGGTAGATCTCCCTTTTCTTTATACTCATGAGATATCTCTTCCTTAAATAAAGATTAAATAAGGAGATTCCCTTATTTGAAATTCCTATTTTGTAGTGTTGGTTTTTGGTATGGCCCAAATGTGGTATGGGCCAGAAGTCCAATTACTCCCCCTTATAGTACACCACCATGAGCTAGCCCAAGAGAGGGTTAGTGAGCCCAAGTCAGATTTGACAAAATCCATCCGTTGGATTTCTGGGGTTAATCGTGACCGTTTATTTCCTCACTTATATATCCTCTTCTCTCTTCTCTAAACTCTCATTTCTGAAAACCCTAAACTTCTTCATCTTCTCCGCCGCTTCTGCTTCTGTCTTCTTCCTCCCTTGTACTTGCCATGGCTGGAGGTCAAAGTTCATGGTACATGGCTGACTTTGACCCTCCAGTACAGCCTTCACCGGCTATTTTTGACTTCTGTCTCTATAAATACGGGTATGAAGGTTGGAAGAAGATAAGATACAGATCTAAACTTAATCTCGACCTAAATTCTTCACTTTTTCTTTTGTGAGCTCTGAAAGGGGGTTTTTGGTGAGTGTGTAAGCTTGAGTACTTGCTATGTTCTTTCCTTCGTGGAGCTCTAGGTGAAACTAGGGTTTGAGTGTGAGAGAGAAAGAAGATTTGTTCTTCTTGTGGTACTCTGATGGTGTATTGTGTAAATCAGTGTGAATCTCTAGTGTGAAAAAGTTGGAAGACTGAGCTGATATTATTATTATTATTATTATTATTATTTCTTTCAATTTATTCATCCTTGTTCTTCTTATTTCTGCATATCCTCTAGTATAGTTCTCCTTCGCAGTAATCAATACTGTATAAGGGGAATTTATACATATTTATATCTTAGATATGGAGATTGACAGATACCCATCATGTAGGCTTTTTTATGTCATGAAATCAATTTTGCGAGATCAGGGTGCATTCTAGGCTCCTCCGACCCTACACCCGGTGATAAACACCGAGTGGGTCTTCTGCTGCCACGTGTCCTTTTTTTTTCCTAAAACCTCTAAAGGTAAACCCTATAGAGAGAATATATTATAAAATACAAAAAAGAACACGTGGCAGCAGAAGACCAGCCTGGTGTTTATCACCAAGTGTAGGGTCGAAAAAATCGTAAGTGCAGAGAGTCCTCTAGATACTTTTACATTTAAAATCCTTTTTTAGGGTTGTTGTTGTCCACGATGGGCTGTATATCGAGCTGCGCACGACCCCTTCGGTGATCCAACTCGATTTTGGATTTGAGACGTGTACTAAATTCACCCCATCAGTAAGGAAACATTTGTATTGAAATATGTATCACTTTATGTAATATATTAAAAATCAATATATATTGATTAGGAGTGAAAGTCGGATGGATCGGATCAGAATTAACCTATTTTCGAAAAAAATTCAAAAAAATTCGGAAGCACAAAATCAATTCCAATTCCAATTCCAAAAATTTTGGTATCAAAAAAATTTCATTCCAATTCCAAAAGACCCGGAAATTTCGGAATTTCGGAAAAAGTTCTGAAATCACATTATAAACATTAAAATTTCAAAAGTACTTAGCCGAAATTTTCTAGAATGTTCATAAGGTTTCAAAAATAAGAACAACCACGTCGATAAAAGTTAAACTAATAATTACTAAATTTCAGTTCAAAAAATAAATAAAAATAAACACATCATAATATCAAATAAAACTTCTAACAACAATTCATTATGTCAAAATACAAATACAAAACTTATAGGTGTATTTTTCGGAACAATAAATATTACATAATATATATTATTTATAGGTGTGTTTTTCGGAATTAAATCGGATCGGAAATCGGAAATTTCAAATTTATTTAATATAATTCCAATTTCAATCCAAAAAATCGGAAAAATTCGAAAATCGGAATTTCGGAATTCGAAATGAAAATAGTTGTTCCAAATCGGAACTTTTCGGATCGGAACCGGCGAAATTGGAAATTCCATTCCAACTTGCACCCCTAATATTGATATATCCCGACACAATGAGTAAGTCCTAGCTAGTACAAGAAAAGACGTAATGAAATTCGACCTTTGAAGTAAATAAAGAGGCTCGGGCTCTAGCACGGGCAGATGAATGTGCTGCCGAGTCAATTAAGGTGCCACGTACCCAAATAATGTTGAATTGGAGATCTACTTAACATCTAAGTTTAACGGTACTATTCGACTGGCAAATCGGATTGAAATGTCATTGGAAATCGACTTCTTCGACCATACACCCGGTGATAAAACACCGGGTGGGTCTTCTGCTGCCACGTGTCTTTTTTTGTATTTTATAATATATTCTCCCGCTAGGATTTAACTTTAGGAGTTTTAGAAAAAAAAAAAAAAAAAACACGTGGCAGCAAAAGACCCACACGGTGTTTATCACCGGGTGTAGGGTCGAAGGAGCCTTTGAAATCCGCAGGGACTCCAATAAAAGGAGGGCAGTATTCGATACCATAGTAAGCAACCTGTTACGTGGTAATTTGAGTAAAGAAACATAGTTCGAGAATTAAGAAGAAATCGAGAGATATGAATTAGGAGGAGAATTAGAAGAAGAATTAGAGAGGAGAATTAAGAGAAGACAAAGGGAGATTAATTGATTCTTAAACTTCATAATACGTAACATTCTAATTACCCTATTTATAATACTCATAAATAATAATTAACTACCACCCCACTAACCCCTTAACCACACTAACCCACTAATTTAATTCATGCCCACTAATAAAAAACTACCCACTAACATATAATTTGACTAATTCTAATTAAATTAAATAATAAAACATATCATTCCCGCCCGCTCAAAATATCCTTGTCCTCAAGGATATAGTCTTAATACGTGTATGGGATCATTTTGTGAATTCAGTTGATCGGGTGATCCATCACATATTTGAGAGAGTTGTTCGAACTCTTCATAGTAAATGGCATCAATGAGTGTTTGTTTCATGAAACGAGTGAGGGCTTCGGAAGGATCGTCACATTCGGTAGGACTAAAACGGTAGAGCAACGCCTTAGTAAAATATTCCCAGGCCGACGAGCCCTTGAACCCAATTAACCGGCGATTCCGTTCCAAAGTGAGTCCTTCCAAACGAAATGAATCGAGGTGCACCTGCTGATTTTGGGCAATACTTTGAAATTCAAAATATTGCTTGGCTTGGAAAATCCATTCCGTTGCGTTATCTGCGGCGACTTTTGGAATTTGTTGTTTGAGGTTTGTATTTGGTCCAGGGTATGGAGTTAAGTGTGTTGTAGGTATATTTATTTTTTGCTTGACCGGTAGTGGTGTTTCTCCCACAACAAAGGAGTTGACATCATTTTCGGCTTTGGAGGAGGCTCTTAGAGCTCGAAGTTCGGTGAGAACAACTTGGAGGGTGTTGTGTATTTTGTCGAAATTTGATTCGTGTCGAGCTAGGGTTTCAATAACCTCAGCACGAAACTCAGCATCTGATTGGTTACGTGCCTCCATGGAACGTAACGGCTCTGATACCATTGTTACGTGGTAATTTGAGTAAAGAAACATAGTTCGAGAATTAAGAAGAAATCGAGAGATATGAATTAGGAGGAGAATTAGAAAAAGAATTAGAGAGGAGAATTAAGAGAAGACAAAGGGAGATTAATTGATTCTTAAACTTCATAATACGTAACATTCTAATTACCCTATTTATAATACTCATAAATAATAATTAACTACCACCCCACTAACCCCTTAACCACACTAACCCACTAATTTAATTCATGCCCACTAATAAAAAACTACCCACTAACATATAATTTGACTAATTCTAATTAAATTAAATAATAAAACATATCATTCCCGCCCGCTCAAAATATCCTTGTCCTCAAGGATATAGTCTTAATACGTGTATGGGATCATTTTGTGAATTCAGTTGATCGGGTGATCCATCACATATTTGAGAGAGTTGTTCGAACTCTTCATAGTAAATGGCATCAATGAGTGTTTGTTTCATGAAACGAGTGAGGGCTTCGGAAGGATCGTCACATTCGGTAGGACTAAAACGGTAGAGCAACGCCTTAGTAAAATATTCCCAGGCCGACGAGCCCTTGAACCCAATTAACCGGCGATTCCGTTCCAAAGTGAGTCCTTCCAAACGAAATGAATCGAGGTGCACCTGCTGATTTTGGGCAATACTTTGAAATTCAAAATATTGCTTGGCTTGGAAAATCCATTCCGTTGCGTTATCTGCGGCGACTTTTGGAATTTGTTGTTTGAGGTTTGTATTTGGTCCAGGGTATGGAGTTAAGTGTGTTGTAGGTATATTTATTTTTTGCTTGACCGGTAGTGGTGTTTCTCCCACAACAAAGGAGTTGACATCATTTTCGGCTTTGGAGGAGGCTCTTAGAGCTCGAAGTTCGGTGAGAACAACTTGGAGGGTGTTGTGTATTTTGTCGAAATTTGATTCGTGTCGAGCTAGGGTTTCAATAACCTCAGCACGAAACTCAGCATCTGATTGGTTACGTGCCTCCATGGAACGTAACGGCTCTGATACCATTGTTACGTGGTAATTTGAGTAAAGAAACATAGTTCGAGAATTAAGAAGAAATCGAGAGATATGAATTAGGAGGAGAATTAGAAAAAGAATTAGAGAGGAGAATTAAGAGAAGACAAAGGGAGATTAATTGATTCTTAAACTTCATAATACGTAACATTCTAATTACCCTATTTATAATACTCATAAATAATAATTAACTACCACCCCACTAACCCCTTAACCACACTAACCCACTAATTTAATTCATGCCCACTAATAAAAAACTACCCACTAACATATAATTTGACTAATTCTAATTAAATTAAATAATAAAACATATCATTCCCGCCCGCTCAAAATATCCTTGTCCTCAAGGATATAGTCTTAATACGTGTATGGGATCATTTTGTGAATTCAGTTGATCGGGTGATCCATCACATATTTGAGAGAGTTGTTCGAACTCTTCATAGTAAATGGCATCAATGAGTGTTTGTTTCATGAAACGAGTGAGGGCTTCGGAAGGATCGTCACATTCGGTAGGACTAAAACGGTAGAGCAACGCCTTAGTAAAATATTCCCAGGCCGACGAGCCCTTGAACCCAATTAACCGGCGATTCCGTTCCAAAGTGAGTCCTTCCAAACGAAATGAATCGAGGTGCACCTGCTGATTTTGGGCAATACTTTGAAATTCAAAATATTGCTTGGCTTGGAAAATCCATTCCGTTGCGTTATCTGCGGCGACTTTTGGAATTTGTTGTTTGAGGTTTGTATTTGGTCCAGGGTATGGAGTTAAGTGTGTTGTAGGTATATTTATTTTTTGCTTGACCGGTAGTGGTGTTTCTCCCACAACAAAGGAGTTGACATCATTTTCGGCTTTGGAGGAGGCTCTTAGAGCTCGAAGTTCGGTGAGAACAACTTGGAGGGTGTTGTGTATTTTGTCGAAATTTGATTCGTGTCGAGCTAGGGTTTCAATAACCTCAGCACGAAACTCAGCATCTGATTGGTTACGTGCCTCCATGGAACGTAACGGCTCTGATACCATTGTTACGTGGTAATTTGAGTAAAGAAACATAGTTCGAGAATTAAGAAGAAATCGAGAGATATGAATTAGGAGGAGAATTAGAAAAAGAATTAGAGAGGAGAATTAAGAGAAGACAAAGGGAGATTAATTGATTCTTAAACTTCATAATACGTAACATTCTAATTACCCTATTTATAATACTCATAAATAATAATTAACTACCACCCCACTAACCCCTTAACCACACTAACCCACTAATTTAATTCATGCCCACTAATAAAAAACTACCCACTAACATATAATTTGACTAATTCTAATTAAATTAAATAATAAAACATATCATTCCCGCCCGCTCAAAATATCCTTGTCCTCAAGGATATAGTCTTAATACGTGTATGGGATCATTTTGTGAATTCAGTTGATCGGGTGATCCATCACATATTTGAGAGAGTTGTTCGAACTCTTCATAGTAAATGGCATCAATGAGTGTTTGTTTCATGAAACGAGTGAGGGCTTCGGAAGGATCGTCACATTCGGTAGGACTAAAACGGTAGAGCAACGCCTTAGTAAAATATTCCCAGGCCGACGAGCCCTTGAACCCAATTAACCGGCGATTCCGTTCCAAAGTGAGTCCTTCCAAACGAAATGAATCGAGGTGCACCTGCTGATTTTGGGCAATACTTTGAAATTCAAAATATTGCTTGGCTTGGAAAATCCATTCCGTTGCGTTATCTGCGGCGACTTTTGGAATTTGTTGTTTGAGGTTTGTATTTGGTCCAGGGTATGGAGTTAAGTGTGTTGTAGGTATATTTATTTTTTGCTTGACCGGTAGTGGTGTTTCTCCCACAACAAAGGAGTTGACATCATTTTCGGCTTTGGAGGAGGCTCTTAGAGCTCGAAGTTCGGTGAGAACAACTTGGAGGGTGTTGTGTATTTTGTCGAAATTTGATTCGTGTCGAGCTAGGGTTTCAATAACCTCAGCACGAAACTCAGCATCTGATTGGTTACGTGCCTCCATGGAACGTAACGGCTCTGATACCATTGTTACGTGGTAATTTGAGTAAAGAAACATAGTTCGAGAATTAAGAAGAAATCGAGAGATATGAATTAGGAGGAGAATTAGAAAAAGAATTAGAGAGGAGAATTAAGAGAAGACAAAGGGAGATTAATTGATTCTTAAACTTCATAATACGTAACATTCTAATTACCCTATTTATAATACTCATAAATAATAATTAACTACCACCCCACTAACCCCTTAACCACACTAACCCACTAATTTAATTCATGCCCACTAATAAAAAACTACCCACTAACATATAATTTGACTAATTCTAATTAAATTAAATAATAAAACATATCATTCCCGCCCGCTCAAAATATCCTTGTCCTCAAGGATATAGTCTTAATACGTGTATGGGATCATTTTGTGAATTCAGTTGATCGGGTGATCCATCACATATTTGAGAGAGTTGTTCGAACTCTTCATAGTAAATGGCATCAATGAGTGTTTGTTTCATGAAACGAGTGAGGGCTTCGGAAGGATCGTCACATTCGGTAGGACTAAAACGGTAGAGCAACGCCTTAGTAAAATATTCCCAGGCCGACGAGCCCTTGAACCCAATTAACCGGCGATTCCGTTCCAAAGTGAGTCCTTCCAAACGAAATGAATCGAGGTGCACCTGCTGATTTTGGGCAATACTTTGAAATTCAAAATATTGCTTGGCTTGGAAAATCCATTCCGTTGCGTTATCTGCGGCGACTTTTGGAATTTGTTGTTTGAGGTTTGTATTTGGTCCAGGGTATGGAGTTAAGTGTGTTGTAGGTATATTTATTTTTTGCTTGACCGGTAGTGGTGTTTCTCCCACAACAAAGGAGTTGACATCATTTTCGGCTTTGGAGGAGGCTCTTAGAGCTCGAAGTTCGGTGAGAACAACTTGGAGGGTGTTGTGTATTTTGTCGAAATTTGATTCGTGTCGAGCTAGGGTTTCAATAACCTCAGCACGAAACTCAGCATCTGATTGGTTACGTGCCTCCATGGAACGTAACGGCTCTGATACCATTGTTACGTGGTAATTTGAGTAAAGAAACATAGTTCGAGAATTAAGAAGAAATCGAGAGATATGAATTAGGAGGAGAATTAGAAAAAGAATTAGAGAGGAGAATTAAGAGAAGACAAAGGGAGATTAATTGATTCTTAAACTTCATAATACGTAACATTCTAATTACCCTATTTATAATACTCATAAATAATAATTAACTACCACCCCACTAACCCCTTAACCACACTAACCCACTAATTTAATTCATGTCCACTAATAAAAAACTACCCACTAACATATAATTTGACTAATTCTAATTAAATTAAATAATAAAACATATCACAACCACATGTCTACCCGCCCTTTATATCGATTATAATGTCATTTTCTCTCTCTCATACACTATTTATTTCATCTTTGTCCTGGTCAACACTAATTGTTAGTTTCTAAAACATATTCAAGTAACAAAATTTTGTAAAATAAAATATATATAGAAAGAATTAAAACACCAGCCATCATGCTTACACAATAAATTAAAATGATAACCACAAAGGTTAGTGGAAAAAAAAATATATAACCACTAATTGTTAGTTTCTAAAACATATTCAAGTAACAAAATTTTGTAAAATAAAATATATATAGAAAGAATAGAATTGGAGAAGGAGAGAAATAATAATGCGTAATAAAAACCCCCATTGTATTATGGGTTGATTTACATGGAATATATATAGAGAAATAATACGAGGTAATAGAGTTTGACTAGGTAATTAAATCCTAACGAATCTAGGTAACCGAATCATAATAGAATCCTAATATCCTATAATATCTAATAATATAATATACTCTAACAATATATATTAGGGTATATGAACAATGTGGGTACTAGCTAATGGTTTTAAATGGGTAGCTAAATGGAGATCACTGTAGATATTGATATTAAATGATACATTCCACCAATAGTTTAAACATTTGTTTGAGATGGTCATTTAATATGGTATCAGAGTCGGGCAAATGAAAGGTCCTGAGTTCGAATTCCACCACCAGTCATTTCAAATATTTCAAGTTCAACACTTCAAATGTAATTCGCATGTCACTTGAAGAGGCATACTGGAAATATTAATATGAAATCATACATTTCACCAGGGCCGGCTCAAGCCCATATGGGGCCCTAGGTAAAAAAATAAATTTAGGGCCCTTTACATTAACTTTTTAATATAAAATTAACTATTTTGAATATTTTTATTTTAGTTTAAATACACGTATTAAATTATAAATTAATATATTATTTTTTATACAAATTCAGGCTATATATATTAATATTTTTATTTAAATAAGAAAATATAAATTTTATTTTGTATTTGGGGGGCCCTAATTAGAGTACTCATAAGTGGGGGACTAGCTAGGCTAGGCCTAAGTTGTTTATAGCCTAGGGTCGGGCCTGCATTTCACTAATAGCTTAAGCTTTCGGCTGAGATGATAATTCAACAGGGACGTGTTATCCGGAAAACGAAAAGGGCGATTGAGGAATTTTTACGATGCTCACTCCGTGTGTGCATTTAATTTGCTAGTATATTCCGAGCTAATAGTTGATAGGTGAAAGTGTTTAGTGGTACATGCAAGTCACATGCTAAAAGTAGTGCAGTAGTTTAGAAATAATAGAAGCAAAGTGATGAGAAGAAGATGACAGAAACAAAGGCAAAATTTTTGGTTCACGGGTCTCTCTACTCAAATTAACCACTAACCAAATTCACCTTTTACAGGTAAATATGCCCACAATTCTTGTCTTCAAATTATTCTCAAACACCCCCCCCCCCCCCCCCCCCCCCCCACCCACCCTACCCCCACCCTGCTCTCTCTCACTGTCATCTCATCCCCTCTTCATAATATCCCTTTCACCCTCAACCCCACATTGTCTGTATACATACACTATATATATACACATACTAGTGTGTGTGTACGTGTTTGTGTGTGTGTGTGAATATTGAACTTGTACTAGAGCCATTTTAGTAAGTAAACAAAGAGTGTTACAATTAAAAGGATGTCTCATCACATGATTTTGTTGCTAATAATTATGAGTGTGTGTTTTTGCGGGTTCGGGAGTCGAGAAATAGTGACGACAAATGCCGCGGCGGTGAAATTAACGGGCAACATTTCGCAGGTGGAAGATGCAGCTTACCTTCGTATATATTACGGGCAGACATTTAAAGTGATCAAGAACGGGTTTGATGGCAAGAGTTATCTTCTCATTCAGGTTTTATTTCTTACTTTCACTTTGACATTAATTATTGTTATTTCTTTTTAATGATGGACAAATTTAATTCCATTCATTTTATATATTATTTTTCCTAAATTAATTGCTTTTATTTGCGGTTGGATGTGTTAGTTACAGTGGATTAAAAAAATGAGAAATTTAATTAACCTTAGTTTTTTAAATTATAATAGGCGGCATTTTTATTTTATTTTCAAATATTCAATGATTCAAGTAAAGATGTGCAATTTGCAATAATACAAGGGGCCCAAATTTTCGGGGGCCAACAATAAAAATATGACAAAAAATGTAATTTTTTTTAAATATATATGGGTAAATTATAATAATCCTTAAATAAGAGGATCTTTGAAAAAAATATTTAAAACTAAGAGTCTAAAGTAACCCTATATAAAAAAAAATGAAAATAAAACTTACAAATAACCCCTGGAGAATGTCTAAAAAAAATAAAAAATAAAAACTGTTACTCCAACCCTTCCAAATTAATTGTTTCCAAATTAGCTGTGACTTTTTTGTTTCAATAATATCTGTTACTTTAGATCATGATTTATTATTTCTCAATTTTGTGATTATTACTCTTAATTACTTGATCGAGAATTAATAAAATTAAAATTAATGGCGTGAGTATTTCTGTCACACTATATGTTGCTTCCCAAAATTTAGGAGTACATTAGTTTTCTTAATATATGTTCAACAATCTGAAATAACAGTTATTTTAAAATGGAGGAAGCAAAAAGTACTTATTTGCAATTTCTTATAACATTACTTGCGTGTACAAATCGTATACATCCTTAGACTATCAAATTTCATACTTTTCTTAGAGCATATCAAATATTAAATTCAATATCTACTACTAAGAGTGGCACATATGATACTTTGAAAATTTTGTTCAAAAATCATTTCTAATGCAAATATTAAATTAAATCTCTATGGCACAAATGATACTTTGAGATTTTTGTTCAAAAATTATTTCTAATGCAAATATTAAGAAAAATCTCCTAATAATGTGGCGATGAGATGACACTTGCGATTTTAGAAATTCTTAAGATGACATTCTGAAATTGGAGTGTCATCTTGAGAATCTCTAAAGTGTCAACTCATTATTTAATACAATTTTTCTTTTAGTTTCTGTTAAAATATTTTAATTTTAAGTGTCGTATTAAAGAAGACTTTGCAATAGATAATCTCAATCTTGCCAAATAGGATAAAAAAAATTATGATTCATATTTGTTACTTGATACTAATGATTGACACCTAAAATCTTCATATTGTTGTTTTAGTGATGCGTTGGAGATGCCATTGTTTTTAATAAAGGTATATTAGGTATGGTCAAATTATTAAAAAAAATCTCATGTTTGGATAATTTACATTTACTCCCTCAACTATGAATCTTCTTACACATCCACCCTTATGGTGCCAAATTCAATATAATCATCTAGATTCTGTGAAATGTTCTCTAATTTGTGCTTGTTTACAAGCCTAAAAAACACATCTTATGATCATCTTGCTTTAAAATGTGGAGCTCGAATGGGATTAAACGTGTACAAAATTGAGAATATTCCATATAATCTAGAAGATTCTATTAAATTTGAAACCGCAAGGGTAGACGTGTAAGAAGATTTATAGTTGATGAGGTGGTTGTAATTACCCAAACATGAGGGGGTTTTTCGTAATTTTACCATATATCAGGGGGTGATTGTACGGAATTCTCGTGCTTGGTTTTTTTGTCGGTCACTTTGACGAATCACGAATCGATTGAACATTTCACACATACATGCACTTAGCACTATAGACATTCACATATCATATCACAATAAATTTTGCAAAGACAAAAAGGTTGGACCATGAACTTTTTTGTAGAAATATAAACTAATTAAATATTTCAAAAACAAAATATAATTCATTTAATTTGTTTATATAATTGACTTTTATTTACACTTTTAACATTTTTTTTATTAATAATACTTGATACTAAATCCATGTAAAATTTTATGCTACATCTATTTTAGTTGAAATTTTTAATTTAATTTTTATTCAACTATAGTTCTAGTTAGGGGTGTTACTCGGTCGGCAAACCATATCGAACCAAAAATTCGGTACGTGTCAAATATCGAACCAAAAATTCGGTGCGGTATTCGGTAATAAAAAATAGAATTCCGGTATAGGTATTGATGCACTTTTTTACATTATTTACAAATTAGCCTATATTGAAATCACTTTTTCTTTTTAGGGCCGATTATTGAAATGTGAATGTCTAATTCAAGAATTAATTAGTTTAATTTTTAATTTTTGTTTACCTTTTTTAAAATAACAAAATATATTTTCGGTTTTACCGGTATCGAACCGAAAAAACGGAATTGATTCGGTAAAAATCATATACCGAACCGAATAGTTCATTTCGGTAAATGGTACAAAACTTTTTGAAATACCCAAATTTTGATTTACGAAAATTCATGTACGGTTCGGCACCATTTTACCGAGTTAACACCCTTATTTCTAGTCGATCCAACACTAAATAACGAAATAGGTGAAGTAAATTTTATTATATAGTTTTTGCTGATTTTTTAAAATCGATTTTTTTTGTGCAGAATAATTCGAAGATGGCAACTAAAACAAAATACTGCACCTCAAGGATAAAATCATTTGTCATTCCATTAGCCAACTACTCAATTGATGCTGATTATTTTCCAGGTTATTTTAATAATATTTATATTAATTAATTAACTCCTTTTCAAATATTATTATTACTTACTCAATTTTTGGTGTTTTTTTCATCCTGAATTTGCAGTTTCTTTCTTTGAGGTGAGGATTGCCGGTTTTAGTAAGAAAAATTATTACTTTTTGCAATTTAATTAAATAAACAGTTAAATTTCTATAAATTATGAATATATTCGGGACTAATACAAGCGAAATATTAAATTATCGAACTAATAATCTATACGTTTTTACCGAATCGGGACCAAAAAAAATTATTATTTAAGCGAAGTTATTAATTTATCGAGCTCCTACTATATAAGCTACAACCATGCATGATAATAGTTGAAAAACAATTGAAGAGGATCATAAATTACATGTTTATATAATAATTCCAAATTTATCGAAAATTTGTAAAGGAAACAACATATACATTAGAACCTCGATAAATTAATAACTTCGCTTAAATAATAATTTCTCCCAGTCCCGACTCGATGAAAATGTATTAAATTATTAGTTTGAAAATTTAAGATTTCGCTAAAGTAATAAAACTTTGTTAATCCCAACTGTATTAATTTATAGATTTTTTTTTTCCCTAATAATTGGTGGTGTTATTACAATGAGGGGCAGCTCCTAGGATTACTTGGGAGTTTGAAAGGCATAACATCAGAATATGTATCTTCTGAATGTGTAATAAAATTGTACAATGAGGGACAAATTCAATTAGTCAACAAAACTCAGCCACAAGAGTTGACTCAATTTGCTGCACATTTCATTGTAAACACTGATCAGCCACAGTCATGCAATTTTGCTACCTTTCTCCCTATGGGTGAGGAGGCTCCTCTCCAGGTACATTTTATATATATCGAAACAAATTAAAACCCGATTTTTTTTTATTTATTAATTTATTTATTTAACGAAATCGGCTAAGTATTTTTTTTATTCTTGAAATTTCTCAGAAAGCTGAGTGGATTAAGTACTTGGGAGTTTTCGCAAATTTGGAAACACGGGCGAATCAGGTCTACAACGTGGTAAGTATAAAACTTTTTTATTACACGAACGTTATAACATTTAGGCTGTGATTCGATCGTAAATACGAGAAGCAAATTAATGAAAATAGTAGGTATGATCTATTTTATACATTTATTAAACATGTATTAATCAATATGATTTTTTTTTTTTTTTTTTTTTTTTTTGCAGATTAAGAATAACTATATGTGCTTAAGTAAAGCTGCAACGAGCAGGGTGGCGCCATACAAACCGATCGTGGCTTGGATGTCGTATACTAATGCATGAACCATTACTAATACTTTAAACAATTTAACTTTCATTATTTTAGTGAATATAAATATTTATATTCTTCAAATTAAATCTTCGAATTCGTTTCCAAATTGTTACAGGGTGTCTGGTCATTCGCGAAAGAGACGTACAAGCTAAAGGTAATTTAGTCTAGTTCCGACTCGATTTTATTTACCTAGGATCAAAATTAAATGCAATCTGGAAATTTTAATTAGATATATCTATATGTAAGATTCAATTTCCCTTATTTTACTGCTCAAGAAGTGCATATGTATATATATGAATGTAATAGTTATATAAATGTTTTTATTTCTCTTATTCCTAACTGATTTTGAATTTTCTTGCTAACTAACAATTCTTTAATTTTTTTTTTTAAATCATTCAAATAGTATGTGGAGGACTCGGGCGGTGAAAATATCGATAATTCCATAAACAAAGTCACGTATAATGTATCTATGCCAGACGATTTGGAAGCATTTCATGCCATCCTTTGTGTAAGTCGATTAATAAAATGATGATGTTATATTCGTAGTTTTTATCATTGATTGATGTTTTTAAAGCTCAAACTATAGTCTCGTTTTTCATCGGTTTTCTGGAAACCCCGTTTGATTAATTTATTTTTTTTCAATTTTAATTTTATTAGACTAATGCAATCGTTGTTGGTTAGACTATCGATGCGGTGATCGACGAAACATATACATCGGACTTATTGGCTTACAACGCGTCAACATTTCTTCAAAATTTGAATGTCGAAGATCAATCTTGCTTCGGTTTCATGGCCAATCAGAGCCTTTGGAGACATGATAAAAGAATTCAAAAATCTATTGCTCTTGGTAATTTATACAAAAGGACTTCCCTTAATTTATTTATTTATTTTCTTGATTTTATTATATGCTAATAAAAATAGTGATAATTTTTTTTTTTTTTTTTTTTTTTTTACATTGATGAAGATTGGTATGATGGAGCAATATCACAACCTCATCTAGTTCTAGCAGATCTCATTGAAGCTTTATTTCCATCAGGAAATTACACCACCACTTATTTCCGAAATATCGCTAAGGTATAAAAAAAAAAAAAAAAAAAAAAAAATCGGCCGTTTTTTAATTCTTATTTTCGAATATTGATATAAATTTATGAGTAGAGGTGTGTATAATTTTGTTGGTGTCATTATATTTACAGGGAGAAGGAGTTGTAAGCATTAGTCCGGAGATGTGTAACAGAGAAAGCTCTGTTCCCATGGAACCCTCGATTGTAGCTTGCTCGTAAACGTATCGAAAAATTCGAATATTATTTTTTCTTGCATTTATCTCCCAATTTAGAGGCATTTTTATCATGTGTCAAGATTTTTAGAAAGAAATTTTAAAAAGTTGATTTTTTTTTGTTAAGTATCAGGTGTAGTAGTACTCGAGTTTGGACGGAAAATTTTACAAATCTCCGTTATGGGGGTTTAAATGTATTAAACATAATTCGAAAGGGGTTGTATAATTAACCTTCAACGGATCTAAATGTAATGACACCTAAACTCGTGGGAGGTGAGTGCAATTACGGGTGAATTGCGTTTTGCACCTTGAAAATAACATGGATTGGTGCTTTGCATCCTTAAATTTTGAAATTGGCAAATTGCACCCTCGAATTGCATATCTAATGGCAAAATGCATCATACACCTCTTTTGTGGTGTTTATTTTTATTACTTTGTATTTCTAAATTATTATTTAATTATATTATAAATGAAACACAAAGGAAGAAGTAATGATTATTATTTTTGTTAGTTATTTTTTTCTTTTTTTTATCAAAATCGGAATTATATATGATTAATAAAAAATGATATAAAGCTAATTTTAAAAAAAAATCAAAAAGTTGGAATTTATGCTACGAAAAACATGTAAATTATTAACATTAGTATTTATGTTACATACTTTAGGTGATTTATTCTAATTTTTTAAATCTAAATAATTGATTAATTGTCTAGTTACATTCTAAAGTCAAATTTTATGTTATTTTAATATTGTTTGTACAAGAAGCTTTTGTTTGTCCTACTTAAATTCTCATAATTTTTTTTTAAATACTAATAATTGTAAATATTAAAATATCATGATATATTTATCTTTTGGTTAGCATCTCACAAAGAACAATTATAGGTACATAATTTTGCCATGAGATATGCAATTTGAGTGTGAATTTTGCCAATTGAAAAATCAAAGGGTGCAGAGCGTCAATCCATGTCATTTATGGGTGCAAAATGCAATTACCTTTGTAAATTGTTTTCCATGTAACAAATAAATGACTCACATTTTCAATCACCCTAAGTAGTATGCTTTTTCATGTGTTTGAGCTCTTATTACATCATGAAAAATAAGCCTTCTTCTTCACTTTTTTCACACTAAATAGCTTCTCTCTTTATTTTCACAAACCATAAAAGTAATATAATTTATTCCATTTTAATTAGTGTTATATAATTTACATGAAAAATCTACAAAGAAATGCTCAAATTCAGACAATTTATTTATGCCATACTATCAACAATTTCTATAGTCATCTTCATTTTCTTGATTTCCTTCACAACCCAATACAAAACTATTATAACCACTCCCCCTAAAAAAGACTCATCTAATCATCAATTCACCCTCTTAATCGGAATCCTCACGAAACCCGACAAATACGAGCTCCGCCACTTCCTCCGCCTAATCTACGCCGCCCAATCACCGCCCTCCCCACCCGCCAAAATCGACATCAAATTCGTCCTATGCAACCTCACGAAACCCGAGCAAAGAATCTTCATATCACTCGAAATCAAACGCTTCGATGACATCATCATCCTCGACTGTCTCGAAAACATGAACAACGGGAAAACCTACACGTACTTCTCCTCCCTCCCGGAAATTCTTCCCGCCAAATACGACTACGTAATGAAAGCGGACGACGATTTATTCCTAAGGCTTAAACCCTTGGCTTCGTCTCTAGAGGCATTGCCTAGACAAGACATGTACTACGGTTTTGTGATACCGTGTAATAGCATGAATCCGTTTAAGCACTACATGTCCGGTATGGGGTTTGTGCTGTCGTGGGACCTAGTTGAGTGGATCGGCGAGTCGGTAATCCCGGTTAATAATACGTTTGGACCGGAGGATAAGCTTGTGGGCCAGTGGTTGGATGGCGGGAAAAAGGCGAAGAATAGGTTTTCGAATAAACCGGCTATGTACGACTATCCTGGGACTAACGGGAGATGCTCGCATGATTTGATACCCGACACAATCGGTGTTCATCGAGTGAAGAGGTGGGATCAATGGTTTCGTGTTCTTGATTTCTTTAACGTGACTAAAGATATTAAGCCCTCCAGGCTCTATACATTATAAGTAGAGATTTATTAAAAAAATTCGTGTTTTTTTGTTTCTTTTGGAGTTAAATTTTTGGAACAAAGGTCAGATTTCATATATAGGTGTGTGATGTTATGTAAATTTGAGATCATGTACCAACTCTTCTAATGAGTATTGATTGGTCGAATTGAATTTTAGTATTATTTATATGCTCCTAGGCCTCGTTTGGTTGGGAAATTAGCCATGATTAACTAAATAATTGGACATTATTTGATGTTTGGTAAACAGAATAACTTCTTGGGTCGACTCGAAAATATTATGTTATCATGTGACTTTTAGGGATATTTTTGTTGGATCTTCTGTAGTCCAATACAACAATTGGATTTTCATTAGATTATTTAATCTTATCTTGACTAATCCCATCCTGGCAACCAAACGAGACCTTATTGTACTTGCGAGTTTTATGTATTCATCATTTTGTGTTATTAATCAAAGACAATCCATTCTTGATGAACTAATATCATCTCTTTAATTTTTTATTTTAAATTTACATATCACCATTTTAGACAATGTTAATGTAAGTAAACAAACTTATGTAGTAACTTCCATCTCACAGATGCTTTTCTGCAAGTTGTGTTCTTCATCCTGCTCCGATTTTCCCGGGATTTCTTCAAGCTCCTCCAAATAACCTTTAACAAGAACACGAATTCCATCGTTATTTCTATACTAAACATAAAATCCACTACAAGTTTCAGAAAACATGGACTTAATTCAGTTGTCTTACCTTCTCAACGTCGACTCCGAGCGCCTGAGGTATAAAAAACAAAAAACGAGACGCTACATCAGTTATCCGTAAATTTCATAAATCAATAATATTCCTATGCTAAACTTTTTTCTAGGAATTAAAAAAAAAAAAAGTAAATTCATGCCTTTGTGATGGCTGTGGCTTTGGTTTCTCCTTAATCGGTTCTTGCTGTCGAGTTTCGTCCTTTTTCATGTCCAGATTCTTGACCTGTATCATCATTAATTAAAAAATCAAACACCAAATTAAGATTATTACAAGTCAATATTCAAATGTATGTATGTATGTATATATATATATATATAATATATATACCAAGTTGTTGAATTGAAGATTGTAGAATGTGTGAATGTATCTCCCCTTGGCCTTCTTCTCATCATTATACAACCTCCTCCAAAAGCTATAGATACATCCCATATTCACAACTTTATTCGCGTATATCTTCCACGTATACCTTCATCAAACGAGTATTTAAAAAAAAAACGAGCAAATTCATCAATGTATATATCGAAACATTATCTAAGGTATCGAGTTGTATTTGCTTGAATTTTATGTTGAAATGCGTTAGTTAGTAGAGTTTTTTTACCTTTCGTTTATGCGCTCGAGTCCTTGAATCGAAATCCGGTTCCAATACTCGTTATCCTCCTTGCACTTTACAAAAAAATCGGCAATCTTATCGCTCGACTCTTCTCCCTTGTTTGGATCAACGTGAAAACCGGAAACCCCGTCAACAATTATCTCGGCTGGTCCACCTTCGCTAGTGGCAAAAGTCGGCAAACCGCAATTCATGGCCTCGATTACCGTCAATCCAAACGCTTCGTAAAGAGCCGGTTGAACGAAAGCTCCCTTTGTATCGGCCACGAAACGGTAGAGTTCGCCGTTCCTTTTTCTGTCCGTTTGCGCAGCTATCCATCTAATCTGTCCTTTGAGTTTATATCTCTCGATTAATTCGTGCATTTTTTTAATCTCCGAAGCTTCTTCTCTGTCTTTCGATTTCGACGGATCGAAGAAGCCTCCGACGATTACGAGGTTGACTAGGGTTCGGAGACGTTTGTTTTTTCCGTACCATTCCGTTAGCCCGGTGATGTTCTTCACCGTGTCGAGCCTCGCCATGCTGAATATAATTGGTTTCTTTCTGTCTTCTAAATATCCTCTGTTTTATTTATTTAATTTTTTTTTTTTGAGGAAAAAAGAAAGAAAGAGGTGAATGTTTATTTAAAAAATAATATGAAATAAAATTGTATAGACTATGTTTGGTTTTATGGATTTTGAGCTAACATGTGTTGAGCATTTTCTACTTTGTTGAAGAGTAGTTCTTCGAGGGCGGGGCGAAATGCGGTGAATCGTTTTGCTTTGTCGGTGTAAGGGAAATAAACCGATTGGTCTGCTCCGGGAGAAGCGATGTTGAACTTTGGATCGAAGACGTTTATTCCCGATACAACTCGATGTAGCCCCGGAAGAGTAAAGGCGGTGTGGCTTTCGTACTGCCCAACTCTATCTTTGCTGCGAATAGAGACAACATATATAATCAGTAGCAAAGTCAGCATAGAGCAGTGGGGGCCACAACCCCCAAAAAAACATCTATTATTTTGAGTTTATTGCAATTAGTACACATGTGTTATATCGAATTGCTAAAAACTATTCCATGTTATTTTATTAGCAAAAACCCTCATATGATTTATTTTTTCAGCAATTAGTATACAAAAAAATCTAATCGTAGGGGTTTTTTGCCAATAAAATAACATGGGGTAGCTTTATAGCAATTCGAGATAACACAGGGGTACTAATTGCAATAATAAAAATTCTTAATAGTTAAGAATTATTATTACCTTCCGGCGATTTCTTGGTATGTGCTTGTAATGATGAAATCTGCCGAGTTCATTGCGATTAAATCGGCCGTGAACTGGCACGAAAAGTGATATTTCGAGTCGAATTCCTTCCATTTGATGTCGGAGTCTTCATACTTAGTCTTCTCCAATGCATGTGCAATAGTTCCCTAGTATTCGAACATCCATTATCGTATATATTTCGAGTTTTTTGTCAAAATATTTATATATAGTTAAAAAAACTACATGAAAAAAAAAATACCAGGGTAGTGTCAAGTTTACTAGCCATCAATGATGCCACCAGATTTCCATCGGTATAGTTGCCGATAATTAGATCGGGCTTCACTTCCATTATTTCGACGATTTTCCTCGTCGCGTCCTAATAAATTTATCGATTAAAAAAAAAACGTTTTTAAATTTGATATATCTAGGCAAATTAAATAATATTTGACCTGAGTGAACTTCTCGAGATAAGGATAGATATCGAATCGAGAAACCCATTGTCGAAGAACGCCGTTTTCGGTCGTGAACGGTACTCTAAGGATGTGGGAATGCTTTGTGTTCATCACCGGTTCTAATTCCACGTTGCATTTAGTCCCTTTTGCATCGGGAATTAGTCTAGTGACCTATATATACATTATAAACGAAATTATTGTTTCGTTTTTTTATTTTTTGGTGTTCGAAACATCTTCGATTAAATTGATAGGAATTAATAATATTTACTCGTACCACAAGAATCTGAGGTTTCACATTGAGACCTTGCTGCTTAATTCTCAGCAGCAATTCCTCTTCCAATGCAACAACTTGATCCAACACATATACCACCTGTCCAAAATATTATTTTTTTTTCGAAAAAAAAAAAAAAAAATCTTGTAAAATATGAAGGGTAATAAATTCAATTGAAATATCACTAATGCAACTTGATATTGCATATATATATATGGTAAATTATTATAATGTCAAATTACGAAAAAACTCCTCATGTTTTTTCGTAATTTGACCTGACCTCAAGGGTAACTGAAATTTACCCAATATATATAATAATTCTGAAGATAGTGCTATATATACCTGTCCACCGGTATCCGGCAATCCAAGAACATCGGACTGTCCAAAATATCCGTGCACAGACAAAAGTACGACGTTAAATATTACAGGAAGCCTTCCGAAAAATCGGTCCATATTCAACGGATCGGGAGCTTGAAATATTTCCGAAAGCGAGTGCATTGTATCTTGAACTCTTTCAGCATTATCACCCCATCCTTTCTCGAATCCCCATTCTTTAAACCTATATATATATATATATATGTATATACGTTTAGTTTATCAGCTCGTTGTATATAAAAAAAAAAAAAAAAAAAAACCGAGATAATTAAGAAATAGACTCAGTTTACCTTGTCTCGAAGCTCTGAAAAGGTGTATCTTTCGGAAGTGAAGAAAGCGCCGTTTCGGCTACTATTAGTGCAGATTGAAGCTTCGGCACTGTGTTTAGTGTCTCGTTTATCATAAGATTCTACAAAAGTTTTACGACAAGATCATTATATTTTTCAAGAATTATTTTCTTATAAATAAGAAAAAAACATGGTTAGCTAAAATAAGTTGCTTATAAGATCGATAATCGTACTTGTCCTTGATGGTTTAACGAGAGCAAGTAATCGACGAGAGATTGTGCGCTCGGAGAATTGTTATTTAGCTTCGATGTGAGAAACTTAGAAACATAGCCGACTCCATTACCGATCGAAGACGATAGGGTTAGATGAGGCATAGAGAAGTCCATTGCTCCAAAATCAATTTCCAATGCATTCTCATCAATTGCCCTGCATGGATGCATGCATTTTCAACAAAAATTGTGATACATATAATTTGGGCTCTTGCAAATGTAAGCAAAAAAAACAGAGTAATATATGAAAAATCCCATTTTACCCTTGAGTTCTTTCATTTCAACCAAATAGGGGACATAAAAAATAAATAAATAAATCACACAATAAATATACCAGGTCTCAACCATAGTCATCTCTTTAAATTTCAAGTAGTCAGTCGACGAGATGCCCTCCACGGAAAGATCGTTCGCGCTAACTTTAACATACTCCCAAAATCCCGGAGAAGGCCGAACAGCAAATGCCACGTGTGGAGGAACTACTGCTGCTTCCTGCAAAAAAAAACAAAAAAATAATGTTTGCGTCAATAATCGAAACAAAGACCTAAATATGGATTAATAAAAAGAAACACGCGTTAAGGAAAATCGTAGTACAATAGAACCTCGATAAATTAATAACCTCGATTAAATAATAGTTTCTCCCGGTCCCGACTCGGTGAAAGTGTGTTAAATTATTAATTCGATAATTTAATAATTCGCTAAATTAATAGAATTTCCCTGGTCCCGACTGTATTAATTTATAGAGGTTTAACTGTACGCACCTGAGTGGTGCACAAGATGTAACCGAGCAATCCTTCGAGCAACTGAGTCCTTTCGGATTTGTCGTCTATGACTTGCTCCATCTCTTTCATTAAGTGGTGAACTTTCATTAGCCGTTTTCCTTTTTCGGTGTACTTTGCGAAGCACCTCTTCATGTGGTACCGGCTTTGCCGTAAGGCCTCCGGCATGCTCTCTGCTATCGACTCCGACCTCTTCAACGCCGGTGCATTCGAACCCATTTTTTTTTAATTATTGTTTTCCGTACGAGTTTAAATGAAGTATCTTCGGGTGTTTGTTGGTTTCGATTATGGATCATTTTGAGATTTATTTTCATGCATTTATAGATGGAATGTTTTGAGGGCATAAAAGGAAGCAAAAAAGAAAAAAACACAAGGGAAAGAACATTCTTTTTGGTCTTGAAATTGCAAAAGAAAGGAATTTTTGGTGCCAAGGTAAACTTATGTCTCTTCTCATTAATTAGGAGTTTGGTTTTGGTATCATTCTTTTCTTTTTGGGAGAATTGCAATTGCATATAAGGTCATGGGCCAATATTTAATTGCAACTATATCCCACTTTAATATTTTTCTATAAAAAAGGACATCAATCTTATCAACGACTAAAAACTTACTCCAATTTCACCCCAAAATACTAATTTAATCAATATAGAACATTGACCCTAAATTTGACAAATATTGCATATTAACCCCAATTTTCACAATATTTAAAAAAAAAAATCTGAATTATTTTTTCACATTGACCCCAATTTTCATTCATAGGGTTTGTCGTCCGAATTATTCAGTTTTGTTTACGTGTTCAAGTAGTTGTTTTTTAATTCTTCATCTGTTAGACCTTTTCTTTTCTTTTTGGATAATAATTAGTTTTTGGGCAAAAAGTTCACTTTGCACTCCTGATTATGGACTGTAGGGGTGGTTTCGGTACGGTTACCGAACATTTTGTTCAATACCGTGTACCTACCGTATCTTTCGGTATTGAAAAATTCTATACCGTTACCGTACCAATAATTGCGGTATACCGTTATTCGGTATACCGTTAGTTTCGGTACGGTATGATCGGTACGTGGTAATCTACCGTACATCATTTTGTTGATTAACTCGGATGATACCATAATTAAGATGAATACTAAATAAATGCATAAATACAACAAATTAAGCAAATGAATATGGTAATCAGGCAATTTACATGAATGTACATTATACAGGCAATTTACATGAATGTACATTATACGACCGTAATAGCATTTCAATTAACTAATGATTACTAAGATATCTATAGAAAATTTGTAGAAACTAATGAGCAAAAAAGTTTTATGTTATATAAAGAGAAAAAAAAAAAAAAAAAACTATGTTGCAATAATGCAAATGAAACAAAAGGCTGGGAACTTAGGGGGGAAAGAAAGGGGGAGAAGAAAATTGTGGCAAAAGTATCCACCAATAAGAGATTAGATGGACTTTGAAACTAAAGAAGTACATGACATAAACAACTCAACCAGAGCCAAATATTGAGTTTGCATAAATATATGAAAAAAAAATAAAAAAAAAATAATTATAATATATATATATATATATATATATATATATAATATATATATAGAATGTATCATATCTTATTCTTGTTTTCTATTTTTTTTAAATAATATTTTGTTGACTATATTTTTTTTATTTAACAATATAAAAGGAAAAATATGTTAACTAATTTTTAAAATAAGTTGCGGTACGGTACGGTATTACCATGGTATTAAAGATACAATACCGCTACCGTACCGTAAGACAATGGTACGGTACCGATACCGTACCAAATGCAGTGGTAACCGATAGTTCGGTATTTATTCGATAATTTGTGGTAGGTATACCGTGGTAATCGCTATTTGGTAATTTTTGCCCAGTCATAATGGACTGTGTCGTATACACACCCCTCAATTACGATATGAGGGTTGATATTATTACAAATAATATAGTGTACACATGTAGTTGAATCGATATATTACTTGCATATTGCATTCAGAAGAAAGCAAATATGCTGTTGATTCAATGCCCTTGCTAAAATATAATGTAATCAATAAAAACAAGGGTAAATTACAACCACACCATTTGAGGTATGCTTAAATAACTTTAATGTCTCTATGGTATCGATAATTACACTCATCCCATGAAACGTAGTTAGAAACTCTGATGGGATAATGCATTGGATACATTATTCCGACAGAGTTTTAACGGACTATTACTGTTAGCCAGTGGTGGAGACAGCATAGAGATATGGGGTGACATGGCTGCCCCAACATTTCTTAAATCACTCATAGCTCTTTGTTGTCTCCACCACATCCTGAAACCAATAGTCCGTTACGACTCTATCGCAATAACGTATCCAATACATTATCTCATTAGAGTTTCTAACTATGTTTCAGGGGGTGAGTGTAATTACCGATACCACAGGGACCTTAAAGTTATTTAAGCATACCTCAGGGGTGTGGGTGTAATTTACCCTAAAAACAAAAAAAAACAAAAAAAAATAAAATATAAAAAGATACATATATTCATATATTTTATATATATTGGCATTATTAGATTTTCTTATGGTACATTGATTTTTTTAACAGAAAAATAAAAAATTCTGTCTTGTGACCCAATTTCAGGCAATTGTCAAATATTACATCGATATTCGTCAATTCATTCGAAACAAACAACCAGCAGTTTGTATCTATTTATGATTGCTTCGCTGTACTTAATTTTACTTGATGATGCATCCGTTTCCAATTTTACTATTCTCATTCAAGAAAAAAATGTCCCATATAAATAAATAGCATTATATATATTATATAATATTCGAATAATTCACAATAACTTTACATCATCCTTAATTCATTACATTACACTCTAGTACGTGAACTTCACTTTCCGGGTACGAAGTTTGTGGCAAAGGCCCAAGCGTTGTTGCCAACGGGGTCCGCAAGGTGATCGGCAAGGTTCTCCAACGGGCCCTTTCCGGTAACAATAGCCTGAACAAAGAATCCGAACATTGAGAACATTGCAAGCCTACCATTCTTTAGCTCCTTAACCTTTAGCTCAGCAAAAGCTTCCGGATCCTCAGCGAGCCCCAACGGGTCGAAGCTACCACCCGGGTAAAGTGGGTCCACCACGTCACCGAGGGGCCCACCGGCAATTCTGTAGCCCTCAACAGCTCCCATCAAAAGAACTTGGAAACCCCAAATGGCCAATATGCTCTGTGCATGGACCAAGCTTGGGTTGCCCAAGTAGTCGAGCCCGCCCTCGCTGAAGATTTGGGATCCGGCCTTGAACCAGACGGCCTCACCGAACTTGACCCCGTTGCGGGCCAATAGTTCGGGGAAGACGCAACCAAGAGCACCAAGCATGGCCCACCTAGAGTGGATTACTTCGAGTTCACGATTCTTGGAGAATGTTTCGGGATCAGCTGAAAGCCCAGCGGTGTCCCAGCCGTAGTCCCCGGGGAATTCGCCGGTGAGGTAGCTAGGGGCCTCCCCGGAGAATGGGCCCAAGTATTTGACACGGTCAGGGCCGTACCATGGGCTGCCCGATGAGGCGGGCTTGGGCTTGGCGGCGGTCTTTCTCATTGAAATCCTGCCATTGCCGGTGATTTCGGGGGTGGACTTGACAGCCTGTCCGGCGAAAGAGGGGGAAGACAATGCCATTGAAGAGGCAGCCATTGTTGTATTATTGAAACTGAATTGACTATTTTGCAAAAGTAGATTGTTTGTTGGATTGATTTCTAAGGCATGCAGGTGAAGGTATTTATATGAATAGGTGGTGGATATGTTATGAATATCATTATCTAGACTGGTGGCATATTTGGGAATGTTGACGTGGCATGTCCATTTGGCATGCCCTATGACCACTAATCCTATGTAAGAATCTCAGGAGAGGTGTGATGTGTTGTTTTGGCCAATGAGATTTTGCCAAGTGTCCGGCTGGAGATTAATGTATGAAACAGAGATGCTTGGATGAGGATCGGAGATCTAATGTGGATATCTGGAGATCTTGATTTTGAAGCATTGCCACATGCACACGATATTGAGTTGGGGGAAACCGAAATAAAACTAGAAAAATGAAGAATGAAGAAATGACAAACAACATAAAGTGCACTGGCTTGATCATGAATCTACTGCAGAGTAATTAGTGTAATTGTTTATTTTCATTAGGGAAATTAATTATAATATTTTCATATCATACTCTAAACACGGTCATGGGCCGATTCGGGCCGGTTACTCCGGTTCGCGGTTCACTTTTTCCGGAATCGGAACCGGCCTGTACTACACACAGTTCAGCGGGCCGGTCAGTCAGTTTATTCTGGTTCCCGGCCTATCTGGGCCGATTCGGAAATTTATATATATATATACATATATATATATATATATATATATATATATATATATATATATATATATATATATATATATATATATTTTTTTGAAAATACTTGATAGATAAATAAATTAAAAGAAGGGGTAATGGCAAATAGGCCCATGACAAGGGCACTTAATTAAAAGAGGGACATCCAACTTTTTTGTCTTCCAAATAAATCCAGCCCATTCAAACTTATTTGCAAATAAAGAAAATACTTTTATATATACCAAAATTATCCCCAATTCAATGAAACCCAATTTAACTCCAATTTCATGATTTACACCCCAATTTAGCCCAATTTCTTCAATTAACCCATTTTAACCCTAATTTCAATTTTGACCCGCCACCACCGAAGACCGCCGGTCGCCGCCGTTGACCGGCGTTGACTTTTTTTTTTTTTTTTTTTTTTGAAATTTTTATTTTCCTGAATTTTTTTTCCGGCCGGTCAACTGCCGTTGACCGCCAAGTCTCCGGCGTTGACTTTTTATTTTTTATTTTTTATATAATTTTGGTTTTTCTTAAAAAAAAATATTTTAATTAATATTACTGTCTTGGCTGCTAAATTACTGTCTCCGGCAGTTATTTAACTGTCGGAGACAGTAATTTAATTGTTAATTGACTCTTTTGTTTTTTTTTTCTTCAAAAATATTTTAATTAATATTACTGTATTCATTGCTAAATTACTGTCTCCAGCAGTTATTTAATTGTCGGAGAAAGTAATGAACTGTTAATTGACTTTTTTTTTTTTCCTTAAAAAAATTATTTTAATTAATATTACTGCCTTGGATGTTAAATTACTGTCTCCAACAGTAATTTAACTGTCTTAGACAATAATATTAATAATATTACAGTTCGGAAAAATAATATTCATAATATTACTGTCCCAAACAGTAATATTACTGTCCGAGATAGTAATTTAGTAGGCAAGACAGTAATATTACTGTCCCAAACTGTAATATTCATAATATTTTTTTTCTAAGAAAAACAATTCACAAAAAAAAAAAAAAAAAAAGTCAAAGCCGGAGACCGGCGGTCAACGGTGGTTGACCGACCGGAAAAAAAAAAGTTTCAAAAAAAAAAAAAAAAAAAAACAAAGTCAACGTCGGAATCTGGCCGGAAATAAAACATTTCAGAAAAAAAATTATTTTCTGAAAAAAAAAAGTTTTGGGGGTTAATGTGATATATTTGTTTAAATTCGGGGTCAATGGGTAATATTAAGGAAGTTAGAGTATAATGGGTGGAATTGATAAGAATTATATTATTGAGGGTATTTTAGACTAAAGACATGGGGATGAGCTTAATTGAAAACTGTTTTTTTTGTGGACCAAAATGCATTTAAGTCCCATGTGATGGGCCTTTTTGCCATTTGCCCTTAAAAGAATTACTTTTAAATATGAAAAAAAAAGAAAATAAATAAAAGGGAAAATGAGGGAAAACCCCCCCATTAGGGAAAATTACCTAGCCCAGGTCCAATTTGTATTTGGGCTATTGTATAAAAGTCCATATATTTTTTCATCAATTGCTTGACCCCCCTTACGGATGTTTTCTCCCTATTCTGCCCTTATTGTAAATATAATACCCAAACAACGTATCAATCAGAATTGGCGTGAAATCTGTGATTGTACCTCCGTATATCTCGCCCTACGTGATTAGTGCCAACTGCATAATCATAAACCGTTCTGTTTATATCATTATAACTAATCTTCACAGTCAAAAATCTTCGTCATAAATTCTTCGACACAGGCGATACATGTGAAGATTACAGAGTGTGGAATAAAATTTAACGACGAGAGATTGTTTAAAAGAAGGTATGATATTAGTACTAAATCGGCTTATCAGATGAGATGGGGGTTTGTATATACAGTTTCGTTTTGGAATTGGAATTTCAAGTTACTGTATTTGATTGGGTTGATTGCATAGTTTAATTAGTCAGTTCATAATTACAATGGGACTTACGGTGGTCATCCAGACGGGGGTGATTTATTGCTGTTAGGATTAGAAGTGATTTTAAAATAGGTGGTTGTTTTTTGGCAGTTTGCTATGTTTATAGCTCTGTGTCACAGTCGTTAATGTAGTGTGCTATGTCTGTATGTTTTCTCTGGTGTGATAAATAACACTGATCAATTTAATTTTAATAAAATATATTATGCGCGACGAACGTAGTAATCTAACTTACAAATTACATTATTATGAATTCATACAAAAAGAACAATTAAATTGTTCATATAGAATGAAATTTGGTATGTTTATAGCTTCTGTGTCACAGTTGTTAATGTAGTGTGCTATGTTTTTATATTTTCTATGGTGTGATATTTGCTTATGATGAGTTTCCACTTTTCACATTTTTTTTATTTTGTCTCCTCATGCAGTAATCAAATGGCGATTAGTGTGATGCTGATGCTAAACTATGCGGGTGTGAAAGCATTGAAGCGTTTCACAGTTGGTATGCGGTATGAAGCATTGTCTGGCTTTATTTGTTCGAAATGGAGCGGTTTGAGTGCCGATAATCTGTACTTGACGTACAATTTGCCTATGTTTGGTGATTGCATTCTCGGAGATGATGAAGATGTATTGTCAATGTTTGCCATGGTACAACAGTTAACTTTGCAGAATATTGTTGTTAACGTGAAGGAAAAGGAGAAGCGTGCTGAATTGGGAAATAGGGGAAGGTCGTTGGCGTACGTTGATAACGATTTTCAGGTTCAAAATGCCCTAGTTGGGAGTTTATCTGCGTATGCACCATCTGCATTATTGGTTGAGAATGATGGTTTATGTGAAGAACGAATCATGGGTGTGCCATCGAATGGTAAGCAACTATTGAGCCACAATTGGCTTTTTTTTATTAGGGATGTGGGACAGGTTTTTAAAGGGGGCGTTGTTGAGTTTAGGAAAGCATTGTGCAAATTTTCTGTTGAATCTGGTTTTGAGTTTAACTACGTGAAAAATGAGTCATATCGAGTCACGGCACAGTGCAAGTACAGAGACTCGAAGAAATGCATGTGGAGAATACATGCATCGATTGAGAAGTGCAACAAATTTTGTTATATTAGGAAATATCATAAGTATCACACATGTGGCATGACATTTGGAACTTGCAGTAGAAGAAGGATCACGTCCGATATTATTGCAGAGCTTATTGTGGATGATATTCGAGCTATGCCTACAACGACCCCTAAAGATGTAATTCACCAAGCTAAAGATAAATATGGTATTGATATTAGTTACTTTGTTGCATGGAGGGCTGTAGATGCGGGCAGGGAGGTTGTGTATGGTGATCAAACCACATCGTACTCATTCCTTCCATCATATTTTCAAGAAATGCGAAAGACTAATCCGGGTAGTATTTTCCATTTAGATGTTGATGAATTTTCCAACAATTTTGTGCGGTGTTTTTTCGCTTTCGCTGGATGTTTGAGTGGTTTCAAATCATGTCGTCCCGTTGTATGTGTTGATGGTACTTTTTTGAAGGGAAAACACAAGGGTATATTGCTCAGCGCCGTTGCGAAAGATGGCAATGATGGTAATGTTTTGACGTAGTTACATATTTTTTTTTGGAATTGTATTAGTCAATCATAATGCATGTTTAAATTATTAGCAACTAGATTATTGACGTAATGTTTAATATGCAGGTTTATTCCCGTTTGCATTTGCTATTGTGAATGAAGAAACAAATGCTAATTGGGCATGGTTCTTGGAACATTTGAGAGACTCAGTAGGTACGGAGCGTGTACTAACATTTATATCTGACAGGTGCCATGGCATTGTTGAGGGGGTGAAGAACATTTTTCCAGGCTCTCGTCATGCATTTTGTGTAATTCACTTGAAGAGGAATTTGAAGAACCATTTTAGGGGTGTTGGTGCCAACCTTCGGAAAGCAATTGTACTTCAGTTCGATTCTTGTGTTTATGCTGCATCGAAGGAAGAATTTGAGGTTGCAATGGGTGACTTAAGATCCAATGGAGCGGAAAGAATTTTCAATTTCTTAGCTGACCTTCCTTATGAGAATTGGGCGCATTCGTATTTTGAGGCTGGTAGATATGGTCAGACCACGTCAAATGCTGTTGAGTCATGGAATGCCCAAATTCGAAGGTATAGACATCTTCCCATCACCAATTTCATTGATGCAATTCGGAGTTTGTTAATGGTGCAGATGTGTATAAGGCACGAGGAGGGTGACACGTGGACAACTGCTATATGCCCGAATCTTGAAACAATTGTTGATAGTTTTGTGAATGAGGGTAGACCATTGACGGTTAAAAAGGCGTCTGAATTTGTGTATGAGGTGTACTCGGTGCCGAATGCTGTTGTAGATGTGCAGGCAAGAACATGCTCGTGCAGATGGTGGCAAATCAATGGATATCCTTGCGTACATGCTGCAGCTGTGTTGTTTTTGTACAGAAATGATGGTTATGAGCACATTGATGAGTACTTCCACGTGTCGATGTTCAAGAGTACATATGCTATGTTAATACAGCCTTTTGGTAAAGTGGTAGTTGACAATCAACAAAAATTGGTGGGTCCCCCAGATTATCATACAAGACGTGGTAGGCCAAGAGTGAAAAGAATTCCTTCTAGGGGAGAGCATATTGCTCGGAAGATGAAGTGTGGTCGTTGCAATGAATATGGACACCATAATAAGAAGACGTGCACAAAGCGGATAGGATGAATTTTTATGTAGGAAGATGATTGTATGCAAATGGTTATTTTTCCTTTGTTTATTTGCATTTGTTGAACTATTCTGTTTTGTTTGTGGACATTTTTCCGCACATGTTCTGTTGAACTATGTTTTTATATCAATGCACATGTTCTGTTGAACTATGTTTTTATATCAATTGCTATGTTTTATACGATCGTTGACTGTTTTTTAAATGGGGTTTTGCATTATATATTAATTTTACTACGAATATGCAGTTTACTGAAACGTAATAAGTTTATAACAACAGAGGCAGTTTACTGTAACTTCTTAGTTCACTGTAAGTTGTACGATGATTTGTACAGTATTGGGTTACTATAAAATTATTCTTACTTTAATGTAATTTGTTTACTATATTGTATAATTGTGGCATAGTTGACTCATGGTTTACAGTTCACTGTAAATGGTTTACTGTAATGTATAATGTAAATAGTTTACTATAATGTAAATAGTCAGTTTACTTGACTCAGTGATTATAGTTCACTGTAAATGGTTTACTATATTGTATAAAAATGCATAGTTGACTCACTATATATGGTACACTGCACTATATACACTGCATTGTGTTTTTTATGAACTGTACTGTACAATTTAGCTAGTTCACTATAAATAGTGAACTAAAGTTTACTATAGTTTTATATGAACAATAGTATAGATTGTTAACATAGTTGACTCACTTTTTAAGCCCCCGATGCTGGTAAAACAGTTTTACTAGTAACAAAAGAAGACATAGATACGAAAGATAAAACAAGTTGGATGCAATATAGTAACCAATGTGCATAATCCAGAACATAAAACAGTAAAAATAAAAAGAAGTATAACTGGTTGTGCAAAAAACTAATAATCCGAACAAAAGAGATATGTTTGGAGATATTACAAAACTAGGGTGTCACTAGCTACATCTTATTAGTTTTGAAGCGTTTATTTCTGTAATCCTTCCCATTTCCCAGTTGCAAGAACAGTTCCACCAATTCACGACGCATGTTACCTATTTCCATTGTTGCAGTTTGTGATGGTATTGGCTGTTGCGTGAAATATTTCTTGATGATGTACAACACCACTATACCACAATCATTGGTTCCACACGCTTGCTGGGGAGCGTCTTCCATCGTTTGAATATCTTCGTCATTTGGTATATCAAGATCATATTTTGCAGCAGTTTTTTCAACGAATTCCTTCTGAAAAAAGAAGTTAGGATTCATATAAGATTTGTATAATTTGTAGTATGATTTCAGTACATCAATTGAATTATTCAGATGTTTATTACCATATCTTCCGCGTCCTGGAGGTATGCATCCTTGTGACCCTTTCGTGGTTGCAGGGAGTTGTAAAATCTCCAATCACACAGTAGTTTGTCAAACACAAGAAGTGTCCAGTGGTCTATTTTTTTAATTTTATTGCCCTTGGAATGTAGTGGAAAAATTAGGTAGCGATGTGCGCACAGGTGCACAGGTGGCACAAATGTCTTATCACCGGAACTCCTCAGACAGTACTGCAATTTGATTTGGGGAAATATTATTATAAAATTATCAATTTTTTTTACAACAACGAGGAAAAGATTTTTGAATTACCAATAACATGGAAGGGAGTACGATGCTCGTTCCTTTCATATCTTCAGATTGGGCAATGTCGAACAACCCATTTGACTGGTCCATGCTAAGCTTCATGCAGTAACAATCGATGAACTGGGCTCACAAATATATATATAGAGATATATATACCAGTTACGCACATTATAATCAGTTGAAAAATGTTAATGTGATTTACTATGAAGTTATGCTTACAGAGCTCCATATTGATTTGTTCTCGATGAGCGCAAAGAGGTCGTTTGAAAGTACGGATTGGTTGCTATCTGGTGGCCTCCAAATAATTGTGCTGCGTGTGGTGACAGTTGTAAGAAATTGATATGTAACTAAAAAACATAACATAGATTACTAAAAGTGTGAATAGAACGCTATATGAATCGTGCACCGACAATCATCAAATAAATTGAACTTTTGAGAAATTTAAACGTTTACTTACTCGACTTGTCCCCTTTGAGATGCGAGTGAATTGATAGTTTCCTTATCCTCATCCGAAAGGTTCTTGTAAGTGGTGTATTTCTTGTAGCTGTTCCTTGGTTTTGGGATTGTTTTGAGTGTGGAAGGGGTTACATGTTGCTTTTTTGATCTCGTTCTGTTGGCAACTACGGAGTTAGGCCCCCTCATTGGCTTTTTTGAACTCGGACCAGCTTCTTCGAAATCATCATCGGACTCATCGAGCACTGGAATTGTCTTGGTACAGTTGTCGAGGGCTGTGGTGAGCTCTTTAATTGTGTGCTCCTGTTCCGTAATTTTCCTTTTTGCCACCAATTCCTGTTTTTGCATCACCTGGACAGTTGCTTGTAGCTCCATTATTGTGAGATCTGCTACGGGCATGTTGGTGAGCGTTATATCATCGGAGTTTTGCTGAGTTGGGGTTAACAGCTCGAAGGACGGTGTATCGTCTCTGCTTGGCGGGATGTTGTTGATTGCAGGCCCGGAAGTAGTCTGTTTTCGGAGTTTTGATATTTCTTCTTCAAGGTTGGTGTTGGCTGATTGAAGGGATTCATTGCAAGTCTTTAGCACGGTTAATTCAGCTTGCAGCTCTTGTGTAGTAGCATTATTCATCAACAATCGTTCATTATCAGCTTTAACCTTCACGAGCTCAGTTTGGAGGTCCAAATTGCGTTGGCGTTCATTTTGCAGATTAAGATACGCTTCATTCAGTTGGAATGTAAGTCTACGATCCAATTCATGTTGACTCTTGGCTTTCAATGATGATAATCGGTCAACATGAAAATCAGGATTGTTAGACGCCGCTTGGATATTTGAAACCTTGGTTCGTAACTCATCTGCTTCAGATTTGGACGACTGTAGAGCGTCTTTTAGATCTTTTATTTCAGTTTCGTATTGACGTACGGTTGCTTCCAAAATTGCTAGTCTGGTCTGCATATTGGGCTCTGAACCACATCCCCGTGCATTTAAGTCATGGATCTCGGGATTATGGTCAACTGGGTCGTGCGGCGGAGAATCATCTGCATTTCCATGGGCATCACCAATATCTGGAGAACCCCCATCTGTGTCACTGTTTGTAGTGTCATGGTCGCTGTCTTCTGAAACACTGTCTTCTACAACATCATCACTGTTGGATGTGCATTGGGTCTCTGTGGATTCATACCAATTGAGTACGGCTTTTTCTTTGGATGAAGGTTCCAATGGTGTGATATGAACATCTTTTCTGGGAATGTCCATTATTGCAATATTTCGTAGCGACTCCGACAATGCATGTAGATTCCATCGCTGAAATCTTGGGAATGCGCATTCTCTCGCGGGGCTTACAATGTTCGTTCTTTCGCAAAACCAAAACTGGGTATAATTTTAGAGCATTTGTTAGCACACAGTTCAATGTAGATAGATTATATTGTACTACGCAGACATAGTTAACTAAATATTACTCAGTAGGTGACGTAGGTATAATGCGTGTATGAAACAAAAGAGGAAAAACTTACCAATAGTAATGCTCTGCAACCCTTTACATCGATTGCTTTGTCTTTGCGTACGCTGCTCATGAAGAACTCTGTTATAGCTTTCCCCCAGTTGTATTGACTCATCATATCTATATCTTCGCAATACTTAAATGTCCACCACCCCACGAGAGATCCACTAGTTACGAAGAAGAAGTTGGTGACCAAATACAAAATTATTAGTCTTACAACATCTTCAACACTCTCTTGGTCCTCATTACCAATGCACTTCATCAACTCTGGTTTGAGATATTTCCGTTTCAGTTTCACGTGGTCGCGGAATTTACGCTGTGCCAGGCCTTCACGAGGTTTGCTAGATTTGTTGGTGTTGATTTCAATGTGACCAGGGTTTATGCCAAATATCAACTGGCATTCCTCTGGGCTAATGGTTATCTCTTCCCCCCCAATAATGAATTTGTCTTTTTCCTTGTCAAACGCCAAAAGTAACTGTGCAGTCCCAATCTGTGTGCACTTGACAAACTTGGCATCGACCTTCTTATCTGCAAATTGCATTACAAAGTAGTAGAATGGCGTTTTTTTGAGGCATCGGATATGGGCTGGCCTTAGAGATATGCCATTGAAGAAAGTGATGGTTGAGGTGAGGGTCGATCTGTACTGCTTTATATACCCCAATTCTTCTCTTTGTTCTTTAATCACCTGCTTTGTTTGCACTGCATTAGAAAACATGCACACATCAGTATACAAACAACAATGTAGTCAACTAGATACACTTAAATGAAGTATACAATACAAATAAATCCATGTTGTAGCACACTGTCAAATTTCAGATATTGGAGTAAACTGTAACGCAGTAAACTATAATGTAGTAAACTCTAATGCAGTGAACTGTAATGTAGTGAACTGTAATGTAGTGAACTGTAATGTAGTGAACCGTAATGTAGTGAACTATAATGCAGTGAACTTTAATGCAGTGAACTCTAATGCAGTGAACTGTAATGTAGTGAACTGTAATGTAGTGAACTGTAATGTAGTTTACTATGATTTTGTTTACTATGATTTTGTTTGCCAGTTTGCTTTCCAAGCAATTTTCACAGAACAGGTTTGGTAGTACACTCAGTGCCATTTTTTTAGAAACTGTAAATTCAAATGAACAACAATAACACAAAACAGAATGTAGTGAACAAGATTGTATACACTAATTAGTGAGCATATCCTAATACACAGCATAATGTAATAAACAATATGGATTAAACTAAGTTTCAATAAAACCGTGTTTATTGTACACTGTCAAATTTCAGTGAATACAGTAAACTATAATGTAAACTGTATGTAGTAAATTAAGTTGTGGACACAACTTATTAGACATCAAAATACAGTGAACTATATATAATGAACTAAGTTTACAATGCAAGTTGACTCTAAGTTTACTAAGCAGTTGACAGTTAATCATGTATCATAGTGGACTAACATACAAAGAATACAAGTGGACTAGATATCAAATTGACTTAATGAGTTGACCCTGAGTTTCTGCAGTAGTAAACTATTAAACAATTGTCATATGAATGGTGTGCTCAGACAAACTATATTTCATTGCAAATGTCTGCTGTAGATCAACACATTTTTTTGTACAATGCATACATATAATTGTAATCAACTTCACAGTTCAACTACAACACCACCCACACTGTTTTTAGATTCATAATTATGCAGTTAACTACAATGCCCAAAAAAACATAGTTCAATTGGAAACCAATTTGCATAAATTATTACCAGCGTTTAGATGCAGTAAGTCAACTGTCATTTTGCTATGTGGCGTTCCTGGGAAAAGAAATAAAACATAGATTAATTCTTTTGTACAAGTATTTAAATCAAGTGAACTATCAGTATGGACGATTTGTTAATACCTCTATTAGTGTTCTTCTTTCCCATTCGTTTCTTCGATTTTGGTTTCACTGTAATCAATAAAAATTTGTTTCAGTGGCCCATGTATGAAACATAGCAAAAGTAATCAAAATTGCTATGAAATTTACAACAAATCGAAGTGAAATTGATTGTCTATTCCAGACTTACCTTTGCATACGGTTTCTGTAGAAGTCTTCGATTTGCCCTCCGGAGTCGCTGATAATGGTGTCAGGAAGAGGAATTGTGGGGTAAATGCACAAAATTAGGTCAATAAAAAGTCGACGATAGAGATGGGTATATAGCAAACTACCTTTCTTCTTCTTCCCGCTCTTCACCATTGCTTGTCAACCTGTGTTGCTGGACGAATTGCACAATAAAATGGAGTTCTGGGTTTTTTTTTCCTGTGAAAATATAGCAAACTAGGGCAATTTTTGAAGGGGGAAAATATGCGGTGTATATATTGTAGTTTGTTTTTCGGCGAATTTATCGGCATAAATGTAGCAGACGAACGGAAATTGGGGTGAAATTATGTTGAAGAAGATGGTTTATGATATGCAGTATTTGGGGTAAACGGGAGGGGGGTCTATGCTATTACAAATTATAGGGGTATTTCAGTAATTGACATTTCTGAGGGGGTTTGACCCATTAAAAATATTGTAAGGTGGTTAGTCCTAATATTTTTTCTAATGAGGGGGTTATATCTTATTAACCCTAAATAAAATAACTTGAACTTAATTTTATAGGAAAAAATAGGGTGTGAGGGTATTTACCGGAAAAAATAGAGGGAAAAAATTCAAAAAGAGCAAATAACGGCCGGTTCAACTTTTATTTACTATTATTATTTTTTTTTAATTTCGGGTGAACTGCCGGGCCAGCCTTGCGGTTCACGGTTCACCTAATTCTAGAACCGGGCCCGGCCCGAGGGACACGGGCCAGTTCACGGTTCCGGGACCGGTTCACCGGTCAACATGCCGGTCCGATTTGTCAACGGGCCAGTTCGGACCGGTTCCGGGCCGAAAACCGGCCCATGGCCGTGTCTATGATACTTTCTCCTTCCCTCAATAATTGTCACTTTTGTTATTTTTTTATGTTTCAAATTATTTGTCATTTTACCATTCCAATAAATCATTAATTGTAATTTTTTTTCAATTTTAACCTTTCTCACTAGGGATGGCAATGGGTACGGGTTTGGCGGGCCTTGGACCCGGAACCGACTCGTTTGGGGCGGGTTTGGGTCAGCTAAATGGTTCTGGGTCGGGTAATGGGTTTAAGTTTCTAGAACCGGATGGTTCTGGGTCGGGTTACGGGTCTTATCGGAACCGACCCAGACCCGACCCGTATATATATATATATATATATATATATATATATATATATATATATATATATATATATATATATATATATCAAACTATCAATTTCCATTTTGTTTATTCTCATTTACCGATTTTCACTGTTTTATTTTTCGAATCCCATTTCTCGTGAGTAATATTTATCGCTAATTGTCTTGCATTTTGAATTTTACTTATTATCGAAGTTAAATATAATAAATTGTAATTTTATTGTTCATGTTATATCACTTGTAGAGATTTTTTAAAATATTGTATTTTAGTATTGAGATTATTTCATAAAAATATACAAGCAAAATGTTATGAAAGTTAAAAAAAATATTAAACTTTTTGTATGTTAATGGGTCTATCGGGTCTGGCGGGTCAGAACCGTTTAGTTAGGGTCTGGGTTGGGGCGGGTCTGGGTCTAAGCAAAAGCGGGTTGGGGCGGGTCTTGGGTTTATATATTTTTCGTGGGTCGGGTCTTGGGTTTAGGCAAACCCGGCCCAGAACCGACCAGTTGCCATCCCTATTTCTCACTCATAATTAATTGAACTATAATTAGTTAAAAATCAATTAGTGGCATGGAGATTTTAGTGATTTGCTATACTTTTTGTTACTATCTATGTATATTTATTGATTTTCTTAATACGTGCGAAACTAACAAAAGTATAAATATTTAATAACAATTCTTTCTTACGGCTGATTCTTTTCGGATTGATTTTTTTTTTTCGCTAACCGTTTTTTTTCCATTGTGTACCAATAGGCAAAATCATATTGTATTTGTCTCTAATAAATTTGAAGCTCAACTTGTATGATATTTTCATCTTATATTTGAAGTGCATATTGTATGATATTTTCATCTTATATGATCCTAAACAACGAGAGACGTACGAATGAGTTTAAAGAGACAAAAAAAAGAACTTGCAACTTTTGAAATATTTTTTTAAACTCTTTTGCTGAGGGAAAAATCTCGTATTTATAAAAAATAATCAGTGTCTTAAAAATCGGTCGAGGTGGCCAATTAATCGGTCTCGGAGACAGAGGCGATCTAAAACCTATATGATTTTAGTGCAAAGGTTTGAAAATCGATATTTTGCCCGCGAGGCGGGTTGATGCAGTCAAACCTTGGAGGCGGGTCAAACTTTGTTGCAAAAAACCACTCAGAAATCGTTTTTTTTAATCAAAAAAAAAGTTGAGCTTTTAATAAATAACATTGAATTATATTTTATTTATTTATTTTGTCTATGTTAATTTTTGTTTTTAAAGGACGTAATGATATAAGTTTGCAACGTTCAAGCATAATTTTGGATGCACAAGATTTTCATTTTATTTTTATTTTTAAAGTATTTTATTATATTATGATCTTATTATTATTAAAATTTTATTATGTGATAATATCTCAAATTTTATTATATGATATATAAATGATGGGGATAAAATCATGTTTAAATATATTTTTATACATTTGGAGTATTTATAAATAATATCTCAAATTATATTACATTAAATTTGAAAAACAAATTTATTTCCAATTTATCGTCGACGCACCGATTAATAAAAGTTGTTTTGGATTTATCTTAAAAATGTGAAATAAATTTGGGACCACTGTAACTGCACTTGTATGATGAGGGAATTTTGTCAAATTTTTCATTTTTTTTTTATGGCTGATTCTTTTCGGGTTTTTTTTTCCTTCTCTATTAGCGTTATGTGATGTCCTATAAGGCTCTCATACATAACATACCTCGATCTAGTAGTAAAAACAAAATCATTTTGTATTTGTCTCTAATAACTTTGACGCTCAACTTTGTCGAGAAAAGTACGTATTGTATGGTATTTCATCTTATGCGATCCTAAACAACGAGAGAACTATGTATGAGTAAAAAAACATTAACCTTCTAAATTTCAAAATAACTTTTTAAGAACTCTTTTGTTAAGGGAAAAATCTCGTTATTTTTTTTAGAAATAATATAAGGGCACGACAACAACTTCAATATTGTTGAGGTATTTCGGCAATTTTCTTCTTTCCATGGACAAAAATGATATTTCGTAATTTCCATTAAAGTTTGTTAAACATTATTAGTTTTAGGGGTAAACTTAAAACTTTCAAACAAAAAGGAGGATTTTGTAATTTATATATACTTGTAGTATTTTTTTTTCCATTTCTTTGTTTAGGAGTAAAAATTTAGACTTTTCATTTTTCTTTGCTCATTACCTGTAAATTGTATTGTATAAGTCCAAATGTTGCAGTTAGAGGTTGTTGAATAGAAATCTCAGCCAAGATTTTATTGAGAGTAAAAAAATCTGAAGAGATGACAAATGATATGATCCAGCCATGCATCGAAGTTAATGCCGAGCTGACCAAAGTGCAGACTTTCATTGTGCATTATGATGAGATGGTCGTATCGAGGTTTGACTCATTGAGGCTTCGAGCTACAAAACACCCACATTCGTTTACGCTTCAATGGCTGTTAGATGGTGTGTTTTGCGATGTGGTGCCAAGATGTGTAAGTTTGCTACCGAAGGGAGAGATTGATTATGAGATCGATTTTGTTTGTACTCCTGATATTTGTCCGGATTCGAGGACGTATCCTTTTAAAGAGAGCGAGTATGATACGATCCTGTCAAGCTCGAAGAATAAGAATTGGAATATTTGTCCGGATTCGAGGACAAATCCTTTTAAAGAGGGGGAGTATGATACGATCCTAGCAAGCTCAAAGATGAAGAATTGGAAGACGCGAAAGCGTACGAGTTTAAAGACATTATTCGAGCTGTCCGTGGAGAGTAAAGGGTTGAATAAGAACATTGAAGAGTTGATGGTTTGGAATTGGAAGAAAAGAAAGAGAAGAATTCGTTGGACAAGTCGAATTCCATGCATCCGAGATTCTCGCCTATTCTGGCAGAGTTTACCATTCGAGTTATTACTCGCGCATCTAAAGTCCATTTGAGCTGATTCAAAATGATTCGGAAAGCTAACTGAAATATCTACAACTTTCATGTTTTGAGCGAAAGATATTCAAAGTGGAACAGTGTCGAAATTGAGCTTTAATTGCATGCACGTGCACAACCCAATGTCGCGAGTTAAGAAGGGTGATCGAGAAGTCGACTTGAAGATCAAGTTATCTAATTTATTTATGCACGTTTTTAATTTAGTATTTATTATGTTTTTATTATTTTTGAGTCTTTTATGGTTAGGATTTGCTTATTTACAAGTTTCCTTTTTATAGTTTAGGTAGGAGTCCTTTTCCTTGTAAAAAATGAGTCTTTTTATCACTTATAAATAGGTTGCCAATTTGGCTTATTTTAAGGGACGAATTTTGATGATTTAATTGAGAATATTCTCTTTGGTTCTTTAAGAACTCTTCGAACATATCGGTGGATTCCGTTTGTTCACCCCGACTTATCAATCGATCTTTCACAATCGATTGTGGCGTCTTCACATACCAAGGTTCTTGCAACGGGTCTCGTAACAAGTTCTACGGGGTTCGTATCAACAAATACAATAGAATCTTGAAAATCCAAGAAAAGAAGATATCACAAGATAAGATCAACCTCCGCCTAACTATAAATAACTACCATCACCAATACTTCACTTCCTCTTTCTACTCATAAGCACTCTAGCAACCAATTAATTAACACTTCCCTTCCATCAATGGCTGCTTCTTCAATGGCATTGTCTTCCCCCTCTTTCGCCGGATAGGCTGTCAAGTCCACCTCCGAAATCACCGGCAACGGCAGGATTTCAATGAGGAAGACCGACGCGAAGCCCAAGCCCGCCTCATCGGGCAGCCCATGGTACGGCCCAGACCGTGTTAAATACTTGGGCACATTCTCCGGCAAAGCCCTTAGCTACCTCACCGGCGAGTTCCCCGGTGACTACGGCTGGGACACCGCTGAGCTTTCAGCGGACCCCGAAACATTCTCCAAGAACCGTGAGCTCGAAGTAATCCACTCCAGGTGGGCCATGCTTGGTGCTCTTGGCTGCGTCTTCCCCGAGCTATTGGCCCGCAACGGTGTCAAGTTTGGTGAGGCCGTCTGGTTCAAGGCCGGATCTCAAATCTTCAGCGAGGGTGGGCTCGACTACTTGGGAAACCCAAGCTTAGTCCATGCACAGAGCATATTGGCCATTTGGGGTTTCCAAGTTCTTTTGATGGGAGCTGTTGAGGGCTACAGAATTGCCGGTGGGACCCTCGGTGACGTGGTGGACCCACTTTACCCGGGTGGTAGCTTCGACCCGTTGGGGCTCGCTGAGGATCCGGAAGCTTTTGCTGAGCTAAAGGTTAAGGAGCTAAAGAATGGTAGGCTTGCAATGTTCTCAATGTTCGGATTCTTTGTTCAGGCTATTGTTACCGGAAAGGGCCCGTTGGAGAACCTTGCCGATCACCTTGCGGACCCCGTTAACAACAACGCTTGGGCCTTTGCCACAAACTTCGTACCCGGAAAGTGAAGTTCACATACGAGAGTGTAATGTAATGAATTAAGGATGATGTAAAGTTATTGTGGATTATTGGAATATTATATATATAAGGCGTATTCAGATATAAGTCCCTGTTAACAAAATTAATTAGAACTATATGACAAATTCAACTAAATATTTGCTTCACATCCTTTATTAAATTCATTCTAAAAAACGCCCATTCACTCACAAATTCAAGATATGCATTAAGTAAAATTCAAAGTGCATTTATCATTTTATCATTTAATATCTTCGTTTTCCATCTAACATATTCTTTTTCGTTTTTCACTCTAGCATTTTTTACATTATTATAAACAACATAGTTTTTTTTTCCCTTATATTTAACATTTTATTGAAAATTACGAAAAATTTTTTTTTTTGTTTTTGTTAAATAGTAGAGTAGATTTTAAAAGTAATGTACTATCGTATATTATGGTGTACTATAGTATACTAATATTGAAAACTATGAATGTTTTTTAAACAAAATCGGTCGTAGTCATCTATAGACACCTGTAGTAGCCATAGTAATATGTAGTCACTTACTCTTAAAACCCTATCTCCCATCTTGAACCCTAGCCGCTACCAATTCATAGACACTCATAGTAATCCATAGATATTAGTAGTCGTACGCACTCATCCAATATGAAACCCTAGATCCTCCATCACCTCCACCTATGAAAATGGATCCCCGAAATCTACCCATAATCATCAAACCTTTCATTCTCTTTCTCTATGTCTCACTTTTCATCTTAATTAGCCTTCCTCTCCTCCAAACCCAACATCAAATTACGACAAAAAATTACCGTCGGCGTTGAAGAAAAATCACCACCGACGCAAGCGACCGAAACCGCCGCCGTCCCTAACGACCAAAGTCACCGTCGCTACCAGCGACCAAAAACCACAGCTGTCTGCCGCCCCACATCAAGTCCGATCTGAAAAAACTACTCCTACAACGAGTACCTCCAAGTCAGGACCACTACCGGAGAGAGAGAGAGATAGAGAGAGAGGTGGGGCCGATGAAAAAACAGAGAAGAGGCCACGGTGGGATGGGAAAAAAATTGAAAAAAAGAGAGAGAAGTCGATGGTGGGCGGCGGTTTAGAGAGAGAGAAATAGATAAATGACATAAGAAAATAAGGGTTTTTTTTATTAGGTATAGTATGGGTATTTTTGAGTTAAATAAAAATAAAAGGATGTGGGTCAAATTTTATTTTCAACTAAGAATTTAATTAAAATGTTCTATTTAAGGTTGTGTCTCACATCTAATTTTGTTTGATTTGAGGGGTGTCTCCAATATTAATCCTTTATATAATGCTATGAATTGATTGTAGGGGTGGGCATTCGGGTCAGGTCGGGTTATTCGGGTTATTCGGGTTTTTTGCAAAAAAAAAATTACCCGAACCCGACCCGAAATAACCGGGTACCCGGTTGCCGGGTACCCGGTTATCTCGGGTCGGGTTCGGGTCGGGTTCGGGTTTTGCTATTTTCCTCTTTTTTTTTTTTTTTTTTTTTTTAAGAAAAATAAACAGTAACTAATTTTATTTAAGATATACATATATATACAGACATATATATATATATATATATATATATATATATATATATATATATATATATATATATATATGTCTATGTTTGTATGTATATATGTATATCAGTGTATATGTATATCAGTACGATATGTATATCAGTACATAGACATATATATATATATATATATATATATATATATATATATATATATATATATAAAAAAAAAAATTCAACCGGGTACCCGATCGGGTACCCAGGTAGGATTTCTAATACCCGGACCCGACCCGGTTTGGGAGAACCGGGTACCCGAACCCGGAAAAAACCCGGTTACGTAAAAAATTACCCGATCCGGTCGGGTAATATCCGACCGGGTCGGGTTATACCCGAATAACCCGACCCGAATGCCCACCCCTAATTGATTGCATACCGTCCTTGCGATGGACTTTATAAAAAAACACCTGTATAAAAAAAATATCATATAGCCCTTGCGATGGACTTTATTTGGCGTACCGTCCCTTTATTCATATCTATTGACTATAATAAAACGACTAAACTATCCCTGAAAAAATAAAGCAAAAAACCCTACACCCAAAAATATATACACAAAAGCCAATTTCTTATGTTTATATTTTTGAATGTTTATTTTTATTTTATATCTTTTAATAAATTTTAATTTTTAGTTCCTTTAGTTGGACTTTTATGAAATAAAATATGTATTAAATATAAATAAATCTTAAAGATTTAAATTAATTATTTTATGTTATAAAACTTTATTTTGTATTGTTTTTAAATAATTATATAAGTAATTTAATTTTACCGGATTTTATAATATAATTATTTTTATTTTTATAAATATTATATATTTCTTTATTTTGTAATTATAAAAAAAAAAAAATATGAAAATTAACTCAAATATATTTAAGGGGCATTTAGCAATAAACCCCTCAAACCGCTAAGAAAGAGAGATAAACCCAACCCTAAATTCACCATTTGCAATACCCCTAGCTTTTTTGTACCTAACACACCCCTTATTTACCTAATGCATCAGTAATTACATGGATTGCATTTAACTTTTTTTTTTTTTTTTTTTTTTTTTTTTTTTTTTATTATTTTTATTATTTATTTTTTAATATTTTTTTAATATTTTTTTTGTTATTCTTTTTAAACAAAACAATTGAATTTTTAGTACGCCGAATATGACTATAGTTGAATATGACTAAAGTCTAATATGACTAGGGGTGAAAGTCGGATGGATCGGATCGGAATTAGCCTTTTCGGAAAATTTCCAAAAAAATTCGGAAGTACAAAATCAATTCCAATTCCAATTCTAGAAATTTCGGAATCTAAAAATTCATTCCAATTCCAAAAGGCCCGGAAATTTCGGAATTTCGGAAAAAAATCGGAAATCACATAAGCTTTAAAATTTCAAAACTTAGCCGAAAATTTCTATAATGTTCATAATTTTTCAAAAATAAGAAAATTCACGTCGATAAAAGTAAAACTAATAACTACTAAAATTCAGTTCAAAAAAATAAATAAAAATAAACACAACGTAATATCCAATAAAACTTCAAATAACAATTCATTATGTCAAAATCCAAAAACAAAACTTATAGGTGTATTTTTCGGAAAATAAGTATTATATAATATATATTATTTATAGGTGTATTTTTCGGAAAAAAAATCGGATTTTTTCGGAATTAATTTTGGAATTAAATCGGATCGGAAATCGGAAATTCCAAATTTATTTTATATAATTCCAATTCCAATCCAAAAAAATCGGAAAAATTCGAAAATCGGAATTTCGGAAGTCGGAATGAAAAAAGTTGTTCCAAAATCGGAACTTTTCGGATCGGAATCGGCGAAAATTGGAAATTCCGTTCCAACTTGCACCCCTAAATATGACTATATGTCACTACATCAACTGTAGTCATATTCTTTCTTTATATTGCCCTTTTTTACATTTTTAACTTAAAAATTTCGATTATATAGTGTAGTACAGTCATGTTTACCAATTAATATAAAAAATGAAGATCGCCTATTATTTACGAAAATAATCCAATCAACATCCACACAAAAAATGACAACTAATTTGAATCTTGTTACTGTAAGTCAACTTGAAACGGGAAGATAGAACGGTTTGCAATCGGGGTGAGAAACGAGAGGAGCATACTCGAGAATGACTGTAGTCATATTCTTTGAAGCAGCTTCATGAGTCGGCGAATGGGCGGTGACGGGCAATCAATGCAAGATGACCTGTCAAACGACGCGCAATAAATTCAAGATTATAACCAAATAAAAAAAAAAAAACAGTATATCGAACCTAACTTGCAATCTGATTCGATAAAAACAAAGTTTCATTCTTATGTAAGATAAAACGAGAAGCTTAGGTACCTTTTCTTTGGTTGTACAACGGAGGCCCTCTCATTCTCAATGAAAATAACTCGTATTGGTTTTGAATGGCATCTTCTTTCTTCGAATTCGTGAAAATTGTTCGGAACCAGTCTTCCTCATCATCATAAACTATGTTATTCTTGATTCGCGTAACGAACAAGAAATTCATAAATTACTAATCAAGTGAATCAACAATAGTCACTGTTACTGCTTCAGAAAAAAAGAAAAAAAAAATCGAAACAGACGGAAAAAAAGTTAGAAATATAACAAAAGACAAAAGGGAGGGAGGGGGAGGCGACGACAGCGGCGGTGAATGAAAGAGAGTGAGGGAGGCGGCGGCGGCGGTGGTGGTGTATAGATCTGGAAAAAAAAAAGAGAAATCGAAAAAGAGATAACGAACAAGAGAGAAAGAGATTTATGTGGAGACGAAGGAGGAGGAGGAGGCGGCGGTGCAGGAAGGTCGGATTTTTCAGAGAGAGAGTTGAGAGATTTATGTAGAGAGCTGAAGAAGAGAGAGAGGAAATGAAATTGATAGAGGTGGAGGCAAATAGTTAGGATTTAGGGTTACAGTGGCTGAGGGTATTTTTGTCTTGTATGTCACACTAATAAAGGGAGGTCTCCTTAATTCAAAATGAAATTTGGGTGTAGGCAAAAGTCTTTAAAGTGAATTGAATTTAGTTCAAAATATTTTCAGTTTGAGAGGTATTGTATATTTCTCCTATATTTAAATAAACAAAATACATATTAAATAAAAAAAAAAAAAAGTCATCTTCGCGTTCCCCATCCCCAACTTGTTCCTCCTCTGCCATTCACCATCTCCGCTGCCTCTCTCTTCTATGCTCCAAGGATTGGTTCAATCACTGATAGATTCCTCTACAATTGAAGCCTTTTGCTCAATTTATTCGGCAACTTCTTCCCCATTCTTCTACATTTTGGCGAAATTTTTTTCCCCAAATTAAAGAACTAAGGCTTGAAGAGAATCTTGACCACTGTTTGGGGTTTCAAGGACTCAGTTCTGGTGATTTTTTAGATGAAATCAACTACCGGTGTCGGTGACTTGGGCGTTGCTAGAGAAGGGAGGGGAGGAGCGGTTAACGATGGCAAAGTCCGGATAGTGGATTCCAGCCATAAACGGAGCCGACGAGAAAAGGATAGGGGGAAGAAGAATGTTTGTGTGTTTTTGAGTTGCAATGGGAGAGAGCATGGTTATCAAATCGTAAACCGAATGAAAATTGTTTTGTCAAAATTACGAATCGTAAATCGTAAGATTTTTTTCATATTCATTAGAATGTTAATATATTTAATGATGTACACGTATTTATGAGACCTTGTATAATATTAACAACAATATATATATATATATATATATATATATATATATATATATATATGATATATTTCCATTAGAAAATCTACAACCAAACTATAAAAGTTATATAATTAACAAGCTAATATTTAAATTTAATAGTAAATGGACTTTACAAAAATGCAACACAATAAAAACAAGGGTTAGTGAGATATAAACCCCTCAGTAAGAAAAATATTAGGACTAACCACCCCCATTTAATTTTAATAAGGCAAACCCCCTCAATTAGTGATTTAGCATGTGCCCTCATATTTTGTGTGAGAAAAAGACCCCCCAATCTTACGAGAAAATAGATACATTCATAGAAGTTAACTATCTTCCTAAACCACTGCAATTACGCTAAAGATATTCCAAAAATTTCTCCTGAACAAATCTTCATAAAAACACGCTCTCTCCATCTTCTTCTCTTCTTCTCCATCTCCCCTCTCTCCAACTTTTCTCTTCCATCTTCTCAACGAAAACAGTTTGCTATGTTCAGCAAAGGTGAAGGGCCAGCGGTGTGCACTAGCGGTGATGGGATGCGGTTCACAGCGTTGGCGGCGGAAGGCAACACGGTGGTGAGGCGGTTGTGTGCAGGGACGTTGAAGACCGGTGGTTTGTGGCGACCATATGTGACAGTTCAGAATACTGCCTGGTTGATTACTCAATAATGGAGTTTCTAAACAATCTTGTTTTTCAGATCTACAAATCCATGATCGCATTATTTGATGACTCGTAAATTTTGTTTCCCATAAAATTTATTTTATCAGAGTTAGGGGTGCAAGTTGGAACGGAATTTCCAATTTTCGCTGATTCCGATCCGAAAAGTTCCGATTTTGGAACAACTTTTTTCATTCCGACTTCCGAAATTCCGATTTCCGAATTTTTCCGATTTTTTTGGATTGGAATTGGAATTATATAAAATAAATTTGGAATTTCCGATTTCCGATCCGATTTAATTCCGAAATTAATTCCGAAAAAATCCGATTTTTTTCCGAAAAATACACCTATAAATAATATATATTATATAACACTTATTTTCCGAAAAATACACCTATAAGTTTTGTTTTTGGATTTTGACGTAATGAATTGTTATTTGAAGTTTTATTGGATATTACGTTGTGTTTATTTTTATTTATTTTTTTGAACTGAATTTAAGTAGTTATTAGTTTTAGTTTTATCGACGTGAATTTTCTTATTTTTGAAAAATTATGAACATTATAGAAATTTTCGGCTAAGTTTTGAAATTTTAAAGCTTATGTGATTTCCGATTTTTTTCTGAAATTCCGAAATTTCTGGGCCTTTTGGAATTGGAATGAATTTTTAGATTCCGAAATTTTTGGAATTGGAATTGGAATTGATTTTGTACTTCCGATTTTTTTTGGAAATTTTCCGAAAAGGCTAATTCCGATCCGATCCATCCGACTTTCACCCCTAATCAGAGTTCACAACAAAAAAGGGATCATATGGCAAAAAACATAAAATATTGTAGTCATCTACACCCAGAGTCAACTATAAATTACGGGTAGTTCACTATATTTTTCCGAAGTTAACTATAATTTTTCCGAAGTCAACTATAATTTTTCCGATGTCAACTATAAAAAATTGTAGTCAAATATAAAAAAAAATGGGTAGTTAACAATATTGTTGCCAGAGTCAACTATAATTTTTCCGATGTCAACTATAAAAAATTGGTAGTTAACTATATTTTTTTCTTTAATTCACTATATTATTATTCGATTGAAGAAACTATGGTGCTGTAAAATGGAATATTGACGATAATAAATCTCATCTCCGGTGAAAACACGACATTTTATAGAGTAGAAAATAGATTAATTTCAACGGCAAAAAAGTGAGATGTAGAAGAAAAGGCAAAGTAGTGGGAAGAAATGGAGTAAAATACAGAGAAAAAAAAAGAATCAGAAAGTGACGTGAATAGAGAAAATGGCAGAAGAGAGGGATGAGAGAGGAGAGATGAGAGAGGAGAGAGGAGATAGGGAGAAGAAAAATAAAACAAAAAACAAGTCAAAGTGAGAAAAAAAAGGAAGAGAGAGAAATGAACGGAGAATATAAAATTACCGATAAGAGAGAAATAATGAGAAGAGAGAGAAAAGGGAAAAATGTGGACAAAAAAGGTATAATGGGCATTAACATAAGACTAGGGAGGTCACACAATTCAGAAAATATTATATGGGTTTGTTTATAAAGTGTCAATTATAAATTGGGCTCACACTCCATTATTTTATCTAATGAGCGGGTTATCCCTCATTTTCCCTAAAAACAAAAAGTTTAATATTAAAAGCATTTGATTTATTATATGCAAAAATTAACTTTTCTAAGTTCAATGAATACACACACAAATATATATATCTAAGATCTTATGGAAACTCGTCTATTATCGCTTATTTTAAAATACAATTGGAGATGAACTGACACAGAACGGAAGCACGGTAAAGAATTAATTTTTACGAATTAATTCTATAGAACAAAATAACATTCGAATCCACCGAAAACTCTGGAATCCACCAGAAAAATAGAGAAAACTCTAAATATTTTATTAAAATTCGAAATTCTTCTTAAAATAAAGTCCTAAGGCAACTATTTATACTAAAAAAACTGAAAACCCTAATTAAACTAAGAAAATACTAAAAATTACCAAAAACGACAAAAACGAGTTAGAGTCTGATTCTAGTAGATCTCGTAATTTTGGGAACAACCCATTTTACGGAATCCTAATCCGATATTTCTATGATTTGATATTAATTTTCTAAAACTTGCCTAAAATAGCAAAAACGAACTTTTGGAAGTCTAAACGACATTGGACTGCTGAAATTTGACATGATTCATGAGCTTTGCTCATGAGTTTTTGTTCCTTGCGCTGTTTCACTTGAGATAGAGTTCGTTTCGTACTCAAATACAATTTGAGTTCGTTGAAAACTCTTATTTTTCCATAATTTCTTTCGATATCTCCACCGATGCCCATTAATAACTCTTCTCCGAATTAAATAGTTAATAATGTGTAAAAGTGTTGGTATTACGAGAAATTATCATATATTAACTTGTTTTTGTAGGGGTGAGTTCGGGACGGGATTTCGGGAATTCGGGATTTTCGGGATCGGGATTCGGGATAGAATCTTAAATCCCAATCCCGTCCCATATCCCATACTATTAAATCCCGGTTATATCGGTATCCCTAAATATTTCGGGAATCGGGATTGGGATCGGGAAATCCCATATTTTGCCTAAAAACTAAGAAATATTGCATCTTTTTTCCATTAGTATTATTTTATACACTAAACCAACTTGAATATATTATATACATATTATTGTTCTTGCCTTATTTAGTTTTACCACAAAACTTTGAACAAACAAAATTTTAAAAATTTAAAAATAAGTTGAAACAATTTATTTTATATTGTATTCCTCATCTCCTTGACACTATATATATATATATATATATATATATATATATATATATATATATATATATATATATATATATATATATATATATATGTGTGTGTGTGTGTGTGTGTGTGTGTGTGTGTGTGTGTGTGTGTGTGTGTGTGTGTGTGTGCGCGTGTGTATTTTTATTAGTTTTTTTTTTTCTTTTTTTCCTAATCGGGATTAAAATATCCCAATCGGGATTGAACCAATTCCCTAATACCGATCCCGTATTTGTTCCTAATCCCAATCCCGAATCCCGTAATCCCGAATTCCCGAAGTTTTAGTCCCAAATAGTAAAATTCCGATCGGGACGGGACGGGATCCCGAATCCCAATCCCAAATGCCCGGCCCTATGTTTTTGTACTTCAAACCGAATAGTTTAGCATAATTTTTAATTTTATTTTGAAAATATATATATTTTTTGAATATCGTACAAATCATACGAATCGAATCGTAAATCATACAAACGGATTTTAAATTCTACAGTTTTTTGAAATTTACGATTTACTCAACGATTTGAATCGAAAATGATTCAAATTGTATTGAATCGTACGATTTTAATAACCACGGGAGAGAGGGCTTTATTGAAACTATGAGGGACTGAATTAAATATTTTTAAAACTTCATTTGGGACTTACAAAAATTCTGGAGTGAATATATAATTTTTGAAATCTGTGATTTAGAGGCTATGTATATCTTTTTAGGCTGAAAATACACCCAATCACATAATTGGCGAGTGTATCGCATGATCATGGATTAGGGGTTTCATGTCTTTGACTAAATTTGGTAAATGCTAATACTTTTAACACAAAGACTTTTCTAACAATTAGATTTATCCTTGGGGTAACATTTGCTAAAAACTCCAAATATTTCTCTAAGTTTCCATGATAATATTTGAAGAAAACGTGTAGAAATTATTCTATATAAAAATTTAAAATTATTTCTTCTTTCTTAATTATTTTTCTTAAAAAAAGAAAGAAAAGTCTTTTCTTATTCCATAAGAAATATTTACTAAATAATCTTTAGTGTGTCATTTCATCAACTCAAATAATTTATTGTAAATATTTAAATGAGCTTTTAGCAAGCGCTACCCTTGTGATAAGTCTAATTGCCAACCTATATAAAAACAATTTGCATTTACCCCATATGTTAACAAGTCAAAGACACATGCCCCCTTACCAACAAATCGTGTATTGCATGCACAGTTTGTGCGGTTTGTGTTTGTTTTTATGATGTGAAAAGTCTTAAATGCCCCTTGAAATTCTTTTTTTTTTAATAAATAAAAATTCAATGAACTTAAATATAAATAATCCAAATTTTTTGATCCAATTGCATATTTTAAACAATTCTTCAAACCAAGTGCAACAGTGATGCCGCCCCCTTTCTTTCGTCACCGTCTCCATCTCCATCTCTCCAGGCGGCGAGACAACCAGATGAGTCATCTCCGCATCGCCGCCATCCGGCAGATATGGTGTCGCCACCAAGCATGAAGCATGGTGCACCAATCATTTTTTTCTCCAATTACATTATGCCAATAGAAACTTCAGATCTTCCTTTCTTTGTCGGGGATTTCCAAAGGGTTTTTTTTGCTGTAAAAACTCTATCTTCAAACCGGTATGAATCCTAGAGATTCAAGACTCAAGAGTACATGTTTCTTCAACTGTCGTTCCTCTTTCTTTTTCTCCGTTCCTCTTTATTTTTTTCCTCTTAGAATTGATGAAATGAAAATAGAGGGTAAATAATTGATTTTTGGGATTATTTTGTAGAACCCCCCTTCATTTCCAAATTATATAGAACTAACTACCAAGTGGATTACACTTTAGGGGAAACCCCCCTCATTCCGAACATATTTTGACGATACCCCCCTGGGCACCCTGAAGTCCATCTAATACCCTTTTAAAATCAGTTTTAAACCTTAGCCACTCACGTTTCGGTCTCTCTCTTCTTCTCCCAAATTCAAAATCCCGTCTCCACAAACCTCCCACCGGCGAAATTGCTTCCCGGAGTCATAACTCTCTCTCCGGTGGTCGGAATTCGATGGTTTAACTACCGTTGGATTCCTCTCGTCGTGCTCTTTCTTTTGGTGATGACTTCATTCAGTTTGGAGCGCAGATTTGTTTCTGCAATTTTTTTTTCATTCGACGACGGTGGTCTTGCCGGAGGTGTATTTTGTGTTCCATCAGTCGAAATATGACGGGCTACCCACTGTTGGATTCCTCTCGTCAAGATCTATATTTTGATGGTAATTTCGTTATTTTTATGTTTTCAAATTTATTTCTATACTTTTTTGCATTTGTGGGCGCGCGGAAGAACTGTGGGTGGTTAAAAGCGGCGGCTAGGGTTTTGGTAGGGCGAGGGGTGTAATGAGTCACTGTTTGTTTGATTTAAAATCTGTAGCATTTCCCATCAATAACCTCTCTCTCTATCTCTCGATCTCTTAGTGTTTGTTGATTTTTGAGTGTTTTGATGTTTCTTCAAATTTTGTTGATTTGCACTAAAGTAATTAATTTTTTTTTTTTTGATTTTGCAATTGCAGCTTAATGCAAGCCATTGATCCTCTCCTGAAGGTGTCAAAAATTTGGTTGAAGTTACATCTGCTTCAAGTTACAATATTCAACAGACTGTATACATTACTATACATTGCTATACATTACTATATATTACTATACATATAGTAACATGTAGTTACATATGCATATATTTGTATATTTTCGATTTGTATTTTATTGGTTCTGAAGTCATTTATAATAAAAATATTGAAATTTGTAAATTTTTGTTGGGGTTTATGAATTTCTTTTGTATAAGCCAGTATTCTTGTGTGTATACAATTGATCGACTAAAAATATGGGGTAAAAAACGAGCATAACTACGAATTACTATGGGTACTAAAGTTACATGTAGTTATATTCAGTACAGTAAACATATTGTTTTGAAAATAAAAAAAAATATAAAAAAAAATTAAAAAAAAAATTAATTTTTTTAAATAAAAAAAATTAAAAAAAATAAATATATTTATAAATTTAACAAACAGGTTTATTATTAAAAAAAATAATAATAATAAATAAATCAGCGAAAATGATATATGCAGGCCCAGAAATGTTGAATGTAGTTTGGCCGAAAATTACATATAAGGGTAGTATAATACTTTCGCTTCTTCAGGGGTTATGTCAAAGGATGATTTGGGCTTGGGTTTATACCTAGTTTATTTGGTGGCTATGGGGTTATGTAAAATAACCCCTTGATTTTTTTAAGATTGATGGGTGGCATGGGGCAATGGTGGAGATAGCAGTGTATATATCGGTGGTGATTGAAGAGATCAAATCAATGGCGGAGACTCTCGTCTTTTCAAGAAACACCGTGTTAGTTGCAGGTTGGTGTTGTGGTTTGCAACTTGGGGATTTCATCGGGGCTGGGGATTATGTTCTTGAAGTGAAATGAGAGGGTGGGCGTTTCCGATTTGCAGCGGCAATGGCAGAGGTTGTGGTGAGAGATGAAGAAGATGATGACGTGTTTTTACTTGTTTTTTTTTAGGGTAAACTGCATAAAACCACCTGTGTTATGGAAAATCTACACCAAATCCCCCTGTGTTAATTTTATTGCATAGAATCCCCCTGTGCTTTATTTTATCTTGCATGAAATCCCCTATTCCGTTAACAATTAACACCGTTAACTATTTAGGGGATTCCATGCACGTTTTTCATAACACAAGGGGGTTTGATGCATGTTATTTACAATGCAAGTGGAATTTATGTAAATTTATTTATTTATTTAAATGTTAATTTTTTTTTTAAATTAAGTCAAATATACTTATTCAATTTTTGAAAGTCGAATTTTTAAAATTATTAATATAATTATTTATATCAAAATTATATCCGAATTTTCATATTATTTATATTCTTTGACATATAATACATCCAAGATAAATTATACAAATATATATAACAATATTGATTTTATAAGTATATAATTTTGATTTTTTTAAAATACATTGATAAAATACTTTTTTTATTCAAAATTGGAAATTTCCAAATTTTTTTATTTAGTTTCAATTTTGATGCAATTGTTTTTTCTTTTAAGAAGTTGAATCAAATTTTGGAAATCCAAATGAGGAAAACAATGTTCTAAAATTTAAAAAATTGAATTGGAAATGGCAAAATTACAAAAAAATAAAAAACAATTGTTAGAAATTTCATCCTTATCATTAGTTTTTAATTTTTTTATATTGCAATTGAATATATGTGTTTGACTTAATTTAAAAAAATAATTCAAATTTTAAATAGATAAGTATTTTTGCATAAATCCTCATATATTGAAGAAAATATCCTCCAAACCCCCTTGCGTTATGAAAAAATTGCATGAAACCCCCGAAATAGTTAACGGTGTTAATTATTAACGGAATGGGGGATTTCATGCAAAATAAAATAAAACACAGGGGAATTCTACGCAATAAAGTTAACGCAGGGGGGTTTGGTGCATGTTTTCCATAACACGGGGGGGTTTTATGCAGTTTACCCATTTTTTTAAGTACTTTCTGTATTTCTAATGAAGGGTAATTTAGACATTTAATGTAAGTCAACGGGATTATTTCGGATAGGGAGCTGTGGGCTAAATAAAACTCATTATAGAGGGGTCAATGCTAATTGTTTTAACATAAGGACTTTTCTGGTAATTAGACATTTCACGGGGTCTGTGTAATTAACTCTATTTAAATATGTAAGCTGACAACTAAGAGTGCTGGTTAAAAAAAAAAGATAGAGATGGTTGACAATCTTGCGGGACTTATGGGTTAATCATTTAAATTAAATTTTGCAAATATTAATACTCATATTATTGAGGTTTAGTTTGACAGTGTCCTAAATACAACTTGCTTCAACAATTAGTTAATGTTATTCTTACAAAATCTATTGATATTTTATTATGCATACATTTCCACTGACAGCTATTATCGTGCCAATTATATTTTTATATGTTATGACTAAGGTAACATGATGCCTAGTATGAAGATTGAAGACAATCAATATTCTGGTTGGATATTAGCTAGCTCAAAATCACCGGCAACCCACAATATTTTGAATGCGTTATAGCACCCTAATAATGTTAACAAAAATTCTTCTATTCTCTCTTCTTCTCTTCCATTTTGCACCGGTCAAATATGCAGTGGCAGTTTCCAATCAAACCAGCACCGGGAGACCTCCATCAACTATCACAAAAGGCGTCAACATAACAAAGCCAGGCTGCAAAAGCATGTGTGGGAATTTAATTGTTCCATATCCATTCGGCATCGGCTCAAATTGTTCAATACACCCTTCATTTGATATCTACTGCGATAATTCTTTCAATCCTCCAAAGCCACTGATCTTCAATGGAATATTGGAAATGGAAGTTACTGATATAACAGATTCACAAATCAGGATCAAGAACTATATGGCTGTCACCTGTTACAACAAAACAGGCAACGTGACCAGGGAAGACCTAGTCGACGACACCCAGATAGAGCCACCTTTTAGCATATCTGATGCAAACAAGTTCACAACTGTCGGATGTGATGATATTGGCCTACTATTCGGGCTTGAAGGTGCTAATTCGACCAATGGGTGCATTTCCACTTGTTCTTCAAGAGAGCAAGTTCTTGATGGTTATTGCAATGGTACCGGCTGTTGCCAGACCTCAATACCAAGGGGCCTAACAAGACTTTATGCCTCCCTAGACACCATTCATAAACACATTAATGTGTGGTCCTTTAGCCGTTGTGGTTATGCATTTCTTGCAGAGCAGGATACCTTTATATTTCATTCCTCTGACCTTGATGACGTCACTTTTGAAGAACGAATCATTGAGAATGTCCCAATAGTTCTCGATTGGGTGATTCGGAACGAAACATGTGATGAAGCTCGGAAATTCGATGATTTTGCATGTCACAAGAACAGTACCTGTGTCGACTCCACCACCAGTGTTAATGGATATAACTGCATATGTTTCCAGGGATATGAGGGCAATCCGTATCTAGAACCAGGCTGCACAGGTAGTTTTCTTTTGGCATTTTACACCACACCTACGATATTATGCCCGTTAGAATTTTTTTTTTTTTTGATGTTTTGAGAAGCGGATTATTACGATGTTCATTTCTGAATTTCAGACACAAACGAATGTGAGAATAGTCCATGTGTATCAAATGCCATATGCACTAATTCTCTTGGTAGCTATAATTGTTCATGTCCTCGTGACTTCATGGGTGATGGCACCAAAGTTGGCACTGGCTGCTATAAAAATAAAAGGCACATCCCAACTCTCACGTTGTCATTAGGTACCCATGATTGATAAACATCAATTCAATGTCTTTATTCTTTCTTTGCAATTTTGTTGGATGACAATAATGATCAAATATTAGGATTTCAAAATGTGAATCTTCAGGTATCGGTTTAGGCTTCATGGCTGTGATAATTGGCATTACTTGGATATACTTTACCATCAAGAAGAGGAAACTCATGAAACTACGACATAAATTCTTCCACCAAAATGGTGGATTTTTATTGAAGCAACAATTATCATCAAATGAGAGTAATATGCAATCAACTAAAGTATTTTCTGCTCAAGAGCTTGAGAAGGCTACCAACAATTATTCCGAAGATCGAATACTAGGTCGAGGTGGTTATGGGACAGTTTACAAAGGGATACTAAGTGACCAACATGTTGTTGCAATCAAGAAATCTATAAAACTGGATGAGAGCCAAGTAGAGATGTTCATAAATGAGATGGTTATTCTGACTCAGGTTAACCACAGAAATGTGGTGAAACTAATGGGGTGTTGTTTGGAGACTGAAGTACCTTTGTTAGTGTATGAATACGTCTCAAAAAATACACTATATTACCATATCCACAACAGTGGAGGAATGCCATGGTTTTCTTGGGAAAATCGGTTGAGGATCGCCGCAGAGGCGGCCGGTGCACTTGCCTATCTTCATTCTTCAGCAGGAATGCCGATTATCCATAGAGATGTTAAATCTCCCAATATATTATTGGATGAGTTCTACACTGCAAAAATAGCAGATTTTGGAGCTTCAAGACTGATTCCTATTGATCGAACACGAGTGACAACTCATGTACAGGGAACCTTTGGTTACCTTGATCCTGAGTATTTCCGTACAAGTCAACTGACTGAGAAAAGTGATGTATATAGCTTTGGGGTGGTGTTGGCTGAGCTTCTGACAGGTAGAAAACCCGTGTGTACTGAAAAGAGTGAAGAAGAAATTAGCCTGGCTACTTACTTTGTAGAGTGCGTGAAGGAAAATCGGTTGTTCCAAATTATTGAGCCACAAATTATGAGGGAAGGGAGTTTGGAGCAAATCAGTTCAATGGGTGAGGTTGTTAAGAGATGTCTCGAGTGGAAAGGGGAAGAAAGGCCAACTATGAAAGAAGTGACAATGGAATTAGAGAGGTTGAGAAAGTATAATATTCAGTCCCACAAACAAGAAGAAAAAATCCCTCATGGAAACATTGGTGAGCAGCAACCTGATCTATATCCAGTTCCACGGAATCCTGATTTCAGATCTGGACAGTACAGTATTGAGAGTCAGTTGTTCCATGCAATCAATAGCCCTCGCTAATCAGAAAGAACAAAGAGATTATTCAGGCGCTATGGTTTTTCCTATGAGGCTCTTTCTTAATTCATGTTTTTCCTATATTATTCTTCTACTATATATGATTTTCCTGTTAGCAACTTGCGTACTCATATGTTGGGAAACAATCATTTTTCTTCTGATGATTATAATTTGCATGTTAGCAATTTACATACCCAAAGGTTGAAAAACCAATATTTTTTATGACACACTCTCTTGTTGTATTGAGCTTTTGAATTTGTTGGTTGTATCAAACTCTGATGATTATTTTTAGTATCTTGCTTTTGTTGTAAGAATTTAATGTTCCTGGTAATGTTGGTCTAGATCATTAGGGGTTTATGACAAGACTTTTCAGCAGTATAAGTCCATGTATATTATCTTATGCATCAAGCATGTTTGTCTTCCCCAAATTTACTTAAAACCCTTAAACTTGATTTTGTTAGCAGTGAATTTATAAAAGCATGAAAGCGTGTTATGTAGCACATATTGAGGCATTTTAATCTTTATGAAGCATACGAAAGAAAGAAAGAAAAGGCATCCGTTCATACCATATACCTTTATAGAACAACAAAGCTCATATTCTAATGGAAGGGTAAAATTGTCACAAAAAGATCAAAAAATTTGTTCAAAGTGCCACATCATCCATGTTGGACAGAAAGACTAACAAATGCTAACAGCAAGGGCCATTTTGTCGCATTTCATAGTTCGGGGGTAAATGCGACAGTGGTCATAGTACAGGGGTACAAATTGTATTTAACCCTTATTTGTATTATCACTAGCACTAGCACTAGCACTAGCACCAACACCAGTATGGCTATCAGTATCAGTATCACTATTAATATTAGTACTAGTAGTATATTAGTATGCGTATGAGTATGAGTATGAGTATGAGTATGAATATGAGTGTTAGTATGAGTATTAGTATTATTGTTAGTATCATTATCAGTATCAATATCAGAATTATGATTAACATTAGTATTAATATGAGTATTTGCATTAGTATTTGTATTAATATCAGTATGAGTATTAGTAGAGTATGAGTATTAGTATTAGTATCAGTGTCAGGATTAGTATCACTATTAATATTAGTATGAGTATCAATATTAGTATTATTTCTAGTATGAGGATTAATATTATTATTAGAATCAGTATTAATGTTAACATTAGTATTAATATTAATATTAGGGTAAATAGCATTAAACCACCTAAACTTTTTCAGTTTTTGCAGATCACCACCTGAACAATTTTTTTTTTGCATGAGTTCACATGTACTTAATAAATTGTGTCACTTTGCCATTTTTTGCCCGTTTTCAGGTCAAAATGACCGGTTCTCAACCCATGTGCGTTGCACATGACAAATCTAAGGTTATTGACGTCTTTTCCATTTTTAAAATGGAATAAATGTTTTTTGTAGGATAAATGGAATAAATGTTAAATAAAATAAATAAATAAAAAAAAGGCCTTCATCTTCTTCCCAATCCCAGGAACTACCCATCTCACGCACAACCACCATATCCACCACCACCACCACATCTTCAGATCCGCCGCCCACAACCCCAAACGAGATTTTTCGACAATGAACACAATACATTCTAAAGTTTGTATTTTGAACACATTTAATCCCAACCCATTTTAATTGAATGAAATTGGTCCTAAAATTACGTCAAAAATGCCCATTTAATTTTCCCTTTCCCCAATTCAGGTTATACGAACTCTATTTTCTCTCGATTTCTTCCTCTGAATCAACTAGATCATCTTCCAACGAATGGAGGATTAGATGATCTTCTCACAATTGAGGCCGCAGCGGAAGTGTGCGACGCTTGGCGGTGAGATCGGGTGTGAAATCCTCTGCTTTTGCAACAAACACACTACCACTCCGAAATGATAAAACCACCACCAGTTGCACAAAAATTCGTCCCCCCATTTTCACCAAGATCATCCCACTTCAATTCAAATGCAAAATAAAATTATTTTTTTTTATTAAAATCAACAGATCTGAAGTGGGATTCAATCAAAGAATCAAATATTCGATGAAAAAAAGTGAAATACAAACGTACCAAGTTAATTCATACCGATTAAATTAGTGAAAAACGGGAAAGAATGTGTTGTGTGTGTGTATGTGTGTGTGTGTGTATGTGAGAGAATATTTCTTCAAAACCTGTGTTTTGCTTCTGCAACTCTTTAAGTGGGTTTTATCCCCTGCATATCTATGTATAATGTGTGTATATATAAAATTAATTAATTAAATTAAATAAAACTGACATGATTTTTTTTTCTTTTAATTATTCTATTTTATATTTATTCCATTTTCAAAAAAAAAAATTTATTCCATTTTAAAAATGGAAAAGACATCAATACCCTTGAATTTGTCATGTGCAACGCACATGGGTTGAGAACCGGTCATTTTGACCTGAAAACGGGCAAAAAATAGCAAAGTGGCACAATTTATGAAGTACATGTGAACTCGTGCAAAAAAAAAATTGTTCAGGTGGTGATCCGCAAAAACTGAAAAAGTTTAGGTGGTTTAATGCTATTTACCCTTAATATTATTATTAGTATCCTCCACTTTCCCTCTCTAACTTTCAAACTTTCATTCCATCCCAAACTTTCATTCCATCCCAGTTTAGGGCGGCAGACGGTGGTTCCGGGGGAGAGGCATTGGTGGGATCCTCAATTATGTAAAAAGGATTTCGTGGTTTGGTTTCGAAACTAATCAAGCAACAAATACAACCTTCTTCATCTTCCGGAATTTGTTTCTTAACGTAATTTGACATCATTAGTTTGAAAAAGTTCTTTATGAATGGTTACAAACATACAGTATAATCTGAAAACTAAAATTATTGACAAAAGACAAGAGAGAAGAGTTTCGTGAATTATAATGGTAATAGAAGCGGGAAAAGAAAAGGACAAGGTGTTTGACAATCCTTCAAGGATGCGAGGGGCTTTCGTTAATTAAGATTCTACAAATCCTTCTTCTTCCGTGAAAATATTATTGTGTTTATGTTGACATTGTCCTAAGCATCTATGCAGGTCAAGTCTTTCCATTTCATCGACTGCTTCATCGATCAGACCATGTTATTTTCACAACTTCTTTTAAAATTATTCATTCATCATCACACAGTTGTACACAAACACTCTACCTATATATATATATATATATATATATATATATATATATATATATATATATATATATATATATATATATATATATATATATATATATATATATATATATATATATATATATATATGGGTAAATAGCATTAAACCGATTAAACTTTGCACATTTTTGCAGATTACCACCTCAACAAAAAAAAATTCTCGATCCCACCTAAACTTAATAAGTTGTGCCACGTTGCCCACTTTTACTCATTTTCAGGCCAAAATGGCCGGAATTAGACGCATACTGTTTAGAAGGGTTTTTTTGTCTTTTCAAATTACAATTCTTAATTATTCCATTTTATTCCAATATTTCCACCATTTCTCCTCTTCTTCTTCTTCCTCTTGTTCTTCATCTTTTTAATCTTTCCACAATCTAATCGCACAATCTGGTAAATAGAAAAACGAAATTGTAAAAAGACAAGAAAGTAGGGTTGGGTTCTCTGTTCATTGCTCCACTTTCTCTACTTCTCCTACCCACGCCCAGTCGCCCACCCACCACCAATATCCGCCGCCTGCCGTTGCCATATAGACCGAAGAAGAAGGCTTGCTTTGTCTTCCCATCTTGTTTTGTCCTCTCGTGTATCTCTATCCCTTTTACCCCTAAGGCTCTGCACAAAGGAGTCGAAATTGGTACAGAAAAACAGACATGGTGCCCTCTGGGAAAAGTCTTGGGGTCTGCCACTGCTGACATGGCGGTCCATGGACCTTCATATATATATATATATATATATATATATATATATATATATATATATATATATATATATATATATATATGGTAAATAGCATTAAACCGCCTAAACTTTGCCCGTTTTTTCGGATGACCACCTCAACAAAAAAAAGTCTCGATCCCACCTGAACTTAATAAGTTGTGCCACGTTACCCATTTTTTCTCATTTTCAGGCCAAAATGGCCAGAATTAGACGCATACTGTTTAGAAGGGTTTTTTTTTGTCTTTTCAAATCACAATCCTTAATTATTCCATTTTATTCCAATATTTCCATCATTTCTCTTCTTCTTCTTCCTCTTGTTCTTCATCTTTTTAATCTTTCCACAATCTAGTCGCACAATCTGGCGAATAGAATAATGATATTGTAAAAAGACAAGAAAGCAGGGTTGGGTTCTCTTTTCATTGTTCCACTTTCTCTACTTCTCCTACCCATGCCAAGTCGCCCACCCACCACCAATATACCCCGCCTACCGCTGCCATCTAGACCGAAGAAGAAGGCTTGCTTTGTCTTCACATCTTGTTCTTTCCTCTCGTGTATCTCTATCCCTTTACCCCTAAGGCTCTGCACAATGGAGTCAAAATTGGATACAGAAAAACAGACATGGTGCCCTCTTGGGAGAGTTTTGGGGTCTGCCACTGTTGACTGGCGCTCCATGGACATATATATATATATATATATATATATATATATATATATATATATATATATATATATATATATGCGAATAGGAGAATCATTATTGTTGTAAATGCATAGTAGCACAAACTCAACAACAAGAATGTTAACAAACATTCTTGTGTGTTCTCTTCTCCTCCATTTCGTGTTGGTCGATCGGACGTGGGCGATTTGTACTGAAACCAGAACAAGGAGACCTGCCACAACTATCACAACAAGGAGACCTGCCACAACTATCACAAAAGGTGCCAACATAGCTAAACCAGGCTACCAAAGCAGGTGCGGAAATTTAACAGTTCCATATCCATTTGGCATTGGAATAGGCTCAGGATGTTCTATCGACCCTGTGTTTGATATCAATTGCAACACTTCTTTCAAGCCTCCGAAACCCTTTAGTGCTAATGGAAATCTTCAAGTTATTGATGTATCAGAATCCCAAATGAGGATAAAAAACTGGGTGGCTGCTAGTTGTTACGATCAGCTAGGAAAACCTGCCAGGGAAAACCTGGTTTATATCTGTTTGGCTCCACATTTTAGCTTTCCTGATGCAAATAAATTTACTATAACCGGGTGTGATGATCTTGCAACAATAATTGAAAGAGAAGAGGTTAATTTCGTGAAAGGGTGCATATCCCTTTGTTCTGCAAAAGAGGATGTTGTTGATGGATATTGTACTGGTATCGGTTGTGGCCAGACCTCAATACCAAAGGAGCAACAGACTTTTTCTGCTGCTCTAGCCAGCCTTGAGAATCACACCAAAGTGTGGTCCTTTGACCCTTGTGATTATGCCTTTCTTGCAGAGCAGGGCAGATTCACATTTCATTCATCTGACCTCAAAGACGAGGCCTTTGTAAACAGAATCATCGAGAACGTCCCAATACTTCTGGATTTTGTGATTGGGAACAGAACTTGCAGTCAAGCTAACAGATCCAATGAATACGCATGTCATGACAAAGGTGACTGCATTGATTCTGACACCAGTCTTGGTGGATATTACTGCAGCTGTTTTGAGGGATATGAGGGTAATCCATATCTCAGCCCATGATTCATAGGTTAGTTATTATATTAGTCAAGTTACATATTTTTCGGGTTTCAAGGTTTGGCAGACTCATCATTGTGATGTTTGTTCCTAACTTTCAGACACAAATGAATGTGAGAATAGTCTATGTGGTCCAAATGGAATAAGCACTAACGCTCCAGGTGGTTTTTACTGTTAGTGTCTTTGTGGTTTCGTTGGCGATGGCACAAAAGATGGCCGTGGTTACTTTAAACAAACTAAGCCAGTCCCAGTATTGGTATTGTCATTAGGTACTTGTGAAATGATTATCTCAGTTCTTTAAATGGTGTTGCATGATGTATAAATATCAAATATTGAATCAAAAGAAAGATTGCTGCTTCTAGAAAGCATAAGGTTGTAATACGTCCCAACATAACTAAAATCTTGGAAATGGACTATTGAAGTCAGCATCATAACAGGCCTGAAACAAAATGCTTCTAGAATGAACCACTCTTTGGTTTTGAATTACATTTGCATCAGTTTCAATTGCTTTGGTTAACTTTGGTTTTGAATTTCAAGGTTCCGGTTTTGGCTCATTGGCAGTGATAATTTGCATTACGTGGATTTGTTTTACCATCAAGAAGAGTAAACTCTTCGAAGTTATAAATAAATTCTTCTAACAAAACGGCGGTTTGTTATTGAAGCAACAGTTTTCTTCCAATGAAGGAAGTGTAGAATCAACTAAAATTTTTTTTGCCGACGAACTTGAGAAGGCAACCAACAATTATTCCGAAGATCGCATCCTTGGTCGAGGGGGTTGTGGTACAGTTTACAAGGGAATTTTGAGCAACAAATGTGTTGTGGCAATCAAAAAATTCAAAATAGTGGATCAAAGTCAAATAGAGCTATTTATCAACGAGGTGGTGATTCTGACTCAGATTAACCGCATAAATGTGGTCAAACTAATGGGGTGTTGGTTGGAGACTGAAGTACCTTTTTTAGTGTATGAATATGTCTCAAACGGTACCTTACTTCACCATATCAACCACACTGGGGAAATGCCATTGTTTTCTTGGGATAATCAGTTGAGGATTGCTGCAGAGGTTGCCGGTGCATTGGCCTATCTTCATTCTGCAGCAGCAATGCCGGGTATCCACAGAGATGTTAAGTCACCCAATATATTGTTGGATGAGTATTACACTGCCAAAATAGCTGATTTTGGATCTTCGAGACTTATTCCTCTTGATCGAACACAAATAACCACTCTTGTACAAGGTACATTGGGTTATTTTGATCCTGAGTATTTTCAGACAAGCCGTTTGAAAGAGAAAAGTGATGTTTATAGTTTTGGGGTGGTGTTAGCTGAGATCCTGACAGGGAGATAACCTTTGTCCGCTGAAAGAGTGAAGAAAAGATAAACCTGGCTACTTACTTTGTAATGTCGGTGATGGAGAATCGGCTGCTCCAAATAATCGAGCTGAGGATTTTGAGAGAAGGTAGATTGGATCAAATCAATGTAGTTGGTGAGCTTGTTAAGAGATGTCTAAAGTTGAACGGAGACGAAAGGCCAACTATGAAAGAAGTCACAATGGAATTGGAGGGGCTGAGAAAGTATAATACACAGTCGCAGAATCAAGAAGAAATAATCATTGATAGAAGAAACATGGAATTAAGAGGTGTGCAACAACCCGATCTATATCCAGTTTCAACAACTCCAGATATTCAGCACTGAGAGATACTCTGGACAGAACAATCAAGAAAATCGGATGTTTCACGTAATGAGTAGTCCTCGCTAAACAAAATGATATATAGCTTGAAGTTTTTGAGGTTTCTTTGATGCTCTGGTTTGATATGTTTCCGGTTATCTTTCTCGTATTCGCAATTTAGGGAGAAACAAGAATATTGTTGTGCTTATTGGATTTTTAGTTTCTTGGTTATAACTTGTAAGAACTCTGGTGATTTTTACAAGTTGAAAAATATAGAGCTAATAGCACAAAACCCTCTGTGTTATTTCCCATGGGGTTCGTCTCTCGAAATCTATGTGTCCTCAAACACCTAGTGAAATCGAGGAGATGAAAATGACGCCCTATGCTTCTGCCATGAAAGCATACTGTATGGCATGCTATGTACGAGACCCGATATTGCGTATGCTGTGAGTGTCACAAGCAGATATCAGTCTAACCCCGGCTCGGCTCACTGGAAGGCCGTGAAAGATATCCTCAAGTACTTGCGAGGGACTAAGGATATATTTTTGGTCTATGGGGGTGCCGAGTTGAAATTAGAGGGTTTTACCGACTCTAGTTTTCAACCGGATGTGGACGACTCAAAGTCGAACTCTGGATTTATATTCACGCTTAATGGTGGTGCTGTGTGATGGAAGAGTTCCAAGCAAAGCACGACGGCTGATTCCACTACCAAAGCGGAATACATTGCAGCGTCTGAAGCTGCAAAGGAAGGGACTTGGATAAGGAAGTTCATCCAAGAGTTGGGTGTCATTCTTTATGCTAGTGATCCTGTACCGTTGTACTGTGATAACACTGGAGCCGTGGCGCAAGCTAAAGAGCCGCGATCTCATCAGAAGTCGAAGCATATTCTGAGGAAGTATCATGTGATCCGAGAGATCATTGATAGAGGTGAAGTTAAAGTAGAACGAGTCACCTCGGAAGAGAACGTTGCAGACCCCTTTACGAAGCCTTTACCGAGATCGGTCCACGAGAAACATCGAGAGTCGATGGGATTACGATTCATGGGTAGTTGGCTTTAGGTCAAGTGGGAGATTGTTAGAGTAGGTGACCAACAAGCCAACATGTGGTTGTGGTCTTTCGTATTTATTATGGTAATAAACGAACATTTATTTGTATTAATGATAAAACACCTTGGCATTCTATATCTTTGTCCGTTTGTCACAAGCATAGATATAGTACTTACAGTTATTACAAGTACTAGTAATTGATCGTTAGGATCGTGAGATATTTACTTAAGTATTATAACTGTTAAACGTGTTCCTAGTCGAAGGGTTACGCCACCAATGAGGATATCGGCCTTTCCCATTAAGAGACTAGCACTTAGTGTATGTGTACTGCATCTCATCAGTAAACGATATTGTGATATCGGCATGCATAAGTGGGTGCTCGTAAGTTGACGAGTTCACTGAACTCCCTCACCCTAGAAATCTCTAAGTGGTTCCCAATAATCGAGTAGAGATATCTATGGTATAGTTGTACACCATTAGTCCTTATGACCTAGACATCACCGTGACTTCACTAGAGGACTAGCTGTATCGTGACCTGTCCCTGAGTTCCACCGACGACCATCCCAAGGGCCAGTGTTCGTGCAGTCCGAAATCTAGTGGGAGGTCTCTGCATTGTAGTCGGGGATTCCATCGCTAGAATAGTCTTGGATGTCATGTGTGTTCTGATAGTTTGTAATCATTCTAAGTCTCTGGCCAGAGCTGACTAAGTGATGATTAGAGAATTCGATTCTCTAAGTCATGCACGTAACGATTACAACACTTAGAACGATCGCACGGTCATTGAACAAATAAAGAGGTCTCGATGAAACAATTCCTCTAGTTCAATCGGGATATATGAATCGAAGGTATCGTACTGTACGTTAACTATATTTGAAGGTTCTTGCAGGCACTTCATTTGTATCTAGGGAATCATGACGCGTAGTTGCTAGACGCCAATCTTGATTCGTTGGGTGATTAAGGTGAAACGAGCTTCGTCTTAATCGTAACTCTAAGGGACGAGTTTTGACCACAAAGGGTTGTGGGCCCACGGCTAGCTTACACCTGAACCATCGAGGGTCACACTGCTCGTGCACATGAGATCTTTGAATAAACGGTCAGAGATAAAATGGTTTATCTTTGCATGATTGGAAATCAATATGATTGGGTCCAACATTCGTAATTTGGAATTATGAATGAGAATAAGAAAAGGAAAAGAATAGGCAAACGTGTTAGTGGACTTTCTAAATCAGGAAGTTTCCAAATTTAGAAAGTGCACTGAATTAGGGTTTCCACTTTTGGAAAGTTGGAAATCGAGAGTTGGCATTCGTAATGACGAGGACATTAGAATGATTGAGAAAATGTAATCGTTACAATTTTCCGATCATTGAATTGAGAGAGACGAGCAAGCAAAAGAACTAACGAACTTAAGTTGTTGGGCCCGGTCCAACTTGAGCCCGTTAGGGTTTTATGCAAGATACTATAAATACTTGATTTATAGGTCTTGCACAAAAAACAACACATACAAACCCTAACCCTAGCCGCTCCCCTCTCTCTCTCGTCCACTCTCCCCGCGGCCACCACCGGCGCCGTCGCCGGAATCTTGCCGGAATCGGCCATCCCTTGGCCGATTCACATTGGTAGTTCTTTCCTTCTTTCTATTCTTCCGTTTTTCTAACTATTACGTGTCTAGTGCCACGTGTTTAGTAGATCGAAGTATACGAGGTGAAATCCGAGAGGAGGAAGATCGAAGAATCGAGGAGCTGCACACGAGTCGACGCCGCACGCATTCCCACGCACCGCCCAAAGACAGCGCGTGAGCTACACGCGCCGCCGTAGCTCGTCTTGCCGCTGCTGCCGTTCCGCCGCTGCTGCCCCGGATTGCACGGATTGGTTTCCGTGGCAATCTAGCTTTGCTTAGTGCGCCTACCTCACGCTTCAAGAGGTAAATTTTCGAATCCATTGTCGTTAGATTCGATTACGTTTAAATTGAATATATATGTTCGTTCTAGTATGAAACTTGTATGATTTTATGTGACTACATGAAATCGTTTATTTGTTGCGAGCATGATTATTTGATTAAAACGCGAGCATGTTAATTGATTTAAATGCGGTTGAATAATTAAGCACGTATGTTGTTTTTAATTTCGCTGGAAGCGCAAAGGTACGCAATTAATTGTTTTCAATTATCGGGCATGTGTTTATGTGTTTTAAAGTTGTTTAAATCGCATAAAATTTTTGTTTTCCGCTGCGTACACGTGTCCGATTCCCAACACCTATTTCCGATCTGCTTAGCCACGTCATTGCTCTTCTGGCGGTGTGGGATCTGGTGGATGCGAAGAATCATCATTATTTTGTTAACCTCCATGGTAGTTGAGTCTTCGTCAGATGAGATTTCTTGGAACAAGAGGGTTTTTTTGTCGAGTAGCCAAGGGCAACCCGCTAAAGCGTGTTTATAGTCCAACACATGATTGAATCTGATAGTAAACCTATTTGTCCCAATGGACTGGATCGCACACCCTTTCACCGGCTGAAGGAGTCTGACAATGTTGGCCTTAAGGGTGTGTTGAGAATACTCTTTAATAGCCGCCACTCGTCCCACCAATCTCAGAACATATAATTGTAGCTTGGGCCTTTGCCACAAGGGGCAATTTGCTATAGGTCCCTCTATATTATAATTTATGTGTACAAATCCAAGTCAAAATCTCCATATTTCAATAAATTAATTATATTTATTGTGTCAAAAATACCCTTAGTCAAATATGATCAAATCCCCTAAAAACCTCTCTATCAAAACAAATTTCCAAACATTTATCTTAAAAATATTAACAAAAAAATAAATAAATTAGTAAAGAAAAATATAATATTTATTGTGCAAACTCATACTCTAAAAACGACACCGCCTCTTCGCCACCATCTATCGTGAACTGCAAATAGCAAACTGACGCCTATGACTCCGTGAACTGCAAATAGCAAATGATGCCTATGACTCCGTGAACTGCAAATAGCAAACTGAATAGTAGAATTTGTATTATTGAGTTGCAAACAACGAAATACCAATGATTCACCCAGAAAAAATTGAGAAAAAAAAATCCATAATTAGCATTATTGAGTTGCAAAATAAAGATTACCTATGACTTCTCCAAATACAAACATCAAATTGAAGAGAAAATTCAAAAGGAGAAACAATATGTAACACAAAATTGTAAAATGCAAAAAGAAAACAACTAAAGAAAAAAAAACCGAGGTACTCACCCCAAATCCTTGTCGCCAGTCCTAACTCCGTTACAAATTCTAGAATCGGCGCCGCCGTAATGAACCCAATCAATTGAATGTAACCAGTCAAAGCCCTCGGCGAGGATGGTAAGGACCGAGTCGGAGATATTGTTGGGGACGAAGCAGAAGGTGGATTCCGAACGCCGGTGAAGAGATACATCAAAATCTCGTGGATCGATTGCCGTAGAACCACCACCCAAGATCGGGGCGATAATCTCCTGAAGTGCCTTCCATCATAACAACTGAAGAAGTAGAAATTAAATACAAACAAGAAACAAGGTCTCCAAAATAGCAAACGATTTTTCCAAACAAAGAACAAGCAAATATGTCCCACAACCAAAAAACAAACGAAAAATATTTGTTTACAGTTTGTTGAAGGTTTTTGTTGAAGGTTCTAGCTATGGCAGGATTCAAAAGAAAAGAAAAAAATCGGAATCGAGAAAGGGAAGAGAGTGAGAAATTGATCAGAATTTTTTTTCGAAAAGATGTTTATCGAAAAAAGAAACAGAAAAGACAAGATTGAGAGGCACGAGATAGAGATAGAGAGAGATGAGAGATTAGATATAGGGGGAGAAAGAAACGTGAGATTGGAGAGAGAGGAAGATTGATATATGAGATTTACTTTCTTTTTAATTAAGGGTGTTTATGTCAATGTACTAATTATTTTATTTTATTTATATTTTTTTATCAAAGGATCTAGACCTATAATCATCTAATAGTTACGATCTCCACCTATATAAGTCCAGAATAAGGGGTGTCTAGCCAATTTCCCCTTGCCACAAACTCCGTACCCGGAAAGTGAAGTTCACTTACTAGAGTGTAATGAATAGAAGCTGATTACGGATGATGTAAAGTTATTGTGAATTATTGGAATATAATATTATATATATATTATATATATATATATATATATATATATATATATATATATATATATATATATATATATATATATATATATATATATATATATATATATATATAATGCTATGAATTAATTGCATACACCACCCTATGAAACGTCTAATTGCCCAAAAAGCCCATGTATCAAAAAATTATCATATACCCCTTGTGATGAACTTTATTTAGCGTTCCGCCCCCTTATCCATATCAAATATGTTGACTATAATGAAACGACTAAACTACCCTAAAAAAATAAAGCAAAAAACCCTACACCCAAAAATATATACACAAAAGCCAATTTCTTATGTTTATATTTTTGAATGTTTATTTTTATTTTATATCTTTAAATAAATTTTAATTTTTAGTTCTTTTAGTTGGACTTTTATGTAATAAAATATGTATTGAATATAAATAAATCTTAACTATCTAAATTAATTATTTTATGTTATAAAACTTTATTTTGTATTTTTTAAAATAATTTTATAAGTAATTTAATTGTACCGAATTTTATAGTATAGTTATTTTTAGTTTTATAAGTATTATATATTTCTATATTTTGTAATTATAAAAAATATATATGAAAACTAATTCAAATATATTTAAGAGGCCCTTAGAAATAAACTCCTCAAACCGCTAAGAAATAGAGAGAATCTCAACCTTAAATTCATCATTTGCAATACCCTTAGCTTTTTTTTACCTTAAATACCCCTCCTTTACCTAATGCATCAGTAATTACGTGGACTGCATTTAACAATTTTGGACTGCATTTTATCGATTTCGGACTGCATTTCGCTTTTATTATTTATTTATTTATTTTTAGTATTTTTATAATAATTTTTTTTTTCATCAAAAAAATTATTTTTTTTCACGATAAGTTTACTACCCCAAATATGACTATTATTGAATATGACTATAGTCTAATATAACTATTTGTGACTATATCAAATAGTCATATTCTTTCTTTATATTGCCGTTTTTACATTTTCAACTTAAAAACTCCGATTATATAGTCATGTTTACCAAATTATATAAAAAACGAATATCGCCTATTATTTACGAAAACAATCCAATCAATATCCCCACAAAAAAATCACAATTAATTTGAATCTTGTTATTATAAGTCAACTTGAAACGATAAGATAGAACAATTTGCAATTGGGGTGAGAAACGAGAGGACCATACTCGAATATGAGTAACAACGAATGGGCGGTGACGGGCAATTCATGCAGGATGACCTGTCAAAAGACGCGCAACAATTTCAAGATTATAACAAAAAAAAATAGAATATCGAACTTAATTTGCGATGTGATCCGAGAAAAACAAAGTTTCATTCTTATGTAAGATAAGACGAGAAGCTTAGGTACCTAATCTTTGGTTGTACAATGGAGGCCCTCCCATTCTCAGTGAAAATAACTCGTACTGGTTTTGAATGACATCTTCCTTCTTTGAATTCGTGAAAATTGTTCGGAACCACTCTTTCTCATCATCATAAACTCTGTTATTCGTGATTTGTGTAAAAACCAAGAAATTCATAAATTACTAACAATAGTCATATTCGAATATGACTATAGTCACTGTTACTATGCTTCAGATCTCGAAAAAAAAAAAGAAAAAAAGGAAATCGAAACAGACAGAAAAGAAAGATAGAAATATAACGAAAGAGATGGAGGGGGAAGGCGACGACAACGGCGGTGAATGAAAGAGAGAGTGAGGGAGGCGGCGACGGTGGTGGTGGTGTACAGATCTGGAAAAAAAAAAAAAGAGAAATCGAAACAGGGATAACGAACAAGAGAGAAAAAGATTTTTGTGGAGACGAAGGAGGAGGAGGCGGCGGTAGAGGAAGGTCCGATTTTTCAGAGAGAGAGTTGAGGGATTTATGTGGAGAGGTGAAGAAGAGAGAAGATGAAAGTGATAGATGTGGAGGCAAATAATCAGGATTTAGGGTTATAGGTGTTGAGGGTATTTTTGTCTTGTATGTCACACTAATATAGGGAGGTCTCACTAATTTAAAATGAAATTTGGGTGTAGGCAAAAGTCTTTAAAATGAATTGGATTCAGTTTAAAATATTTTCCATTTGAGGGGTATTGCATATTTTTCCTGTATTTAAATAAACAAAGAGTGGTGTTATTTCCACCTTCAAAGTATCTCAATTCACAACCAAAGATTGTAAAATGTCATAAATACCCATTAAATTTATAATCCACCACCCTTCTTTATATTCACTTAATCTTCATGTGTTCTAAGTTATTTCTATTTTTTAATTTTTTTATTAATTTTTTTATTTTTTGCAATGAAATATTTATTATAGGATATTTAAACTTCCATATCAGATAATACTACAGATTATGTAAAAAAAAATTATAAAACAAAATTATATTAAGCCAAACTGACTAATTTTGGAGAAAGTTCAAGACCTTCCAACAAGCAATCATAATTTATTTCTCAAAAACCGTGAATTCCTGCTCTTTTTGACTTTCGAAATTTTTTTTCTGTGACGAAAATATTATTCATTTAAGGTGGAGAAGGTGAGATTTCGAGTGAAAATGGTGGGTTTTTTTATATAAATATTTTAATTAGTTTAGTAGTTGATGGTTTATAAATTTGTAAAAAATATAGGTGAAAGAAGAAGAAAGGGGTAAAATGGGAAATATTTTTAATGTGGTAGTGTAATAAGATATTTTGAGGGTGAAAATAGCAAGTATCTAAACAAAATACATATTAAATATAAAAAAAGTAAAATAATAAAAAGGAAAAAAAAAAAAGAAAAAAAGTTATCTTCTCGTTTCCCATCCCCAACATGTTCCTCCTCTGCCATTCACCATCTCCGCCGCCTATCTCCTCTATGCTCCAAGGATTGGTTCAATCACTGACATATTCCTCTACAATTGAAGCCTTCTGCTTGGATTCCCCATTCTTCTACGTTTAGGTGACAAAAAAAATCCCCAAATTAACTAAGGGTGGAGAGAATCTTGACCACTGTTCGGGGTTTCAAGGACTCAGTTCTAGAGTTAATCATCGCCTCGCCTCCCAGGTGATTTTTTAAGAAGAATGTTTGTGTTTTTGAGTTTCAATGGGAGAGAGCATGGTTATCAAATTGTATACCCGCATCGAAAATCGTTTCGTCAAAATTGCATAGAAAATCTACAACCAAACTACATTATATGATTAGCATGCTTATATTTAAAATTTAATAGTAAATGGACTTTACAAAAATGTAACACGATAAAAACAAAAAAATTAATATTAAAAGAATTTGAGTTATTATCATTTAACTTATAGTATTCGTCAGTGCAATTTTTTTTTTAAGTTCAATGAATATATATATATATATATATATATATATATATATATATATATATATATATATATATATATATATATATATATATATATTAGAACCTCGATAAATTAATACCTGGTAAATTAATAACCTCACTTAAATAATAAATTTACCCGGTCCCGACTCGAGGACAGCGTGCTAAATTAATAATTCACTAAATTTATAAGATAATAATACACAATCGAAAATTTTAAGAAGCCCCATATAATATATAAATTAATAATGGAAAAAAATAATTCTTAAAAGTACAAGGTACAATATATATATTTTGCAGATATGAAGGCTTAATATAATATAATTTAATTGTTGTTTGTTTCTTGTTGAAGTTCACATTACCATCAATCATGTCCCTCACTTTTCTTAACATAGTTAGAACTTTCGGTATAGTTTTCTCATAACTGAACATAAAATCGTTCTATATCATTGTTGCTTTGAGAGCTTCCGTTCTTGAAACGAGCTCTGTCGTGCATTGAACTAATGGTACAATGTATAATATACACGTAAAAAACTAAAAAAATTGTTGTTATTGAAAATAATAATAAAAATAATTTTATAAATTAATAAGTTATTAATCAATGTATAAAGTAATAATTATTAATTTATCAATAAGTTAATAGTTAATATTTCGCTAAATTAATGGGATTTTGATGATCCCAATTGTATTAATTTATAGAGGTTTAACTGTGTGTGTATGTGTATATATATATATATATATATATATATATATATATATATATATATATATATATATATATATATATATATATATATATATATATATATATATATATATATATATTCAAGATCTCATGCAAACTCGTCTATTCAATTAGTTGATGACAATCAACATGTCCGAGTAAATCAAATAAAACATTGAAAAAAAATAAGAATTAAACACTCTTGAATATTTCTCCTACTTTAAAATATTATTAGAGTTGTAAAGTACAATAAAAATATTATTGGTTTTTCTAAAATACAATTGAAGATGAAGAATATTAAAGAAAATAAAAATAGTCATGATAAGATGTAAAAGTGTTGGTATTACGAGAAATTATCGTATATTAACTTGTTTTTGTACTTAAAACCTAATATTTTAGCACAATTTTTAATTTTATTCTCAAAATATATATATATATATATATATATATATATATATATATATATATATATATATATATATATATATATATATATATTGAATATCGTACAAATCGTACAAATCATACGAATCGAATCGTAAATCGTACAAATCGACTGCAAATCGTACATTTTTAAAAAAAATAACTATTTATTCAACTATTTGAATCGAAAAGGATTCAAATCTGATCGAATCGTACGATTTGAATCGTAAATCATACGATTTTAATAACCATGGGTGGGAGTGTTTTATTGAAACTATAAGGGACTGAATTAAAAATTTTGAAAACTTCATTTGGGACTTCCAAAACTTCGGGGGTGAATATATAATTTTTGAAATTTCTGATTTACTGGCTATTTATGTCTTTTCCGGCTGAAAACACAACCCCAGTCGCATAACTGGCGAGTGTATTACACGATCATGGATTAGGGGGTTTCATGTCTTTGACTAAATTTTGTAGGGGGTGAATGCTAATAGTTGTAGCACAAGGACTTATCGCAGGGGTAACGCTTGCTAAAAACTCCAAATATTTCTCTAGTTCCATGATAATACTTGAGGGATAATTACACTTTTAGTCCCTCATGTTTGGCCTGATTTCACTTTTGGTCCCCTTTGTTTCAAAGTGAACAAAGTTCACCTCCAAGTTTCAATTTTGAACACTTTTGGTCCCCGCCGTTACATGTCCGTTAGCATATAACGGAAAACAGTATTTTGGGGCGAAAATTAAATTTTTAAATTTTTTTGGGGCTGAAAAATAATTAGAAATTTAAAATAGACTACTTATAATTAAACTTTTAATAATATTAAGTATAATGAAATTTATTTAGTTAATTTTTTTTATTATTAAAAAAATATCATAAGAAGTATAAAGAAAACTAATATTAAGTATAATGCACTTTATTTAGTTAATTTCTTTTTTATTATTAAAAAATTAATTATAATTAGTATAATTATAATAATATTAAGTATAATTATACATGACATGTTCAGCTAATTTTTTGTTATTATTATTAATTTTTATTATAAGTAGTATACTTAAAATACTATTAAGTATAATTAAAAATAACTTGTTTAGTTAACTTATTTTTTATTATTAAAAAAATAATTATAAGTAGTGCAATTATAATAATATTAAGTATAATTAAAAATATTTTTTGTAGTTAATTTATTTATTTTTTTATTAATTTTTTTATCATAAGTAGTATAATTAAAAATAATATTAAGTATGATTAAAATAATTTGTTTAGTTAATTTTTTTTATTATTAAAAAAATAATTATAAGTAGTATAATTATAATAATATTAAGTATATCAAAAAAACATTTTTTTTCGTTGATTTCCTTATTTTTTATTATTATTAAAAATTATAAATAGTCTATTTTAAATTTATAATTATTTTAAGCCCCAAAAGATTTTAAAATTTCAATTTTCACCCCAAAATAGTGTTTTCCGTTACTTGCTAACGGATATGTAACGGTGGGGACCAAAAGTGTTTAAAATTGAAACTTGAAGGTGAACTTTGTTCACTTTGGAACAAGGGAAACCAAAAGTGAAATCGGGCCAAACATGAGGGACCAAAAGTGTAATTATCCCTAATACTTGAAGAAAATGTGAAGAAATTATTCAATATAAAAATTTAAAATTATTTTTTCTTTCTTAATAATTTTTCTTATAAAAATAAAAAAAAAAAGTTTTTTCTTATTCCATAAGAAATATTTACTAAATTTGCTTTAGTGTGTTATTTCACCAACTCAAACAATTTATTGTAAATATTTAGATATGTAAGCTGACAACTAAAAGTACTGGTGAAAACATAAAAATAAAGATAGTTGACAATCTTGCAGGACATCATGAGGTATAATCATTTTGCAAATATTAATATATACTCACATTATTGAGGTTTAGTTTGACAGTGTCCTAAATGCAACTTGGTTCAACAATTAGTTAATGTTATTCTTACAAAGTCATTTGATATTATATTATGCATACACTTCAACTGGCAACTATCGTGCCATTTATATTTTTATATGTTTTGACTAAGGTAACATGATGCCTAGTATGAATCACCAGCAAATCACAATATTTTGAATGCATTATAGCACCCCAACAATGTTAACAAAAATTATAGGAGAAATATATTTGGAGAAAAGAGAGAGAATGATATCTCTTACGTATATTAGTCATATATATAGTTACATGTAGGAAACCCTAACCTACTACACAAGGAAACCTAATATACAAGGTAACCTAATAAATAAGAATAATAGTAGGAATAATATATATAATATAGATAGATATGTAGATACGCTAATACACCCCCGCAGTCGAAACGGGAAAGGAGAGGACGTGGAGACTGGAGACAAACTGTTGGAACAGTTGAGTAGGGAGTCCTTTCGTGAAGATATCGGCAAACTGGTAGGCGGATGGGACGTGAAGGACTCGAACGTGTCCCAAAGCAACTTTGTCTCGGACAAAATGGATATCGATCTCCACATGTTTCGTACGAGAGTGTTGAATAGGATTGCTCGATAGGTAGACGGCACTGACGTTGTCACAGTAGACAATAGTGGCTTTCGAAAGCGGGCAGAGCAACTCAGAAAGTAGGTTGCGTAACCAAGTCGTTTCGGCGACGGCATTTGCGACAGCTCTGTATTCGGCCTCCGCACTCGACCGGGAGGTAGTGACCTGTCGTTTGGAGGACCACGAGATGAGGTTATTGCCTAGGAAAACACAATAGCCCAATGTCGAACGACGAGTGTCAGGGCAGCCACCCCAATCGGCGTCGGAGTAAGCGATAAGGGAGAGGTCCGGATTGGGGGAGAGCTGAAGGCCGTGATCGAGAGTCCCACGAATGTAGCGAAGGATACGCTTGAGAGCAGCCATATGAGGTTCCCTCGGATCATGCATGAATAGACATATTTGTTGCACAGCATAGCAGATGTCGGGACGAGTAAACGTGAGGTATTGCAGTGCACCGGCAAGGCTGCGATAAAGAGTAGGGTCAGCAACGGGGGGTCCAGTGGTCGAAGACAACTTGCTCTTTGTGTCAGCCGGCGTAAGACAAGGGTTGCAGGAAGCCATGTGTGCACGCTCTAGGATCTCGTCGGCGTACTTGCGTTGAGAGAGAAATAGCCCATTCGACGAGCGAGTGACTGAGATGCCGAGAAAGTAGTGAAGATCGCCAAGATCCTTCATTGCGAACTCTTGATTTAGGGCAACGATGATAGAGCGGAGCAATTCTGGTGTGGAGGCCGTAAGTACAATGTCATCGACATACAACAGAAGGTAGGCGCATGAACTGTTGCGACAGTCGCGTGAACTGCTGCGACAGTCGCGTGAACTGTTACGACAGTACACAAAGAGTGAAGTGTCGGACTTGCATTCTCTGAACCCCATGGTAGTAATGTGAGATGCAAAACGCTTGTACCAAGCACGTGGTGCCTGCTTGAGGCCGTAGAGTGCTTTGTTGAGACGACACACGTGAGTGGGGCGAGATGGATCGACGAATCCGGGAGGTTGCTCGCAGTAGACAGTTTCAGAGAGATTGCCATGTAAGAAGGCATTTTTCACGTCAAGCTGGTGGATTGGCCATGATCGCGAGAGAGCAATACTGAGGACTGTTCGAACAGTGGCTGGTTTGACAACTGGGCTGAAAGTCTCGTCAAAGTCGATGCCAGCCTGCTGGTGAAACCCACGAACAACCCACCGTGCTTTATATCGCTCAAGGGAGCCATCAGACTTGAGTTTCTGTTTGTATATCCACTTACCAGAAATAACATTAGTAGACGGGGGGCGGGGCACAACATTCCAAGTATTGTTTTTAATTAAAGCAGTATATTCCTCAATCATGGCGTTTCGCCAATTTTGGTCAAGAAGAGCTTGGCGATAGTTGGTGGGAATGGGAGAAGTAGAGGATGCAACGAGAGAGAAAGGGACTTTGGGTTTGTGGATGCCCACTTTACTGCGAGTCACCATAGGATGAGCAAGGGGAGGTGGGGGAGGTGGGGGAGTAGGAGAAGGAGTTGTGAGCTGGTTGTGGTCGACAGGTGGTGCTGCAGGAGAAATAGGTGTTGGCTGTGTTATAGGACTGTTGGACGGACTGTTGGAACAGGATGGTTCACTATTGGAACAGTTGGAGGAACTGTTGCAACAGTTAGACGAAGTCTGAGGGAGGAGGAACAAGGAGGGTGTGTTTTCGTCCAAGGCAGAAGGGGGAAGTGTGTTTTTGGGGGGAGTGGACTCAGCAAAAGGAAAGTTAGTTTCGTCGAAGATAACATGACGAGAAATTATGATTCGGCCAGTGGACCTATCAAGGCAACGATAGCCTTTGTGAGAGGAAGGGTGACCGAGATATACACAAGGAGTAGAACGGGGGGCGAGTTTATGTGGTGTGGTGGCGGTGAGGTTGGGATAACAGAGACAGCCGAATACTCGAAGATGAGAGTATGTAGTTTTGATGAGGTAAAGGGCTTCGTGAGGAGTCCGGTTTTGTGTGGTTTTGGTAGGTAAGATATTGAGTAGGTGTGTGGCCATATGAAGGGCTTCGACCCAATAAGTAGGAGGAAGATGGGCTTGAAAGATGAGGGATCGAATCATGTTAGTTATAGTGCGGATCATTCGTTCTGCGTGTCCGTTTTGAGGGGAGGTGTGGGGACACGAAAAACGATTTAGGATGCCGTGTTTAGTGAAGTAGTTTTGAAAATCCGCATTTTTGAATTCACGACCATTATCACTTTGTAAGGCTTTCAGGGGATGTTGGAATTGAGTTTTGAGAAGTGTATGAAAATTGACAAAGGTTGTAAAAACATCAGATTTATTTCGAAGGAGAAAAGTCCATAAATAATGGGTAAAATCATCAACTAACACAAGATAATATTTGAAACCCGTAAAACTAGAAACATGAGAAGTCCATAAATCAGCATGAATAATTTGAAATGGAGCAACAGTAGTAGATTTTTGATAAAAAAATGGTAGACGAAAATGCTTGCCTAATTGACAGGCATTACAAAGAGACTCCCTAGGGTCTTTATTATGGGAAAGAGAAGTGCTAGAAAATAAACGAGACATGACGTGTTTGCCGGGATGGCCTAGACGCCGATGCCAAAGAGTGCGAGATGAAGGTGTTGTGACAGTGAGGAAAGCAGCAGGAGGTGAGGTGGGGGGAGGGACGCTAAACGGATATAGGTCACCGGAGCTATTGCACCTGAAAATCTCGACTCGACTCCGAAGATCCTTCACAGAAAAACCAAAAGGATCAAACTAAACCGAACATGAGTTATCACGGGTGAACTTTCTAACAGATATAAGGTGTTTGACGATATTGGGTGTGACATAGACATTTGTGAGGCAGAAAGGAGTGGTGGGAAGAATTGTGTGGCCTATGTGGGTTATGGGGAGGGTGGAACCATTACCGACGACGACATGTTTGGGGAATTTACTGCCAGGATTAAAAACAAAATTGAAATTACCTGAGTGTGGTGCCATATGAGAGGTCGCCCCGCTGTCCATGAACCACTGTGACTCGGTAGGCTGCTGAAGTGTCACCGTATTCAAACGGTTCGCGAGATCCGCCACGCTGGCACTGTTGCAGGAACTGTTGCAACTGTTGATGGAACTGCTGGAGCTGTGGCACGGTTGCTGCTGCGGATGAGCCTAAGTAGGAGCCGAGTGACCGGTGTAGGGTTCAGGTGGCCCAGTAAAGTAGGCTTGGGCCGCTGGGTGGCCCGATGTATTTTGAGCGGATCCCAGAATTGACTGTTGTCGGTAAGGTGCGCGCCAAAGTAGAGATGCGCGATGAGCACTATGATAGCCGTAGTGCTGCATGGGGTGACGGTTAGTGTTGCGACCTCCGCGACGGTTGGATCGGCCACCCCCGCGCTGATAGCGCGAAGAACTACCTCCGCGGGAACTGTTGCAGGAACTGTTGCAACTGTTGGATGGACAGTTCGCGTTGGAGGCGTAGAGAACAGCAGCGGTCTGCTCCGGTTCAGAAATTCTTGTTTCTTCCATCTGAAGGAGCGAACGAGTCTGTAGAAAGGTGGGAAGGGGATTTTGAAAGGAGATGAGATTGGCGACGGTCCCGTAGTTTTTCGGAAGGCCGTGTAGGGTGTGTAGAACGAGTTGTTTGTCGGAGATTGGATTTCCGACATCGGCCAAGCTGTCCGCCGTGGTTTTGATTATTTGACAGTAATCGTGAATGGAGAGAGCGCCTTTCTTGAGGGACTTGACTTTTTCTTCAAGTTGAATGGCTCGATAGTCTTTGTTATCGGTGAAGAGAGAAGAGATGGCGATCCATAGATCACTGGCGGAGGAGGTTTTTGAGAGAACCATGCTGGATAGATCGTCGGAGATGGTGCCGTAGATCCAAGATTGGAGGAGATAGTCGGCTCGCTGCCATTCGTCGGCGGAAATCGAATCCGGTCGGGGTTTGCCATGGAGAAGATCGGAGAGGCAGAAACGACCAACGGTAATCGTGAAAAAGTGGCTCCACTTTTGATAATTAGGATTTTTTAGATCTAGAGTAACGGGGATAAGAGATTTGATATTAGAGATGGCATGAGCAAGGTGAAAAGGATTGAGAGAGGCGGTGGAGGGAGAAGAAGATGAAGATTCGCCGGCCATGGAGAAGAAGGGGGTAGGGCACGGCTATGCAGAAAAAAAAGAAAAAAGAAAAAAAACGGCTAGGTTAACCTAGTGTCTGATACCATATAGGAGAAATATATTTGGAGAAAAGAGAGAGAATGATATCTCTTACGTATATTAGTCATATATATAGTTACATGTAGGAAACCCTAACCTACTACACAAGGAGACCTAATATACAAGGTAACCTAATAAATAAGAATAATAGTAGGAATAATATATATAATATAGATAGATATGTAGATACGCTAATAAAAATTCTTCTATTCTCTCTTCTTCTCTTCCGTTTCGCACCGGTCAAATATGCAGTGGCAGTTTCCGATCAAACCAGCACCCAGAGACCTCCATCAACCATCACAAAAGGCGTCAACATAACAAAGCCAGGCTGCAAAAGCAAGTGTGGGAATTTAACTGTTCCATATCCATTTGGCATAGGCTCAAATTGTTCAATACACCCTTCATTTGATATCTACTGCGATAATTCTTACAATCCTCCAAAGCCCTTCAGTGGAATATTGGAAATTGAAGTTACTGATATAACAGATTCACAAATAAGGATCAAGAACCAGATGGCTGCCACCTGTTACAACAAAATCGGTAACGTGACTCGGAAAAACCTAGTCGAAGACACCCAGATAGATCAACCTTTTAGCATATCTGATGCAAACAAGTTCACAGTTGTCGGATGTGATGATATTGCCCTACTATTCGGGCTTGGCGGTGCTAATTCGACCAATGGGTGCGTTTCCACTTGTTCTTCAAGAGAGCAAGTTCTTGATGGTTATTGCAATGGTACTGGTTGTTGCCAGACCTCAATACAAAAGGGCCTAACAAGACTTTCTGCCTCCCTAGACAGCATTCATAAACACATTAATGTGTGGTCCTTTAGCCGTTGTGGTTATGCCTTTCTTGCAGAGCAGGATACCTTTACATTTCATTCATCTGACCTTGATGACGTCACTTTTCAAGAACGAATCATTGAGAATGTCCCAATCGTTCTCGATTGGGTGATTCGGAATGAAACATGTGATGAAGCTCGAAAATTCGATGATTTTGCATGTCACAAGAACAGTACATGCGTCGACTCCACCACCGGTGTTAATGGATATAACTGCATATGTTTTCAGGGATATGAGGGCAATCCGTATCTAGAACCAGGCTGCACAGGTTAGTTTTCTTTTGGCTTTTTACACCACACCTACGATATTATGCCAGTTAGAAATTATTTATATGTTTTGATGTTTTGAGAAGCGGATTATTACGATGTTCATTTTCTGAATTTCAGACACAAACGAATGTGAGAATAGTCCATGTGTATCAAATGCCATATGCACTAATTCTCTTGGTAGCTATAATTGTTCGTGTCCTCGTGGCTTCACGGGTGATGGCACCAAAGCTGGCATTGGCTGCACTAAAAATAAATGGCACCTCTCAACTCTCACGTTGTCATTAGGTACCCATGATTGATAAACTTCAATTCAATGTCTTTATTCTTTCCTTTCAATTCTGTTGGATGACGATAATGATCAAATATTAGGATTTCAAAATATGAATTTTCAGGTATCGGTTTAGGCTTCATGGCTGTGATAATTGTTATTACTTGGATATATTTTACCATCAAGAAGAGGAAACTCATGAAACTACGAGAGAAATTCTTTCACCAAAATGGTGGATTTTTATTGAAGCAGCAATTATCATCAAACGAGGGTAATATGCAATCAACTAAAGTATATTTTCTGCTCAAGAGCTTGAGAAGGCTACCAACAATTATTCCGAGGATCGAATACTAGGTCGAGGTGGTTATGGGACAGTTTACAAAGGGATACTAAGTGAGCAACATGTTGTTGCAATCAAGAAATCTATAAAACTGGATGAGAGTCAAGTAGAGATATTCATAAATGAGATGGTTATTCTGACTCAGGTTAACCACAGAAATGTGGTGAAACTAATGGGGTGTTGTTTGGAGACCGAAGTACCTTTGTTAGTGTATGAATACGTCTCAAAAAATACACTATATTACCATATCCACAACAGTGGAGGAATGCCATGGTTTTCTTGGGAAAATCGGCTGAGGATTGCCGTAGAGGCGGCCGGTGCACTTGCCTATCTTCATTCTTCAGCAGGAATGCCGATTATCCACAGAGATGTTAAATCTCCCAATATATTATTGGATGAGTGTTACAATGCAAAAATAGCAGATTTTGGAGCTTCAAGACTGATTCAAATTGATCGAACACGAGTGACGACTCATGTACAGGGAACTTTTGGTTATCTTGATCCTGAGTATTTCCGTACAAGTCAACTGACTGAGAAAAGTGATGTATATAGCTTTGGGGTGGTGTTGGCTGAGCTTCTGACAGGTAGAAAACCTGTGTGTACTGAAAAGAGTGAAGAAGAAATTAATCTGGCTACTTACTTTGTAGAGTGCGTGAAGGAAAATCGGTTGTTCCAAATTATTGAGCCTCGAATTATGAGGGAAGGGAGTTTGGAGCAAATCAGTTCAATGGGTGATGTTGTTAAGAGATGTCTCGAGATGAAAGGGGAAGAAAGGCCAACTATGAAAGAAGTGACAATGGAGTTAGAGAGGTTGAGAAAGTATAATATTCAGTCCCACAAACAAGAAGAAAAAATCCCTGATGGAAACATTGGTGAGCAGCAACCTGATCTATATCCAGTTCCACCGAATCCTGATTTTAGATCTGGGCAGTACGTTATGGAGAGTCAGTTGTTCCATGCAATCAATAGCCCTCGCTAATCAGAAAAACAAAGAGGTTATTCGTGCACTATGGTATTTCCTATGAGGCTCTTTCTTAATTCATGTTTTTCCTATATTACTCTTCTAGTAGATATAATTTGCCTGTTAGCAACTTGGATACCCATAGGTTGGGAAACAATCATTTTTCTTTTGATGATTATAATTTGCCTGTTAGCAACTTGCATACCCAAAGGTTGAAAAACCAATATTGTATATGGCACACTCTCTTGTTGTATTGAGCACTTGAATTTGTTGGTTGTATCAAACTCTGATGATTATTTTTAGTATCTTGCTTTTGTTGTAAGAATTTAAAGTTACTGGTAATGTTGGTCTAGATCATCAGGGGTTTATGACAAGACTTTTCAGCAGTATAAGTCCATGTATATTATCTTAAGCATCAAGATCATCAGGGGTTTACTGGTAATGTATAGTTTCAGCAGTTTGTCTTCCCCAAATTTCCTTAAAACCCTTAAACTTCAGTGGATTTATAAAAGCATGAAAGCGTGTTATGCAGCACAGGTTGAGGCATTTTAATCTTTATATATGACGCATACGACAGCAGGAAAGAAAAGGCATCCGTTCATACCATATACCTTCATAGAACAACAACGCTCATATTCTAATGCTGAATCATATATTGACTGAACAAATGATTATTTATAGGTCATCTAAAGTTACGGGAAAGGAAGTGTTAATTGGTTGCTGGACTGTTTACGAGTAGAAAGAGGAAGTGAAGTAAGTGTTGGTGATGATGAAAAGGGTAGTTATTTATAGATACACGGAAGGATGACTAATGGTAGTTGATCTTGTCTTGTGATATCTTTCATTGGATTTTCAAGATTCCATGCATTTGTCCACTCTGGCCAAATGGAAAATTATAGTCTGTCTCTTCAGATTTTTTTTACTCTCAAGTAGGGGAAAAAATCTATAAATATATCTTGAGTAGGGATGGGGATCATAGTTTCGGCAATAAAAATCTTGGCTGAGATTTCCATTGAACAATCTCTAACGGCAACATTTGGACTTATACATTACAGGTAGGGGTGGAAATCGGGACCAATATTCCGATTTCCGCCGATTCCGATCCGAATATTTCCGATTTTGGAACAATTTTTTGTGGTCCGATTTCCAAAATTCCGATTTCTGAATTTTCCGAAAAAAATCGGATCGGAATCGGAATTCTATATAAAATTTTCGGAATTTCCGAATTCCGATCCGAAAATAATTCCAAAATATTCCGATATTTTCCAATTTTTTTCCGATTTTTTTATACATAAATAAATTATGTATCATACATATTATCATACCAAAACTAAGCCACCTCTTTGGGCTGGCCCATAATATTATTTGTGTTACAAATATTAAAAGTTTAATTTATTGGCCCATCAAAAAACCTACAGACTACCCCATTCCGACCTAATCTTTGACTTCCTCCTAATCACTTTTCTACTACTTCTTGGCCGCGGAGCTGTGCTTATTCGAAAGTTGTATCTTCTTCTCCAAAGTTCAGCTCCATTGCAGAGGGCGACGCTCGTTTCTTCGAGCACCCAGAAGGTAAAGGGGTGTTGGCCAGTAAGCTACTCGCCGAGCTGGTCGATCTACAAATAATAACCATTTCTATTTTTGTAACCTCAAATATTGTGTTATTTTAGAAATTATTTTGGTAGAATATGCCCACTGATAGGAGGGGAATATAAATTCTTGAATTTTTTCATTGTGTGAGAGACTTATCGTCGATTGTTGTTCGATTTTGGTGTTTCCGATTATTTTTTCTTGTTCTTAAAAGATTTTTTTTTGGAATTCCGAAAAATTCCGAAATTCCGAAATTTCCGATTATATCGGAATCGGAATTGAATTTTTGATTCAGAAAATTTCGAAATCGGAATCGGAAATGATATTTGAGTTCCAAAAAAAAATCGGAAATTTTCCGAAACGCCCATTTCCGATCTGATCCGTCCGATTTCCACCCCTACTTACAGGTAATGAGCAAAGACAAAAGAAAAGTCTAAATTATTCATAGAAAAAGAAAAGGCAACAAATTAGGGTAAAGTAAAAAATGTGCCTAATTAGGGTAAAGTCCAAAACCACAAGGGAGTTATGTGCCTAATTTCATACCATAAGATATGTCAAAAATGTCCAAATCACAAGGGGGTTAAGTGCTATTTACCCAACAAATTACTACAAGCATATATAAATTAGAAAAATCTCCTTTTATTTGAAAATTTAAATTTTCCTCCTTTTATTTGAAAATTTAAATTTACCCCTAAAACTAATAATGTTTAACGAACTTTAATGGAAATTATGAAATATCATTTTTGTCCCTGGAAAGAAGAAAATTGCTAAAATACCTCAACATTGAAACGGTTGTCTTGCCCTTATATTATTTCTAAAAGAAGTAACGAGATGTTTCCCTCAATGAACGAGTTCTTAAAAATAGGGCAAATGACAAATAGGCCCATGACAAGGGCACTTAATTAAAAGAGGAGTTCTTAAAAATAGGGCAAATGGCAAATAGGCCCATGACAAGGGCACTTAATTAAAAGAGACACATCCAACTTTTTTGTCTTTCAAATAAATCCAGCACATTCAAACTTATTTGCAAACAAGGAAAATCCCTTTATATATACCAAAATTACCCCAATTCATTGAAACCCAATTCAACTCCAATTTCATGATTTACACCCCAATTTAACCTAATTTCATCAATTAACCAATTTTAACCCTAATTTCAATTTTGACCTGCCACCACCGGAGACCGCCGGTCGCCGCCGTTGAACGGCGTTGACTTTTTTTTTTTTTTTTTTTTAAAACTTTTTTTCCCCAGAATTTTTTTTCCGGCCGGTCAACTGCCGTTGACCGCGGTCTCCGAAGTTGACTTTTTTTTTTATAATTTTGTTTTTTCTTAAAAAAAATATTTTAATTAATATTACTGTCATGGCTGCTAAATTACTGTTTCCGGCAGTTATTTATCTGTCGGAGACAGTAATTTAACTGTAAATGGACTTTTTTTTTTCTTCAAAAATATTTTAATTAATATTATTAACTGTCGGAGACATTAATTTAACTGTTAATTGCCTTATATACTTAAAAAAAATTATAATTAATATTACTTTATTCGTTGCTAAATTACTGTCTCCAGCAGTTATTTAACTGTCGGAGACAGTAATTTAACTGTTAATTGACTTTTTTTTTTTTTTTTTTTTCTTAAAAAAAATTATTTTAATTAATATTACTGCCTTGGCTGCTAAATTACTGTATCCAACAGCAATTTAACTGTCTTAGACAATAATATTAATAATATTACTGTTCGGAAAAATAATATTCATAATATTACTGTCCCAAACAGTAATATTACTGTCTGAGACAGTAATTTAGTAGTCAAGATAGTAATATTAATTAAAATATATTTTTTCTAAGAAAAAAAAATTCAAAAAATAAAAAAAAAGTCAACGCCGGAAACCGGCGGTCAACAGTGGTTGACCGGCCGGAAAAAAAATTCAGAAAAAAAAAAGTTTTCAAAAAAAAAAAAAAAAGTCAACACCGGAGACCGGCGGTCAACGCCGGAATCTGGCCGGAAAAAAAAAACATTCAGAAAAATAATTATTTTCTGAAAAAAAAAATTTGGGGGGTTAATGTGATATATTTGTTTAAATTTGGGGTCAATGTGTAATATTAAGGAACTTAGAGCATAATGGGTGGAATTGATAAGAATTATATTATGGAGGGTATTTTAGACTAAAGACATGGGGATGGGTTTAATTGAGAGACAGTTTTTTTTGTGGACCAAAATGCATTTAAGTCCCATGTGATGGGTCTTTTTGCCATTTGCCCTAAAAAATATTACGCAAAACAAAAAATATATTTTAGAAGGATAATTTTTTTTACTCGTACATATTTCTCTCGTTTAGGATTGTATAAAATGAAAATATCATACAATACATACTTTCCGCAACATAGCTGATCGAGCGTCAAAGTTATGGGTCCATTACAAATAAGCCCATCATGGCACACTTATTCATAAGTGGGTCCATATGAAATTTTTTTTTACAAAAAAATCTACACATTGTCCAGAGATGTATAAAAGACTAAAATGCCCCCTCACATTTTAATATGCTCCAATTTCATCATTTAATTTGTTTAACCTCAATTTGACCACAAATTTCATAAATTATTCACTTTTGACCCAAAACTCAATTTTGAGTACAATTTCGCCCATCGCCTTTGTTGACCGCCGGTCAACGACGTTGAATTTTTTTTTCTCTCCTGACTTATCCACCGGTTTCCAGTGTTGACTTTTTCATTTTCTTTTTCTTTTCTCCTGATTTTTCCGCCGAGCTCTAGCGTTGACTTTTTCAAAAAAAAATTATTTTCTCCTCATTTTCCGGCAGTCTCCGGCGTTGAATTTTTCAATTTATTTATTTGTTATTTTTTTCTTTAACATCTTTTTGCCCCGTTTAAACATCAATATTGTTGTGGTTGACAGCATATTAACTATATTACTGTTTAACACAGTAATATTAAGTATACTACAGTTTAACACAATAATATTGTTATATTACTCTCTAACACAATAATATTAACACAACAAAAATCACTATTATTGTGTAATAGATTAATATTAATATGTTGACGGTTGAATAAAGGCAAACATAATATCAAAACGAAAAAAATAATATTGACGTGGTTGACAGTAATATTACTGTCATCCACAGTAATATTACTGTAACAACACTAATATTACCGTCAACCACAGTAATATTATTGTGTTTAGAGTAATATTACAATAGTAGACAGTAATATTATTACGTTAATCGGTTAACAAATGAAACAAAACAAAAAAAGTCAAAGAAAAAATAATATTGATGTGGTTGACAAGAATATTGTTGTGTTTACAGTAATTTTACCGTCAACGATAGGAATATAATTGCGTTGACTTATCAACAAATCAATAAAAAAAAGCCAAAAAAATAATAATATTGTTGTGGTTGACAGTAATTGTACTATCAACGACAGTACAATTACGTAAATGTACTATCAGCGACAGTATAATTACTGTGAATGACAAGCAGTGGCGGAGCCAGGATTAGAAAGTAGGGGGGGCTAACTAAAATTTCGGGGTTTACAAGACATTAAAAAAATAGGTTTATACTGCGAATTTTTAATTAAAATAATGTATATATATATATATATATATATATATATATATATATATATATATATATATATATATATATATATATATATATATATATATATATAATTTTATCATATTTCAAGTATGACAAAAAAATCTAAATTATTCTAATAATATATTGCATTTAATGGGATTCATGGCACGTATCGTATTATTTTTTAGAGACATTGATATAAAAAATCAAAGATCGATAAGTAAATATTCATAAATTTTATTTAAAATAGTACAAGTTTTAACCATTTTATTTTATATTTTTATATTAAATATAATATACATCTATAATTTATATAAAATTGTGGAGAATAAACAAAAAAATTAAGGGTTAAGATACATATTTACAAAACCTTTGGGGGGCCAAAAGTAATATTCAAAAAATATTATGCCAAAACAGCAAATTTTTTTATTTTTTTCTTAGGGGGTCAACTGCCCCCCCTGCCTCTATGTAGTACCGCCTCTGATGACAAGTACAATTACGGTCAACGTTCAGCGGCGATCGTTAAAAAAAACGGATAAAAATTTAGAGCAAAAAAAACAAAACAAAACAAACTAACGCTGGAAACTGGCGGCGGAAAAAGCATACAGGGGAATAATAATTAAAAAAAAAGTCAACGCCGAAACCGGCGGCAAAAAAAATATTTCAAAAAAAAAAGTTCAAAAAAAGGGTAAATAGCACTTAACCCCCTTGTGGTTTGGACATTTTGCACATGACCCCCTTACGGTATGAATTTAGGCATATAATTCCCTTGTGGTTTGGACATTTTGCACATGACCCCCTTATGGCATGAGATTAGACACATAACCCCTTGTGGTTTGGACATTTTGCACATGACTCCCTTGTGGTATGAAATTAGGCATAACCCCCCTTGAGGTTTGATGGAGGTAGCTTATGTTAACTCCATTAATAGAAAACTGGAAAAGACTAAATTATCCCTACAGTTTAGCCAAATTGCAACCATACCAACTGTTCGTTTGTTACTCTATAAAGTCAAAATTTCTCGTTTAAATTTAAAAATAACTATTCTATAAAACGGAAAGCTTAATGTACTTTTTTCTTAAAATTTCTTGTTTTTTTTTTTTAATTTTACAGCACATAAGATATATAATATTAGTTATTGTACGGTTGACAATTTATTCAATTTTAGAAACTAATTCGAAAATTTCATATGTTACAAATCAAATATAAAAAAAATTAAACTTGATATAAAATTATGAACGATCAATTTATTTGTTCAATTATAATTCGGTAAAATAATCCTACATATTTCAAAGCTTTAATATTATTATTAATTATGATTCTTATTTAATATATTCTATATAATATATAATATTATAGATGTTATCGAATTTTTTTTTTTTTAAGAAACAAATTCTTGATTTTTTTTTTTAGATTTTTGGAAAAATCTAAAAAAAAAACATTTATCTAAATGTGAAATAAAAATTAAATTAAAAAAAATCTAATGCTAAAATTAAAATTAATTTCTTGACTTTCGAAAATTGAAAGCAATAGGATATTTTAGTCTTATGCAAGAAGTGAGGTTCACTTGCCGTAAATTGGATGAAAAATGTAACTGAAGCTACCTCCATCAAACATCAAGGGAGTTATGTGCCTAATTTCATACCATAAGGGGGTCATGTGCAAAATGTCCAAACCACAAGGGGGTTATGGGCCTAATTTCATATCATAAGGGGGTCATGTGCAAAATGTCCAAACCAGAAAGGGGTTAAGTGCTATTACCCAAAAAAAAAAGTCAAATGAAATTTATGTGGTCAAAATTGATTAAATTGAAGTTAAATTGGGGTTACAAGTAGGAATTGAGTTTAAAGGGTTGGGATAATTTTGTCATATACATTAAGTTTTCCTTTATTTATAATAATACATAGTAAATGCATGGGCTTATTGGCGAAAGAGATATAACCCCTGAAACTCAAACAATAAAGATTGTTGGTCAGGGACTTATGTAATAAAACCCCCAAAGTTAATAGAATATGATTTTGCTTTTGTATTAATTTTTACTACTACATCATATAACTATCATATAGGAAAAAATATCCCGATCTTTAAAAGCACGAGTTTTTTTGTTGCTTAACTTTTTTGTGATACCTATTCTACTCTTATTAGTAAGTTATGGTTATTTAAGTAAAAATATTATTTAGATTGCTATCAATACGTACACCTCACTATTCTCTCTTGATCTCTCTCTCTCTCTTTGTTTTTTTCTTGTTGGGTTTATTTTATTCTTTTATTTAACACATGGACAAAACTAAAAGGTTGGGAACTTTGTATTCCATTTATTGGAGAAATCAAATTCGACTAGGATCTATGGATCATCTGAAAATGATTTTTTTTAATAATCCGTAAAATATTTTTAGTGGCGTGATTTAGTTTCATGATTTACATCTCAACCCTCTTGAATGTATTTATTTATTAATTTTATTAACTGATATAAATTTATAACTTTTCTTTAATCGAAATATGTACAATAAAGAAATTATATGAAACTTTTATAACCCGTAAAATGAAACTACATTTGATTTAGTATGTTTGCGGAATACATTTTATGAAAAAAATATGATAAGATCGATGATACTTCATAAATGATATGCAAGTGACAAGACGAATTGAATGAATTTATAAAAAAACAAACACGGAAATTTTTTGTAGTAATATAATATGTCTATTTTGAATATTTAGCTTATATTTTTTTTTTTTTGGTAATGAAGGAACTCCCAGCCAACCATATAGGTTCACTCAATAAACCTGCACTATCGTATAATAGCTTGCAAACAATATGAGAGACGTAAACTACACTAGGTTAAACATGTGTGACAAGCTCTGCCTAACGACTGTTAGCAAGGGCATTCGAACATGGGTCAATTGACACATACTCACTTGCTCCAACCGCTTGGTCATCCCTTGTGGGACAAATACTTAGCTTATATCTTATATTGTTTGGGGTTTATTGCATTTATCACCCATGTGTTTACTCTAATTGTTAAAAAAATCCCTGTATTTTAAATATTATCAAAATACCTCTGTAGACCAATTTAATAAGCAATCTACCCCTTAAAACATACTATTCAGGAGGATCTGTGGTAAAAAAATGAATAAGAAGACTTTTGATTTTTATATTTATAACACAAGAAGTTTTGACCAATTCGGTATAAGAAAGAGTTACTAAGTGCAATATGAAGTCTTCAACACGCTTTGTTAGTTGGCATGACTTGCAGTTGGTTGATTATTTAAAATAATTAGATCTCATTTTTTAAGTGTGCTCTCAAGATGAGAGTTCGTTTTCTAACTAGATTAGATCCTTAAATGATCTCTCTCTCTCTCTCTCTCTCTCTTGTCGGGGATCAGGCACGTGTACGCAGCGGAAAACAAAAATTTTATTTTATTTATATAAACTAATTTATATAAATAAGCATGTGCACAATAAATTACAATTAATTGCGTACAATTTCACTTCCAATCACCGACAAACATGCTCGCATATATATATATTTAATTTAAATAACATAAATTAAATCATCATAGCATGCTCGCGAAATTAAAAAAAAATAATAATCATGCTCAACGAACGATTCACATAAAAACATAATCGAACATTTAGATTCATGTGATTCAATAATCAATTAACATACATTAATTTCAATTAATATAAATTAATTAATATATGTATATTAATTAGGGAAAACGATATCTTACCCTTGAAGCGTGAATCGAACGAAGACTCGAGAAGATGGCTAGTTGCTCTTCCCACTCCTATTGATCCAACCTGTTTGCTGATCTGAAATTACAGCCTTGCTCCGACTTCAATATCTCCATTATTATTTACTAGATGGACCATTCCTTCTGGAAGATTGTATAATTATGAGTCTTGAAGCTTCTGTCAAAATTTCACCTTCATCCAATCATTGGTTGATTTATGGCGAATTTTCTCGAGGGACTGCACAGAAAATCCGAGAGCAGTTTTTCAGAATTGTCTTCTCGCATCACCGGCTTGTGGCGGCTCGTGGGGACGACCCTGGTGGCGGCATAATAATCTTCCTCCTCTTAGGTTTCACCTCGTATATTCAATCCACTATCCACGCAGCACTAGATACGCGATAGGTTAAGTACAACGAAGAAGAACAAAGGGAAAAGGAAGATGTCGATGCGGCGGCGACTGGCGGCGGCGCGGCGGCTAGTGGCGGAGGTAGGATTTCGGCTGCAAGGTGGACGGCCGTGGTTTCAAGCTTTTGTTATGTCGTTTTTGTGTTTTTTTGTGTATCTTTCACAAGACATATAAATCCTATTTATATGCTCCCTGTGAAAACCCTAGCAGGCCTTAAGTTGGGCTAGGCCCAACAGCTTAAGTCCACTCTCTTTCTCGGCTCGTTTCTAACAAACGAATGCTCGCAAAAATATAACAATTATATTTTGACGATGAGCACAAATTTTCGTCGATACGAGTACCACTTTGCAATTTACCAATTTCCGAAATTGGAAACCCTAATCGTGAAACTTCCCAATATAGAAAGTTGACTAAATTTCCGTCGGATCTTTTCCTCTACTTATTCTCATCCGTAATTAACAATTACGAATGTTGGACTCAATCACATTGACTTCCAATTACACTAAGATTAACTAATTAATCTTAGCTCGTTGCATTAAGGATCTCAAGTACACGAGCAGTGTGACCCTCGATGGTTCAGGTGTAAGCTAGCCATGGGCCCACATCCCATTGTGGTTTAAACTCGTCCCTATAGTTACAATTAAGATTGGCGTCTAGCAACTACGCGTCGTGATTCCCTAGATACAAATGAATTGCCTGCAAGAACCTTGTGATATAGTTAACGTACAATACGATTCCTTCGATGCATATATCCCGATTGAACTAGAGGCATTGGCTCGTCGAGACCTCTTTATGAGTTCAATAATTGTGTGGACGTTCTTGATTATATAATCCGTTCGTGTTTGACTTAGAGAAACAAATTTCTCTAATCACGACACTTTCAGCTATGGCCACAGACTTCATGGATTATAAATCGCAAGAACACACAGGATATCCATGACTAATCAAGCTATCGAATCTCCTACTACAATGCACAGACCTCCCACTAGATTTCGGACTGCACGAACACTGGCCCTTGGGACGGTCCTCGGTGGAACTCAGGGACAGGTCACGATACAGTTGGTCCTCTAGTGAAGTCACAGTGATGTATGGGTCCTAAGGATTAATGGTGTACAACTATATCATAGAAACCTCTACTCGATTATTGGGAACCACTTAGAGATGTCTAGATTGAAGGAGTTTAGTGAACTCATCAACTTATGAGCACCCACTTATGTATGCCGATGTCCTAACACCGTTGACTGATGAGACGTAGTACACATACACTAAGTGCTAGTCTCGAATGGGAAAGGTCGATTTCCTCATTAGTGGCGTAACCCGTTGACTAGGAACCACGTTTAACAGTTACTATACTTGAATAAATAATCTCACGATTCTACTAGATCTATTTATAGTAATTAAGTAACTGTAAGGACAATATCTATGCTTATGCAAGGGACAAATATATAGAATTTCAAAGGGGTGTTTTATCATAATTACGAAATAGATTATTTACGAGTAGCGTGAGAAAACACAACAATTAGTTGGCTCTTCGGTCACCTACTCTAACATCTCTCTCGTATAATTTTTTTGTCAAATAAAAAATATGAGTACCGACCTTTCAAAAACCTCTCTCACATAATTAGGGTACTCAACAAGCGAATTAATTGTAAGTTTTTAATGGTTCAATTTGTTATCCATGTTTAAAGTTATTCTTTGGTAATTTTGTGCGTTGACAAATTCAATTGCATTACCTAACATAAACCCGTTTTATTGTTCATACATAATTTTAAAAATATTAATTCCGTTACCGTAAATATTTTCTTGTTGGTCAAGGACCTTCCAAAAAACAAGTCCCATAATTTGAAGTTATTTTTGACATTGATTGTAAATTAATTTAAACTAATTACAAAAATTTAAATAATTGACATCAAGTATCAAAAAGTTAAATTACATGGAACATCAATATAGTAATTAAATTGTTATCCAAATTCTTGAAATATGAAGTTTTAACTACATTTACGGGTAGAAATCGGATTGAACGGATCGAAAATGGCTTTTCGGAAAAATTTCATATTTTATCAGAAGTTAAAATGGGTTGCAATTTCTACTCAAAAAATATTGGAATTTAAAAATCCATTCTGATTTCAAAATGCCTCGGAATTGACGGAATTTCGGATTTTTTTGAAATTGCATTAATGTAAAATCTCTTAAAACAAATTTTGACATAATGGGAATTTTCACAATGTTTTCACTCTTTTTTAGAATTTTCTAGCAAAATGCATGAAAATTCAATAAATAATTCAACAAAAATACAATAAATAAAACCATATATGGAAAAAACAATGTGCAACACAGAGTTTCTTCTGATATAAGAAAAAATGCAACACATAGTTCTGATACAAATTAATTTTTTTAAGGTTTTTAGTTTATTAGGCCATTTTTTCTGTAATTTTATATACAATTCCAATTCCGTGACAATTTGTTTTGGAAAAAAATGAAATCGAAATGAAAAATACGATTCTAAATTCGGATATTTTTTATCGGAATCGGCTGAATTCCAAAATTCCATTCTTGACACCCCTAACTACATTGCAGTTTTTTTTCTTTTCTTTTTCCTTTTTTCTATTTTATGAGATATATGTATGATGATTTCTTTTTTGTCGCGGTATGTTTGATGATTTTAAAGTTATTAAAATATGTTAATGAAATGATGTTCAATGGTGCTAATTATAAATAAATAAAGATTGTCCTTACTAGCTTATCATCAAATCAAGTTAATTAACTGTTGAATCTTTAGTGCATTAAATATTATAATAATTAACAAGGATCACCCTATTAATTTGCTAAACTTAATAGGGTTAATTTTCTATAGGCCCTCCATTCTAAGATTATATAGGTCTTAGAGCTCGTTTGGCTAAACTTATTTAAAACATCTTATAAGCTCATACATCTGATAAGATGATTTAGGAGATGATAAACTGTTAGATCTAATTTCAAAAAATATTTTTTAAGGTATTTGAATACGTAGCGTATAAGTTACTTTTAGTTTTTATAAGTTGTTCAGGTGTTTGGAAATAAAAGATCTGTTTATCGCTATAATGACAAAAAAGTGCATGATGCCATTATGACAGTTAAACTTATTTGACTCAAATACTTTTGTTCCTAAAGTATTATTATACTATTTACAAATTAATTTTTCAAATAAAAATATTAATATAAAATTATATATTAAATAAACTAAATGATTTTTTTTTATGTTTGTGGATGTGATATTTGACTATTCTTTTAAAATAAAATGAAGTGTAATAAAATATTTTAATGAAACAGGTATGTGAAAGTTTTAATTTTTCATTCCATTAATATATTGATATTAAATAAAGGTTCGAAAAGAAATATAATTTTTTTGGATACATAAAAGAAATATAATTTATTATTGAGATAATAAGAATATTCGGGTATTTTTATATACATATAAAATATAAATAGAGAATATTTTTTTTACAATTATTATGATAATTGTATTTTAACTAATTATTAATCTTGATTACAAGAATACGTTGTATTGGTAAAATATAAATGTTATTAGTATTCATGTAATATAATAAAATATTTGAGGGTAATTTTGTATTTTGAGTGTTTTAGCAAAGAAGCAAATAAGATCTTCAAGAAAAAATGTGGGGTGGAGATATTTTTTTAAAAACATCTTATAAACTCTCTAACAGCTTATTTTTGGAAAAAATAAGATCTTTTCCAATTTTTTGACCAAACACTTTTTAACAACTTATAAGCTCAACATCTTATAAGATGTTTTTAGGAGCTTATAAGCTTAGCCAAACATACACTTAATCCAAGTCATAAGTCTTATTTTTCTATAAGAGCAACTCCAATGGAGGAATTAAATGGAGTATCAATGACAAAACATGCTTAATTATAAGTTCAAATATTAAGATGGGAAAATTACATTTTTCGTCCTCATACTTTACCCACTTTTTCAAAATTGTCCCTAAACATTTTGGAGTTACAATAGTAGTCCTTAATCATGCCATTTTTTGACAGAATTGGTCCGCCGTTAATTTTTGCCGTTAAGTTGGATGGAAAATGGCATGTGCCTCTCACATGCCTTCAATTTACAACACTACATGAAAATGGACTTTCAACAACACGCATTGCGTCTTGTTAAAACATATTTTTCATAATTAAAACTTGATTGAAATTCGAAATTATATAACTTCCAAACAAGCAAAATCGATATATATTGTTTTAAAATATTTTGAGAAATAATATTTAACCAATTGAAACATTGTTTTAAAAAATGAAATATTGCTTTCAAAATCAAGATTTTCGGAATTCAAATGTTTCAAAATAAAATAAAAATTCGATCCGAATAGGTGGGATAAGAAACCTCCATTTCAATCTTCACCCTAATTTAATAATGTAAAACTCGATAAATTATTTCAAAATATTTTTAGAAGTGTTGTCTAAAATAATAATATAATGTTTTAAAACCGGAATTTCTTGAATCCAAATGAAAATTATTGTTTTAAATAAAATAAAAATCTGATCGTAATAGGCGGAGTAAGAAAACTCCGTTCCAAATTTCACCCTTATTTAATAATCTAAACCTCGATATTTTTTTTCAAAATAAATTCAGAAATATTGTTTAAAAAATCATAATATTGTCTAAAGAAATAAGTTAAAATCGGAATTTTTGGAAATTGAATGAAAATATTATTTTAAAATAAAATAAAAATTCGATCAAACTAGGCGGGATAAGAAAACTCCTTTCCAATTTTCACCTATATTGAATGATTTAAAACTCGACATATTGTCTCACAATTGGAATTTTTGGAATTGACTAGAGGTGAAAATTGGAATGGAGATTTCTAATTCCCCAATTCCTATCGGTTTTTTTTTTTTTTGGTTAGAAACGATATATTTTAATTGAATTCCAAAAATGCCGATTTTGGAACAATATTTTAAAATTTTAAACTATATTTTGATTTTTTAAACAATATTTCCGAAATGAGTTGATATTTTTGGAATTTACGTGATTTCGTTTTTATATAAATTAATTAAAAATAATAATTATAAAAAATATGTTTTAACAAGACGCAATGCGTGTTGTTGAAAGTCCATTTTCATGTAGTGTTGTAAATTGAAGGCATGTGAGAGGCACATGCCATTTTCTATCCAACTTAACGGCAAAAATTAACGGCGGACCAATTCTGTCAAAAAATGGCATGATTAAGGACTACTATTGTAACTCCAAAATGTTTAGGGACAGTTTTAAAAAAGTGATTAAAGTATAAGGACGAAAAATGTAATTTTCCCCCATTTTGATACTTCAAACACACAAAAATTTCACTCCAATGGAGGCGTTAAATTAGTAATTTTTTTTATACTTTACCTCATGAAGTTGCAAATATGCACCTCAAAAAGAAAAGAATCAAATATTCCTTAATTTTAGAGCATCTCCAATGGAGGAATCAAATGGAGTATTAAATGATAAAACTTCTATTTTGATTCCCGAAATTTAAAATTTCTTCTCCAATGGAAGCCAAAGGGGTATTTTTTTTGATACTTCATCTCCTAGAGGTGCAAAAATGCACCCAAAAACACCAAGTATCAAATATTTCTAGAAATTAAAAACAGCAATTTCAACGTAAATTTTCTAACAAATTCCTATGGGATAGGAACCAAAATATATATTAATTTATGTTTAATACATTTTTTTAAAATAAAATAATTTATTTGATTCCTACGGGTTGGAGCATATAAGTTTTTTCGAAGTACCAAAGTATTATTCCAAGCATCAATTAAGGGTTTAGAGCAACTCCAATAGAGGCACTAAATGAGGTATCAAACTAAAAAACTACCACTTTGATGCTCTGAAATTAAAAAAATCCTTCTCCGATGGAGGCATTAAATGGAGAATTATTTTGATACTCAACTACCCCGAGGTGCAAAAATACTCCCTGGAAAATGAGGTATCAAAAATATAACCACCCAATTAACCTATCACTATTTGACACGTGGCATTTAAAAATATAATTATTCATATACTTATAATTTGATAATCTATTTGATACTTGTGGTTGGAGTGAATTTTTTTTCAAAAAGTATCAAAGTATTATATCAAGTATCGAATGAATATTTAATGCTCCATTTTGATATCTCCCATTGGAGTTGCTCTTAGAGCAACTCCAATGCTAAATATCAAAATTGGATTATCAAATGTTCATTTTATATTTAAGATATTATTTAAAATACATTTAAAACTCATCTACTCCAACCATGGTTATCAAATTTTATTATCAATTGGAAGTTTTTTGTTAATTTTATATGTAATTGCCACATGTCAATTTGTGAATGGTTGGTTAGGTGGTTATTTTTTTGATAACTCAATCTGCAGGAAGTATTTTTAGATTCAAAGAGGAGAAATATCAAAATACAAACCCATTTTAATAACTCCTTTGGAGAACAAAATTTTTAAACTTTAGGAGTTAAATGGTAGTTAAGAGATTTGATAACTCATTTAATAACTCCATTGGAGTTGCTCTTAGATGTCTCATTTTAATACCTACCATTGGAGTTGCTCTTAGGAACCACAATTTCAACGGAAAGTCTCAACAAATTCCTATATAATAGGGAATAAATATATCTATTAATTTATTTTTAATTCAATTTTATTCATATAAAAATGTATTTGATACTTATGGGTTGGAACACAAAATTGTTTTGGAAGTATTAAACCTGCTATTGTATTGTTAGTTATATTATGATTTTTAAAATGTATATTGCTGTTTGAAATTATAATTTGCACTTGCTATTACATTTTGCACTTGTTGTTTCCATATACACCTTTCATGTTATTATGTGCAATTGATGTACATGGTTTTTATTGGGTGTCGTGGTGTGCAAATTTTTTTATACATTCAACGGTTGATTCGATAAAGAGGAAGAAAAAAGTAAATGAATCGGAGTCTTCAATTAGAGGAAAGCAACGATCGAATCAAGCCGAATATGTTCGCACGGGAGAACCAAACAATGTGGAAGAGCTAACATATGGAGATAATAAACAACCACTTCTATTAATATTAGTTTTTTTTTTTTTCTTTTTTGGGAATAATTATGGAAGTTTTCAAATATTTTTTGGTTCTTTTCCTAAACCTCGTATTAAAGTTAATGTGTGTGTGGTTTTTGTTTTGTTTTTTTTTTTCTTCTTTTGTATTTTGCAGTTTCATAATTGACACATGCAACATATTTATTTGGGGTCAAAAAATCTAGATACTTAATGGATTTATTAAACTTGATTATATTAAATGAAATAAAATAATAAAAATAAATAATTAAATAAGTAAATGAAAATTATAACAATCAAATGAGCGGAAACAATTCTCTAGATTTTAATAAGGGCAACCTTACTTTTATCAATAAGATTTATTCTAGGGTTTAGCAGGAGCTACCTTACTTTTATTAAGACTAGATTTTTGGCCCGTGCGATGCACGGGATTGAAGTAAAATTAATAAAAAGTAAAGTTCAATTTAATCGACAAAATTAAGTTTCAATTCATTTTGATATTTTGCTATATATATTCATGATAATCCCCCATCCATAAATTTTTTTTGCCATATTTATTAATTTAACTTTATATTTTTTATGTAATATGGTTGTATATTTATCTTATCTCAATTAATGTTGAAGTTTAACGAATATTCTTCTTTATCACCCATAATAGACCTTAGTAAATTTACTGTAAATCAATGATGCCATTAAATCTTAAGAGTTTATCAGGAACAATTTTACTTTTATTAATAAGATAAGAACCAAATATTTTTCTAAACAATTAAATAATTTTTCCATCAAATTAATATTAAGTAAAAATGACAATTTTGGTGGGAAAAGATAGGCAAAATTGGAGCGAAAAAGTCTGGATACTAAACGGATTTATTAAACTTGATTATATTAAATATAGTATAACAATAAAATTAATTAATCAAATAAATGACAATTATAATTTATAACTATAAAATGAGTGGTAAGAACCAAATGTTTTTCTAAAAAAAAAAAATAATTTTTCCATCAAATTAATATTAAGTAAAACGACAATCTTAGTGGGAAAATATTATTTTTATTAATAAAATAAGAACCAAACGTTTATCTAAACAATTAAATAATTTGTCCATCAAATTAATATTAAGTAAAATGATAATTTTAGTAAGAAAATATATGTAGATTTGGGGCCATCAAGTCTAGACAGACTTATTATACTTGATTATAATAAATATAATAAAACAATAAAATTAGTTAATTAAATAAATGACAATTATAATTTATAGTGGGAGCAACCTTACTTTTATTAATAAGATACGTGGTTAGTGGATTTATTAACCTTGATTATATTAAATTAAATTAAATAAATAAATGAAAATTATGACTATCAATGGGAAAAATTTCCTAGGGTTTAACATGAGCAGCCTTACTTTGATTAATAAGATTAAAAAAAAAACTATTATAAAAAGAATTATTATAAAGAACAAAAAAAAATTAAAAAAATGAATTAAATTGTGATAAAGAACACAAACAATATATATATATATATATATATATATATATATATATATATATATATATATATATATATATATATATATATAAAGGAATTAATCTAATACTTTGGAAGAATCAAACAAAGAAAGAGGAATTGTACATTAATCCGGCAAAAAATATTAAAAAAAAGGAATTGTATTCTGATAAAGAACACAAAAAAATGTTAAAACAATATTGAATCTATATTATCCGACGAATGGAGATGATATCTAGCGCAGTGGAACGATCTCTGCCCCTATTGTTTTTAGAATGGAGAAAAATAAAAAACTAAACAAACCTCCGGAAAACTCCAGATATATAAACATTAACACATTCATCATATCCCGTTTCGACAAATCACATAAAATTGAGAAAAAACGGATGAAATTTATTGGATCGAGTTAAATCCAGAAAATTTGAGATTGAAGAGATTCAAAATATGTATGCATAGTTAGATTTAGGGAGAAAAATATGAGAAAAGAAGTAGGAGAGGCGGGTAGGATTTTAGAGAGATGTAGATTTGGGGTAGAAATCTGGAGAAAGAGAACTTGACTTGAAGATGGATACATAGATTCGGTGTGAAGAAAAGATGTGGATAATTCGGAGTATGAAGAGCCGTAAGATGAAGTGGAGTGGGTGGAGCACAAATCGCCGTAGGATTAGTTATGTGTGGCTCGATTTGCGCAGATTTTGGCGGAGTTGGTTGGGGTTGGCCGGATCCGGTGGTGGTGGTGGAATAAGAATGGTGGGTTGCCAAATTTGGGAAAGAAGAAATTGTGAAATAATGAAAGGGGGAAACAAAATTTTACACAAAAATGAAGAATATGGATATAGATGCTAGATTTGTAAAGAAGTAAAGAAAAAAAGAAAAAAAAAAAGAGGGGGGGAGAGGGGGGGGTGGGGGTGGGGGGGAGAGAATCGTGAAGGAGATGAAGTGGAGAGGAGAGAGATGAAAAGTGGAAGTCATGGGGAAGAAGAGGTAAAACAATAAACAAGGAAAAAATATTAGACATATTAAAGCTTAGAACTAATTAAATGAAAATTGTAATAATAAAATAATAAAAGTAAAAAATAATTAAATGATAAAAAATAAAAGTAAAAAAATAATTAAATAACAAATATAGCCATAAAATGAGCGGGAAAAATTCACCAGAACAACCTTACTTTCAACGAAAAAATATTAGACACATTAAAGCTTAGAACTAATTAAATGAAAATTGTAATAATAAAATAATAAAAGTAAAAAATAATTAAATGACAAAAAATAAAAGTAAAAAAATAATTAAATAACAAATATAGCCATAAAATGAGCGGGAAAAAAACCCTAGGGTTTCACTAGAACAACCTTACTTTTATTAATAAGATACGTATATTTTGGGTCAAAAAATATGCGTGCTTAATGGATTTATTAAGCTTGATTATATTAAAAGAAATAAAATAATAAAAATAAATAAATGACAATTATAACAATCAAATGAGCGGGAAAAATTCTCTAGATTTTAACAAGGGCAACTTTACTTTTATTAATAAGATTTATTATAGGTTTTACCAGGAGCAATCTTACTTTTATTAATAAGATACGTATATTTTGGGTCAAAAAATATGCATGTTTAATGGATTTATTAAACTTGATTATATTAAAAGAAATAAAAATAACAAAAATAAATAACTAAGGAAATAAATGGTAATTATAACTATGAAATGAGAAAAAATTACAGGGTTTACCATGAGCAACCTCACTTTTATTAATAAGATACGTAGATTTGGGGTCAAAAAATCTGGATACTTAACGGATTTATTAAACTTGATTATATTAAATAAATTAAAACATTGAAATTAATTAATTAAATAAATAAAAATTATAACTATTAAATGAGCTGGAAAGATTTATGGTTTTACCATGAGCAATAAAATAAAACAATAAAATTAATTAAATAAATAAATAAAAATTATAACTATCAAATGAAAAGTCTGGATATTTAACGGATTTATTAAACATGATTATATTAAAAATAATACAATAATAAAATTAAATAAATAAATAAATGACAATTATAACTATCAAATGAGCGGGAAAAAAATTCTAGGATTTACTAGGAGCAAGCATATCTTTATATATAAAAGAAAGGTTTTGCCCCGAAACCCTAATTCCGTTTTTGTGAAATATTTGTCACCCTAGGGTTAAATTAGTATTTTTGTTATTTGATAACTGAAATTTTCTTTACCATTTTATACGACATTAAAAATTACAACTGCCCCCCTTCGCTGAAAAACTTCTCACGTTCATAAACTTCTCCCCCACTTCTTCTATGCTCAATTTCGTGGTCCGATTTATCTTCCCACTTAACCTCTCCGGCAACTGACTTCTCTCCGGCAACTGACTTCTCTTTCTATATAAAGATTATTTTACTTTTCATCGATATGCTCTTCGTCGTTTAGAAAATGTATGTTAGTTGTACGAGATATTGTTCGCCCTTCATCTCTGCATCAATTTTGATGGAGTAATTTTTGATTTCTTACATCAATTTTCCGATTATAATCCATTTTTTGTTGTTTATTTAGGGAAATTATGATTTTTAAACAGCAGAATCAAGCCCCAAATTGCCGTTGGCAAATGATGTTGCCGCCGGGACAAAGCGCAGCCGTTTTTTGGTAGGAACAACTATTATTTCCCTGAATGCTACACAATCACAATCGCTGACATCTTTTGAAGAAAAGGTTAGAGATTTTTCAGTTTTAGGGTTTCATTTTTTGGTGCTTTGAATTCCTAAATAGATCAATGTTTAGAATTTAGATTCAGGGTTTTTGTCAAATAAATAATGTTTAGTAGGGTTTGAAACCTTATTTTTCTTGGTTATTTTGTTGAGATTTCCTTTTGTAATTGAATATGTTTGTTGAATTTAGGTAATCAGATTTTTTGTTTTTCATTTTTTTGTTCTATCCTCAATCATTTCCTGGCAATTTTGTTTGATGTTATGTTTTACTATTTTTTTTCTTCTTAGTTTTGCAGATGTCATAAGACTCGCATAAAGACTCATTAATTGAATACAGTGAGTATTTTTTACATGTCATTCTCTGTTCATTCTTCGCCGTTTCCTTCATCAACATGGAATTTTTTTCTTTTAATTTATTTTCCTTTTTGGATCAGAAAATCTTTCCTTATTACACACCAGGTCTGTCCTGCATTCCAAGTTGATGTCGATTTCGAGAGAAACAAAAATATTATCCTAATCAGCCCTGTGTTTGTCACGGTCATTATCTCCTTGGTTGATAAATTCTTTTTTATATTTCTTCTTCGTCTTCGTCTTCTTATGTAATTTGTCGACGCTTGAATATAAAACATCAGTCTGTCGTCGGCATCAAATCAAATTTATTGCTTACTATTTGACGACAACAATGCTATGCTGTACGTTTGTTTACTATTACTATTCCCGATTTTAATGTGTTGTTTTCATCATGTTTTTGCCAAAAAAATTGGATCGTTCCTCAACATATTATTGCGTACGTGCAGGTTTGTCGAAACACTTATCTGATGTACCACTCAGCCTAGAGGGCATAAACGGCTGGGCATACCATGACTTTGAGAACTGCAAAAAATCTTCTCCACGTTTGACGTTGACGTCTCTTCACATGTTTATAAGTAACATCCTCTTTAAATTTATTATTTGTTCTTACAATTTCTATCTCGATGGAGTTGCTAACGTTAACAGTATATTTTTGGGCTCCCTTAATATTTTTTAATGATATTACTTATGTTCTATTTTAACATCTCACCATCTCTCGCCTACTACGTTATTGTAATGGTTTTGAAATTTTAGAAATTTTACAATACTTTAGTTTTTTTTTTTCACAGTGTTTATTGTAGTTCTAATTCCTGTATTTTTTATTTAATTTCTCGAGATCATTGGCTTAAGTTGTCCTGTTAAGGTTTCCTGTCTGATTTGCTTTGGCTTATAATTTGCTTATCCCTTATGATCAAGTGTGACATACTTGAATGTTTGTGTTCTTATTATCTGGCTAGGAGTTGCGATAATGAAAATATAGTAAGACATTTTGCATTTTTTATTCAGATAGTGATTTTTTATTTAGATATTGATTTATTATGTTTTCTCACAATTTGCTTGAGTTGGTGTGTGGTACTTGATGTGTTGTCAAACTGGAATTCACGATTGCAGTAAGATAGCTTGCAATTCCATACTTGTGACATTATGTGTGCGTATGTGTTTCTTTATGAATCAATATTTCTATGTATATGTCTATTTGTTTTATATGGATTTGTTTTTATAAACTTAACATTATTTTTATTAATTCTGTAGGATTTCTTTATCATCTGTGGTAATGAATGATGTCACGTTTCTTTACAAAAATCATTGAAGAAACGAGTTGGAGATTAACGAATGAATGGTAATTTTTAAACCTTCTATTTTATTTATTTGTTTTCATTTTTCTGATACTGTTGAAGAGAACTAGCTTTCTTTTCGATCATTTAGATTTTTTATTTATCTTTATATATAAATGAAAGGTTTGCTCTGAAACCCTAGATCCATTTTTGTGAAATATTTGTAACCCTAGGGTTATTTTCGATATTTTTTGTTTATGGCAGTTTTAATTAATTTTTTGAATTTTTAATTCAGTTAATTTAATAGCAAATTAAATAAAGACCTAACCGTCCACTACTTTCTGTTTAACATGCACGCCCCAATTTTGTGTTACGGGCCTTTTTTTTTTTTTTTTTTTTTTTTTTGTGTTTTTCTCTCCTTTCAAAATGTTTTTCCTTACTTATCAAAAAAAAAATGTTTTTCCTTTAAAATCGGCTAATTGCATAGCAAATGAAACAAAATTTAACCATCCACTACTTCGGTTTTAATATATACGCGATCAGATTTTTTTTTTTTTCATTTATTTTTCCTTCTTGGTGTTGTTTTTTCTCTAAAAATTAAATAAAAAACTAAACATAATAAACACCGAACACGGATATTTACCCACGACGGCCACAACCCGTATCTAATGACTATGAGTAACTTCTCACAACTCTTCTTAAACTTAATGGGGGAATTGGACAAAGTGTAATAGTCGTCGTTCTTGGGAATCACGTGAAGAAACGGAGGCGGCCGAGGAGATTGGCATCTCTAATATGAAATTCCATCTGCGCTTCTATCAAATTCCCATTTTACAAAGAATTTATCATCAATGCAGGTTTTGTTTTCGGTTGGAATATTGTTTCATGTTGTTTCTCCATTCCCTTTGAAATTATTCCTACAAGTAAGTGCAACAAGTAAATATGAACTATTTGAGATTAAGATTAAGAGATTGAACTCTTATAGTCTTATTGCAAGATCAATTAAAGATGACAATTAACCAAGGGCATTTCTACTGGTCGGTCACCTGAAATAGGAGTTGGGTTCTCCTTTTCCATTTGCCAAGTTTTTCTTTCATTTTTATTCTGTTATTCTGTCATCTATTGTTTGTGTTGGTTTTTGGCATAATCTAGGATGTAATCTAACTTAGAGATGATCAGTTAAACTTACATTTTAGACAAATGATTATGTTATTGAGCTAATTGCAAATACATCCCCTGTGTAATCTCGAATTGGCAAATACCCCCTGTCAAAAAAAAACTCACCAACGCCTCCCTATGTAATCAAAGTCAATGCATCTAAACCCCTTAAGGCAATTCGTGTCTCTCACTCGCGGGCTGTGCGAATTTTTATGTTATTTCTAGGGTGAAATTTCATAAATACCCCTGTATAAACAAAAAAAAAAATCTGTCAGATTAAATTATAAATAACTATAATTTATAGGGCCAAATTGTGAATTTTAAAAATTTCAAAATTGCAAAATAAGGAACAGCTCCTCTTCCCCGTTTCATTTCCGCCGCCCACCTCCCAACCAGGAAAAGTCCGGCATCGCCGCCGCCTTCTGGCCCACCTAGCACCACCGCCGCCTTCTGGTCCATCTAGCACCACCGCCGCCTTCTGGCCCGTCTCGCACCACCGCCACCCACCTACTCCTTCAAATTGCTCTCCCTCGTCACCGCCGCCGTCTGACACCACCCATTTCTTAGTGAGAAATATAGGAGAGAGTTGTGTATGGGTGAACCGGTGGTGGTGCAAGAAGGGTGAGCCGGTGGTGGGGCAGCGGCGTGGAAAGAAAAAATGTTGAGTTGGGTGGTTGGTGGGGTGGGGTGGAGCGGGGAAGAAGAAGCTGATTTTCCCCCTTTTGGTTTTTTTTTTTTTTTTTTTTTTTTTTTTTTTTTTTTTAAATTTTTTTATGTAAATTAAATTGTAATATAAAAAATATATAAAATCTTTTAATATAACAGTATATGTTTAATTTTCTTTTATAATTTTTTTGTTTTTTTTGTGTAATTAAATTAATTTCAGAGTTGAGAATATTTTAAAAAATAAATATGTACAATATATATAAAATCATATATATTTTACTAATTGCTGAAAAAACTCGTAGGGTATTTTTGTCATTTCACTTTTAGTCAATGCCTAAAAACACAGAGGGTGCTGTGAGTTTTGAATTTGATTACACGAGGGGGCGTTGGTGAGTTTTTTTTTTGACAGGGGGGTATTTGACAATTAGAGATTACACAGGTGAGGTATTTGCAATTAGCTCTTATGTTATTACATACTTCAATATATTTTTTCAGGATCATCTTCAGCAGGTTTTTTTCGTGAAACGAATTCGAATTCGATTCGCATTTCGCACATGTTTACTTTGTAGTCCGAGTACTTTTTTTTCTTCTCGGAATTACAATGTTGCAACTAAAATTTTGATGCAACGTTACTACTTATTGCAGGCTTTCTGTGTTTTCCCTCGCAGCGGTATATCATTTTATTGGAGTTTCACTACGTTTCTTTCTCGGAAACTCCTTTACACATTCAATCTTTTTTTCCTGAAAATTCGACGGCCTATTTTAATTTTGGGTACTATTTACCTTTCTTTGTAAACATAATCTATTTATTCAGTACATTTTTTTGTAAAAATTTATTAAGTTTGTTATAATATGTTTCGTACTATCATTTATTACCTGTAATTATTAAATTAATTTTTTTCAACATTCGGCCGTGCAACGCACGGGGCAAAATACTAGTTTTTATTAATAAGATAGGTAGATTTGGGGTAAAAAAATGTGGATACTTAATGAATTTATTAAACTGGATTATATTAAATGAAATAAGACAATAAAAATAAATAATTAAATAAAGAAATGACAATTATAACAATCAAACGAGCGGAAAAAGATCATAGGGTTTACTAGGAGCAACCTTACTTTTATTAATAAGACTAGATTTTTGGCCCGTGCAATGCACGGGATTGAAGTAAAATTAATACAAAGTAAAGTTCAATTTAAACGACAAAACTGAAGTTTCAATTCATTTTGATGTTTTGCTATATGCATTGATGATAATCACCCACCCATAAACTTTTATTACAATATTTATTAATTTAATTTTATGTTGTTGATGTAATATGGTTGTATATTTATCTTATCTCACTTAAAGTAAAAGTTTGACGAATCTTCTTCTTTATCACCCGTAAGAGGCCTTAGTAAATTTACTGTAAATCAATGATGCCTTTATATCTAAAGAGTTTATTAGGAGCAACTTTACTTTTATTAATAAGATAAAAACCAATTTTTTTTCTAAATAATTAAATAATTTTTCCATAAAATTAATATTAAGTAAAATGACAATTTTAGTAGGAAAAGATACATAGATTTGGGCCCAAAAAGTCTGGATACTTATCGGATTTATTAAACTTGATTATATTAAATATAATAAAACAATAAAATTAATTAAATAAATAAATTACAATTAACTATCAGATGAACGAATTTTCTTTTTCAAGGGTTTACCAGGAGCAACCTTACTTTTATAAATAACATACGTATATTTGGGGTCAAAAAATCCGAATACTTAATGGATCTATTAAACTTGATTATATTAAATGAAATAAAATAATAAAAATAAATAATTAAATAAATAAATGACAATTATAACTATCAAATGAGCGGAAAATTTATAGGGTTTACCAGGAGCAACCTTACTTTTATTAATAAGGTATAAATAAAATAAAAAAATTCATGTACATGACAAAATTACCCCCAACCCTTTACATTCAATTTTTAATTGTAACCCCAATTTAATCAATTTTGACCACAAAAATCCATTTTGATTTTTTTTTTTATTTTTTTTCTAATTTTTTTTTTTGTCGCTGGTTTTCGGCGTTGACTTTTTGGATATTTTTTTCTTTTGTCTGCTTTTTCCGCCGCCGGTTTCCGGCGTTGACTATTATTAGTGTTTTTTTTTTCCTAAAATTTTTATCCGTTTTTTTCACGTCCGCCACTAAACGTTGACCATAATTGTACTGTCATTAACAGTAATTATACTGTCGCAGACAGTAATTGTATTATCGTTGCAGTACATTAACATAATTGTAGTGTCTTTGACAGTGCATTTATGTAATTGTAGTGTCGTTGACAGTACAATTACAATCAGCGACAATATTATTATTTGTTTGACTTTTTTTTATTTATTTTGTTTGATTTGTTGACAAGTCATCGTAATTATATTATTGTCGTTGACGGTAAAATAAATGTAAACACAATAATATTACTGTCAACCACATCAATATTAATTTTTTTGGCCTTTTATTAGGTTTTCCTTTGTTTTTTTTTTTTTATTTGAAGAAAAAAAAAACAAAGGTAAACATATTAATATTACTTTATTACAAAGGTTTACCTTTGTTGAACGGTCAACATATTAATATTAATTTATTACACAATATAATGACTTTTGTTGTGTTAATATTACTGTGCTATGGATTAATATAGCAATATCACGGTGTTAAACTGTAGTATAGTTAATATTATTGTGTTTAACAGTCATGTAGTTAATATGACTGTCTACTTGTTGGGTGCTAAATACCTAACACGCAAGTGCACGTATCGCAAACAAGTAGTAAAGTGGACTCGTGAGAGTCGGATGTCGATTCCACAGGGAATACTCAAATTACATAATCATAAGTATCAAATTCTAACAATTACGATTTTAATCCAGCCTACGCAAGTTTGTCAATTTAAATCAATTAAACAATTAAACTAATTAAGAAAGCAAATAATCACGAGAAAATATCAATATAAAAACGGATCTAGGATTTTATCTTCCCCCTATGCGATAATTCTTCACCCAATTAAACCTCTATCATGCAAGTTACAATTCCCGATTATTAACCCAAGACACGAAATTACTCATAACCCGCTGTCGCGTGTATTATGAGTCTATTATTCATAAACGATTCACTATATGTCTATGCAAACCTAGTATAAATAAAGCATTAAAATAACAAGTCTCGTAAACGGCTACCTAAGGTATTATCTGCATTAACACACTCATCCGGTGAAAACTACTCGAAGGCTCTCCTATCCTTGTTCTAATTATTAAAACGATCTGTCAATCAATTCTAACAATAACATATACCAACATAAATTAGCTACTTTCATGCGCTAAATAAGATCAAATAGGAGAAATAATCGAAGAATTTAAACTTGCATAATATTAGAGAAATAGGTTCGAATCACCACATAGGGTTCCAACAAAATCCTAGAATAAAAACTTAGCTACTCATGTTCTTAACGAAAAGCATAATAAAAATACGAAAGTTCATAAAAATCCAGAATTAAAAGTAAAGGAAGAACTATGATGAAGATTCGTCAAGTCTTCGTCTTCGTTGCTCCGTTCTCTTGCTCCTAGATTGCGTGTGTAAAGATTGATTCCTAATTGTGTGCTTTTTGGCCTTTAAATATGATGCAAAAATATAAGAGGGCGGTTTCCTTGTGTAATTAAACTTCCTTCACTGCGCCACTTCGTGAACCCGGACAGCCGTGCGAGAATTAGTTCTGAAATCCGGACGGCCGTGCGGTCTTTAATTCTTCAGAGTTTTGATTTTTTTTACTTTTGGCCCACTTTTTCTCCGAATTTGCAGTTTTTACCCCATAAGTTTCCAATTCTTCAATTTGTACCTAAAATACAAATAATAACCATTTTAAGTACCAATTATCGTTAAAACACACCAAAAGCTCCAATTAAAAGGTGCAATTAAGTGTAAAAATATACACTTAACACACCCCCAAACTTGAACTTTTGCTTGTCCTCAAGTAAAATCAATTTATGGCACAAAACTCAACTATACATCTCATTACATAGATCAATGGCTCAATTTCGCGTTTTCAGAACTTGTAATTATGATGACACTTCTTAGGCATTCGCAAGCTCAACATTCAACGGCACTTAGTCACTCACTATCACCAAAAACCACAAATCATACAATTGCTTCAAGTATCCAATATTTGTAAATTAAAGATAGAAATAATTTATGCTTACATGCATATATTTGACTCCAAATACTCACCAAATTATTCTACTCAACTAATATTGAGCATTAAGCTATTGGGATCATTGGGACTTTGTGTCTTTCAATTGCTAGGCTCTTTGGTCCGAGGTAGGTAATATGGGTATGTGTGGCTAATTTTCTTGAATTGAGGTGATTACGCCAAAATTTGAAAGATAGGCGTTTGAAACAATGAATTCACCTCTAAGGACTTTAATAAACTCGATTCTTAAGAGTTCAAAAGTCTCCACTTTTGCTCTTAAGACAATGGATCGAGCTTTCACAACAATTCAACAACTAGTCCTTACTTCTCCCTTCTAGCCTCTTCTTCTTCTTTTCTGCTTTTTTTTTTGTTATTTTTTTTTAGAAGAAGAGAGACCTTATAAGAATTTTCGACCGAACTTCAAGGAATAATTATTCAAAAATCTCCACTTTTCTACCTTCTACATATTGGCTAAAAGGAAGAACACCTTTTCTCCGAGGCTCAAATCAAGGTTCTAAGGATAAATTCGAAAAAAAAAAGGTAGGCTTGAAAGGCTCAAACGGTTCAAAGAAAGCCCAAATCATATCCCAAATCACTTACTACCCAATACTTCGTATCATAAATGTCCTAAGGTGAGATTTAAAACCGAACAAAGCATGATTTAGCACAAATAAATTCCAAATTTAAAATACAAAACATTCAACCAAAGCAATGCACAAGGTGTGATTCCTAGCAATAATTCACTTCTACGTTCCGTTGAATCGAAAGCTAAACGAATATCTAATCCCTATCAACATAAAACAAGTAATCTCATCATCAAACATTGACCATCTCCCATCATCGTAAGTCATCGATGCATTGATTCAAGCAATTTTTTTTTTTTTTCAAAGCAAATAATAAAACGACAACTAAAACAAAAACTAAAGCATGCAAACTAACAAACAAGTAAAACACAAATAAAACGCACATAAAAGAAAACAAATAATTAACCACCCCCAAACTTAAAATTCACATTGCCCTCAATGTGATTCGCCCGGAGTTTAAGGATAGAAAACACATGTTTAAGCGTCTGGACCATCGTCGGGTTGCTCACCAACTTCACCGTGCTCATGAGCATTATCATCATCCTCGTCGTAGGAATTCTTGGTGCAACGGTGCAAATTGCGGAAGGGTGATCTCATATGCGCGCTCTGTCACAAGTTTCTTCACTTTTTGTTTTTCAAAACGAGCCTTGGCGCCTTCGACACAAAAAGAATCGTCACCGGGGGTTGGAATTTGATCGGTTTTCTTGCCCTTCCCCTTGCCTTTTGAAGTGCCTTCGCCTTGTGAGGTGCCCTCTCCGTCACGTCCTCTTTTCCCCATGATATGTGAATGCCTTGGTGAAGGGATTTGAAGTGAATTGGTGTGCAAAATTTCCCCCAAACTTGGCTCGGGCAATTCGTCGAACACCTTGTGGGCGTTCCTTGTTGAATGGGTTTTTAGAGAAAATTGCACCTTTCTTGAATCCTCCCTGCACAAATCAACAACAAATCACCGTGTTTGAGTATTATAAGTGTGTAATTGGTGAATTTTCGGTGAAATTCTTCAAAGAAAATCGAAAATTTTGAAAGGAGGGGGTTAGGGTTCGAAGTGGGAGAGAGAGGGTTTGAAATTGTGAAAATTGTGGTGTGTAAACCCTATTATCTAATTCTGCCCGTTTTTATCTCGGACTGCCGTGCGAGATTTAGGTCTAAAATCCGCACGGCCGCGCCCCTGCTCAAAATTGGGCAGTAGCCTCTTCAAATCTCGGACGGCCGTGCGAGATTTAGGTGTAAAATCCGCACGGCCGCGCCCCTTCTCGATTTTGGGCAGTAGCTCAGTTTTTCTTCGGACGGCCGTGCGAGATTCCAGTTCGTTTTTTCGCACGGCCGCGCCCTTTCTCGATTTTGTCCAGTAGCTCCTCTAAAATCTCACACGGCCGTGTGAGATTTATGTCTGTTTTCAGACACGGCCGTGTGATAACTTTCAAAAATTTCATTTTGACCCCTGAAAATATAAAAATTTCTTAATTCGTTAGTATGCATGCTTTTACAATAAAATAAAAATTAAAAAAAAAAAAAAAAAAAAAAAACTAAAACTAACAAAACTAAAATAAAATAAAAGAAAGAAAGACGAAATCTCGGGTTGCCTCCCGAGAAGCGCTAAGTTTACAGTCTTCAGCCGGACTTTGTCTGCTTCTTTGTTCAAGCTAACGTGACCAAAGTCACTTGGCGATTGAATTCCTCTCCCCGATAATGCTCGTTTGGTTCTTTAGGTGGCCACATCCTTCTCGCACGTTCATCATCGGTATCACCCCAACTCTTTTGACTATCTCTCGGAGGAATTGAAATTGAGTCCGCACAATAAACTTGCTCCTTCCGATTCCCTGTTCCGCCATCATCTCCTGCACTCAACGATGCTTTCCCATGGTCCAAACTCGAAACATCAAATTTTTCATAATTTGTAAAATCCATAAGATCAATAGTAAAGCATTCATTATTATTGCATGGATTTTTACTAAAAACATTAAATTTGATCTTTTGATCATGCACCGTCATTGTAAGATCACCACTAGCACAATCAATTAGAGTTTTCGAAGTGGCTAAAAACGGTCTCCCTAAAATAAGAGGTATCTCCCTATCTTCATCTATATCAAGTATAACAAAATCAACCGGGAAGATAAATTTGTTCACTTTTACTAGCACATTCTCTAAAATACCTTTTGGGTAAACTAAAGATCTATCGGCTAATTGGAGAGTTATAGCCGTAGGTTCAATCTCACCTAACCCAAGATTTTTATAAGTGGAATAAGGCATAAGATTAATGCTAGCACCTAAATCAATGAGCGATCTAAAATTTTTACCTCCTATAGTACAAGGAATAGTGAACTTACCTGGATCGCCGAGTTTTTGTGGGAGGGGTCGTGTAAGAATTGCACTGCATTGCTCCGTGAGTTGGATCATCTCGTTCCCTTGCAATTTCTTCCTCTTTGTCACGAGATCCTTGAGGAATTTCACCCACTTTGGCATCTTTTGAAGGGTCTTCAATAAACGGGATATTTATGTGGATTTCCTTCAACTTGTCCAAAAATCTTTGATAATCGGCATCGAGCTTCTTCTTTATAAGCTTCTGAGGATATGGAATTGGAGGGGCTCGTGACTTCACTGTGGATGATAGTGGCTCTTCATGAGTTGTTTCTTTTTCCCCAATCACGCTCGGCTTATCGATTACCGTGTTTTGCTTTTCTTTTCGTGGGGCTTCCTCTAATTGTCTCCCATTCCTTAAACTCACAGCGTTGCACTGCTCGACGTTGTTCTTCCGAGGATCTTCCGTATTCGATGGCAGTGCTCCCGATGGCCTCGCGGTTAGCTGGGTTGCAAGTTGACCCATTTATGTTTCTAAATTTCGGATGGAGGCTTGGGTGGTTGTCATAAATTGCGCCAAGATATTTGCGAGATCTCCACCTTGAGGTTAAGCTTGAGGCGGATTTTGGAATCCGGGAGCTGGTCGTGAATAATTAAGCGGTTGACCTTGAGGTGGTGCTTGCCTTTGTCCTTGCTGATTTCCTCCCCACCCAAAGTTAGGGTGATCTTTCCACCCCGGATTATATGTGTTGGAGTACGGGTTCCTCTGTTGTCGGTTAGTGTCATGCACATAATTTAGAGACTCCGTTTCGTCTACGCACTGGTCGGGAGCTTGGACTGCATGGACTTGCTGTGACTGCAAAGCCGCTACTTGCTTTGATAGCTTCTCTAACTGGGCCGTGATTGCAGTGACCCCGTCTAACTCCAAAATTCCTCCCGTCTTGACAGCTCCGCTATTCGACCGGTCCGATGCCCGCATGTATTTATTTCTGGCGATTCGCTCCAAGAGTTCGTATGCTTCATCGTAAGTTAAACTCATGAACATTCCCCCAGCTGCAGAGTCGAGCACGGTCCTCGAGTTGTCTTGCAATCCATCGTAAAATATTTGCAGTTGGCGCCACTCTTGAAGTTCGTGATTCGGGCACCTCCTTACTGACTGTTTGAACCGCTCCCACGTCTCGAATAATTCTTCACCGGCTTCTTGTATGAAGTTTTGAATTTCTCTCCGGATTCTCTCAGTTTTTGTTGGGGAGTTGTATGTGTTCATGAAAAGTTGTGCTAGCTGGGCCCAAGACGAGATGGAGTGCGGTGCGCGAGTTTGCAACCATTCTCGGGCTGCTCCTTGTAGGGAGTGCTTGAACAGGCGGAGTTGCAGTGCTTCGGGTGTTACTCCATTCATCTTGTGCGAATCACACGTTTCGAGAAAGTTGACCAAGTGGAGATGTGGATCTTCGTGAGCCAATCCACTGAATAACCCATTGTTTTGGAGCATAGTGAGGAGTCCCGCTCCAATTTCGAAATTGTTGGCTTCAATGGGGGGCTGCTGGATGCTTGATTGAAACCCATTGAGTGTCGGAACGGTGTACTCATGCAATGCTCGTTGACGAGGTGGTGGATTAATTAGCTGGCGTTGCTCTTGCTCGTTGACGATTTCTCCTGCCGCATTCGGTGGGCGCCTTTGGTCACCTCCCCCACGATTAATCTCTTCTTCCATTGTTGCGGGAGCGTTTTGAGCTAACCGTTGATTTCTCCTGGCTTGCCTAAACGTTCGCTCAATTTCGGGGTCGAGAGGTAGCAAGTTCGTATCGTGTTCTCTTCGCATAAAAAGTACCTAAAACAAAAGAATAAAAATAAAATAATAAAATAAAATAAATAAAATGGCTGAAGTAAAAAAAATTGCTCAAATTTAATATTAGGATAAATAAATAATTTAGCCGTATTCCCCGGCAACGGCGCCAAAAACTTGTTGGGTGCTAAATACCTAATACGCAAGTGCACGTATCGCAAACAAGTAGTAAAGTGGACTCGTGAGAGTCGGATGTCGATTCCACAGGGAATACTCAAATTACCTAATCCTAAGTACCAAATTCTAACAATTACGATTTTTATCCAGCCTACGCAAGTTTGTCAATTTAAATCAATTAAACAATTAAACTAATTAAGAAAGCAAATAATCACGAGAAAATATCAATATAAAAACGGATCTAGGATTTATCTTCCCCCTATGCGATAATTCTTCACCCAATTAAACCTCTATCATGCAAGTTACAATTCCCGATTATTAACCCAAGACACGAAGTTACTCATACCCGCTGTCGCGTGTATTATGAGTCTATTATTCATAAACGATTCACTATATGTCTATGTAAACCTAGTATGAATAAAGCATTAAAATAACAAGTCTCGTAAACAGCTACCTAAGGTATTATCTGTATGTCTACGATAATACATGCAATTAACACACTCATCCGGTGAAAACTACTCGAAGGCTCTCCTATCCTTGTTCTAATTATTAAAACGATCTGTCAATCAATTCTAACAATAACATATACCAACATAAATTAGCTACTTTCATGCGCTAAATAAGATCAAATAGGAGAAATAATCGAAGAATTTAAACTTGCATAATATTAGAGAAATAGGTTCGAATCACCACATAGGGTTCCAACAAAATCCTAGAATAAAAACTTAGCTACTCATGTTCTTAACGAAAAGCATAATAAAAATACGAAAGTTCATAAAAATCCAGAATTAAAAGTAAAGGAAGAACTATGATGAAGATTCGTCAAGTCTTCGTCTTCGTTGCTCCGTTCTCTTGCTCCTAGATTGCGTGTGTAAAGATTGATTCCTAATTGTGTGCTTTTTGGCCTTTAAATATGGTGCAAAAATATAAGAGGGCGGTTTCCTTGTGTAATTAAACTTCCTTCACTGCACCACTTCGTGAACCCGGACGGCCGTGCGAGAATTAGTTCTGAAATCCGGACGGCCGTCCGGTCTTTAATTCTTCAGAGTTTTGATTTTTTTTACTTTTGGCCCACTTTTTCTCTGAATTTGCAGTTTTTACCCCATAAGTTTCCAATTCTTCAATTTGTACCTAAAATACAAGTAATAACCATTTTAAGTACCAATTATCGTTAAAACACACCAAAAGCTCCAATTAAAAGGTGCAATTAAGTGTAAAAATATACACTTAACACTACCACAGCAATATCATTTTTTAAACAGGACAAAAATATACTAAAGAAAAAATATCAAAAAAAAAAGTCAACGCCGATCAGCGGCGGTAGAAGCAAGAAAAAAAATTGAAAAAGTCAACGCCGGAAACCGGCGGAAAATTCAGGAAGAAAAAAAAAAGTCAACAGCGGCGATGAGTAAAATTGTACTCAAAATTGAGTTTTTTGTCAAAATTGAAGAATTTATAAAATTTGGAGTCAAATTGAGGTTATATTAAATTAAAGGATGAAATTGGAGCATACTAAAACGTGAGGGGCTATTTTAGTCGTTTACACACCTCCGGACAATGTGTGGATTTTTTTTTGTAAAAGAGTTTTTTGTATGGATCCCTTTATGAATAAATATCCCTTGATGGACTTATTTGTAATGTTTGCTTATAAATATTTGATGATTTTGTTCGGTTTTTGCTTTTGCTTGATTGAAGGTACAATTACCCTGGGATGCCAAAAGCCATAGGTTAGGATATGTGGGTGCCAAAATTTTAACTGTTTAGGGAGTAGTTGCCAATTGATCATAATCCGAGGGAAGTAGATGGAAATTACCCTAAAATGTAAGGGACTATTAGTGAGAACCCCCTCTAACATTATTTTAATAAGGATGGGTCCAGCTCATTTTCCTTTATTAGTGAGAAACCTATTCTTTTTGTATTCTCAAATTTACCATCCCACTAGTATTCACTACTCATTATCCATTAGTTTGATATATTTTTTTTTTATTTTTTATATTTTAATTTTAATTTTCGTTTTTTTATTTATTTCTTCTTTAAAAAATAATTTTTTTTTAAAAAAAACTTTTTTTTATATTTATTTTAATATTTTTCTTTAAATATTACTTTTCTATAGTATTTTAGTTTTCAGTTAAAACAACTATATGCCAATAAATCGACTATTATTAAAACGACTATTATAAAACGACTATTATTAAAACAATTGGTATTAAAACAATGATACATCAGTTTCACAATTTATTAAATTAATTATATATTATATTATTTCCATTAGAAGATTAACTAATTATTTAATTAAAACATCTCCAAAACAACTATTTGTTAAATGAACTATTTATTCAAACAAACTAAAAAGTAATGAAAACAATAATATTGTTATGCAAAAACAACTATATTACTATACGAAAACAACTATATTGACTCAACTACAAATTATTGAAATCCACAAAAGCAAAAGCAAAAGCAAAAAAACACACCAAAATTCCAACAAAAACGACACGCTATTACGCGTAAGTAAATGAATTAGGGGGTTTTTACGTATTTCTTCTCCAGGTCCACCTCCAACAACAATCCAAAGAATGGGAGCAATTGTTGACAAAAGTTCACCACCTACAAATTTAAAACACCGACAAATATCACAAATCAATTACAAAAAGTAATAAAAAAATAAAATACAATGGTAACAAGTATTCAACTATAAAAGTAACATAAACAACTACAAAATTAACAAAACAACTATAAAAAAGCAGAAAATACAACTACAAAAATTAACAAAACAACTATAAAAAAAAAAAAGAAAATACAACTACAAAAATGATACAAACAACTATTTCTCCGAAATTGAAACAACATGAACATCGCAACACATCCAGGCATATCAAATAGTTTGCTTCGAGCATTCTCGTCAAATCTTGATTTTCTAATTTCAAACCTCCATGATTTTTAAAGCATGGACAATAGAAACTACTCCATAATTAAACAATAATTAGCATATCAAAACAAACAAAGCAAATAAAAGAACACCAATATACCACCATCCTTGCTTTCTACAGCAAACATCTCATCGATCAGGAGAATTTCCGGTTATTGGTATTAAAACAATGATACATCAGTTTCACAATTTATTAAATTAATTATATATTATATTATTTCCATTATAAGATTAACTAATTAGAATAACGAAAACAACTAATTAAAAAACTATATTGCTGCAAAAGATACCCATCAACAACTATACAAAATAGTAGAATAACGAAAACAACTATACTAAAAATAGTAGAATAACGAAAACAACTATATTGCTGCAAAAGATACCCATCAATAAAAACATCTCCGATTTTTTTTTTTAAATTATGGTTGCGGTGGAGCAGAGCGATGTTACCAGATCTGACGATGCAGACGAGGGTGGAGGTAGAGAGGGGTTAACCATTACCAAAAAAAAAACGAAGGGTCTCCCATATTCGATTCCAACGCCTTTGGTGGCCACCGAATATAACGAACAAAGCGAACTAAGCGAGAATCGACTCCATAGCGGCTGAGAACGAAGCGAACTAAGCGAGAATCGACTCCATAGCGGCTATTGTTCTTTAATTTTCTTCACGGTGCCGGAGATTTGAGAACGACTCCTTCGTCGTTGTTGAGACGTGGCGCCACCTTCGTCCTCCGTAGCCGCCGCCTCCACCGCCATTACCGGGATTCCCAGATTGAGAAAGAAGAGAAGTGGATTTCAGATCGATAAAGAAGAGAAAACGTGAATCGGGATGATAGAACGGCGGTTTTGAATATAAAATATATGGCTAGGGTTTGTGATTATAAGATCTGATAATTAGGGGTAATATAGGTATAATATTTAATAATTATATTAATATTAATTTAATTAAATAATTAAGGGGGGTCTCACTAATATTGGAAAAGGGTGTAGATCCATCCTAATATATCTTAATGTGCTGGGGGGTTTTCACTAATTATCCCAAAATGTAAATCTACGATAAAGATGAATTAGAAGATGCTTCGGTTTGCTGAACTTATTTAAAATATCATATAAGTTCTTACATTTGATAAGATGTTTTTTGAGCTGATAAACTCTTATATCTTATTTTAAAGGTTAAACTGTTTGAATATAGAACTTATAAGTTATTTGAGTGTATGTTTATATTTTGAATGATTTAATAAATGAGCAACCACGATCTTAAACAAAAAAGCCGGGATGGATTTCTTTTATTTTTTTTTAACATTAACAACAACTAATATATTATTTTAGGACAACAGTTTTGGCGCGAGAAGAATATTTGCGAGCATGTGATTCAGATATAAAATGTTGTTCAAAAAAGAGGGTCATGATTAAAAAAAATCCCCATCTTAGAAACTGCGTCGGCAGCTTCCTTGATCTCGCGATACTCAAACTGCAAGGTAATGTTGATCGATTTCTAGGTTTCATAGTAAACCTAATTGGTTATTTCCAATTACGTAAATTAATAGTTCAAACCGCACTCAAAGGTAGGGCATTTCCCATTTTTATAGGAACTTCTGTACCAGAAACAATGGTATCTTCAATTATAGCCCTTCTGGGATGTAATATATATCTCTTTTCACCATCCCCATAGTGTATGAGACAAATGTATGCATTTCGATTATGGTCGTATTCTATGGTTACGATTCTACCGTATATGTCTTTTTCTTTCCGTCGAAAATCGATTTTACGATATAAATGCTTATGACCTCCCTCTCTATGGCTTGCGGTAATGATTCCTCTGGCCGTACGACCTTTACCACAATGATGCTGTCCATAGATCAAATTATTTCATGGATTGGATTTCACTTGACTGTCTACTGTACCATTGCGTGTGCTCGGGATAAAAGTTTTGTATAAATGCATCGCCATGCTATTAAGTATTTTGATTTAAGTAATTTCTTTGTAAGAGGTGGAATTGAATAACCCGGTTGAAGCGTAATGATCATACGTCTGTAATGCATTGTATGTCCCATAATAGGTCCCATCCTTCTACCCTTTCTGGGAAGTCGATGACTATTCATAGCTATTATGTAACACCCCGCCTTTCCGGTAACATGATGTTATTTTATTTTACCAACTCTATGTGCATATTTGTGAAATTAGAATTTATAATAATTCTTGCATGATTAGTATTTATGTGAATTAGGTGATTATGTGAATTATGTGCTTAGGAAATATTTCGAAATAGTATGTCGAAATAAATTATTTTTCATAAACTAGGATTTTATTCTTGCATGTAATTTAAATGAGCATTTCATCATATTTATGCATGCACAAAATTTTAGAAAATAAATTTTTTTTATCATGCATTTTAGGATTTTTAATTAATGTCGAAAATTTGAAAATCCTCCCCACATTTCTTGAATTTTCGGACACCTCACACACACACATGATTTTTAAATTTTGCATATTAATTGGTAGAAAAACATGCATTAGTGTGGTTGTACTTTGAGCATAGAAAGAAATACCCAAGCCTAGTCCCCTACTTTATAGACTAGGCATGCTTTTCACTCCACTTTAAGTAAGACCAAAGGTCTTTCTTCTTCTCCCTCCTTCCTCTTCATTTCGGCAGCCACACCACCACCACCATAGCCACCATTTTCTCAAGCTTGAACCACCCAAGAACCACCACCACTCCCATTTTCGAAAATTGCAAAATCACCCCCAACCCACCTAAAGATTTAATTGCCAAGAAGCCCCTCCTCAATACTTACCCATTAAGGTTGCAAGCCTCCTCATTCTATAAATAGAACCCATTACCAAGTGTTTTCTCATCTCCCCACTACAATCCTAAGAAATCTCTCTTCTCTTCTTTCTTCTTCCATTTTCGAAATTAGTAGTAGAAGAAGCTCAAAATATTTTCTTCAAGAGATTCTTGAGTTTGAATTTAAGAGCTTCATCTCCTCTCTTCTTCGAAAATTTCCTCTCTTCCTTCTTCATATTATTTTGTAATCTAATTCTTTATCTCTTCTTGTATTAGAGAGAAAAGAGCTAACAAATCCTTCCCCTAAAGAGTATAGGTGAGAATTCTTGAATTCTTGCTCAAACATACAACACCACTAGTATTTTCGGTTTTTATGTTTTTTTATGTGTTTTTATGTATTTTTATGTGATTTATTTGTTGATTCTTGCATATTATTTGATTATATGGTTTAGATGATGATTACATGTTAGTGTTTTGAAAAGATAACCTTGTTCTTGAAATTCTATGATTTTTCGAAAATTTGGGGAAAAATGTTTTAAATGGCTTATTTGGTTTAATTAGTGCCTTGCATGTGTTGATCTAGTGTTTGATTGTTGAATTTTGGAAAGAAAATGAATTTTTGGCCTAGCCATGAAACTTTCGGATTTTTGGGGAAAAATGTTTTAAATGGCTTATTTGGCTTAATTAGTGCCTTGCATGTGTTGATCTAGTATTTGATTGTTGATTTTTGAAAAGAAAATGAATTTTTGACTTAACTACGGAACTTCGAATTTTTGAGGTAAAATGCTTAAAATTGCTTATGTGGTTTATTTTGTGTTTTGCATGTGTTGATCTTGTGTTGATTGTTGTTTTAAGGCCTTGCATGTTAAGGTTGGTGATTGATTGTTGATCCAAGGTCTTGCATGTTAAGATCTAGTGATTGATGGTTGATCTAAAGTCTTGCATGTTAAGATCTAGTGTTTTCTATGAAAAATGGTTAAGAACTAAGAATTTGTGCTAATTTGATTTAAAATACTCTTGCATGTGAAGATCTAGTGTATTTTCTTGAATAAATGTAAAGATGGAAGTCTTGAATTTTATTCTTGGAAAAATGCTAGATCTAGTGAACTTTGATGTTAGATTGTTTTTGCATGTTAAGATTTCGGTTATTTCTATGTTTTTATGATTAAATGATTTTGTGAAACTTTATGTGTATTTTCTATGTGCTCTTGCTTGCTTATGTGAATCATTGGGTGTAAGGATGAGAGAAGGGTAAGTAGAAGGGTGCATGGGTGGGTGCATTAAGTGTCATGAATTTAAAAAAAAAGATAAAACTATGTTGGAAAGTCTTTCGAGGGTACGGTAAATTTCTCGGGTACGGCGAGCCTGGTACCGTAGGGCCTAGGGGTGGTTTGATCCCACGTAGTTAGACATGGTTCGAAATATATGGGGTTATTTACCGGTAACTTAGATTGGCTCTTCCGAGGGATTCCCGACAATTTTTCATGTCATGCATGTTGCATTATGGTGTTGATGATATAGGGGGGGAAATCTCACTCTATGGTCTTGGGACCGTAGGGTTATAAAGGTGGGAAATTCCTTCTATTATCTTCAATACGTGTCATGGCATAGGGTTATAAAGGTGGGAAATTCCTTCTATTATCTTCAATACGTGTCATGGCATAGGGTTATAAAGGTGGGATATTCTCACTCTATGGTCTTGGGATCATAGGGTTATAAAGGTGGGAATTATCTCACTCTATGCGTGGTGACAATTATGTGAATGAAGATCGCCGACGAAAAAGGGAAGTATATGATTGTTTTACTTCATGTTGTATGTTCATGTATAAGATATATGTATGTATATATATATGTATAGATATATGTATGCTCTATGTGCTATGTGTATTTGCTATTACTTCAAGATTCTCATTGAGTCCTCAAAGACTCATATAGGTGTTGTATGTTTGTAGGTATACCCGATTTAGGGCCCGAGGAGTGAAGTTGGGGATCGAGCTCGAGAATCGGAAGGAGATCGTATGGAGGGGTTGTGGATAGTGTTGGCTCTTAATCTAGTTATGTGGTTTTATTCGTATAATATGCTTATAAAAACGTTTGATACGGTTTTAGGTATTTTCTACCGGTCGCTTCCTCCGATCGGTGGAAATTATTAAAAGACGATATGTGTAATAGTAATTAGGATTACCCTATTTTGGATAATTAATCGGTAATCCGTAGCCTTTTGTAAGCGAAAGTAAATTTTCACTATTTATATGCATGCATGCTTTCGGCTAGTAATTTCTTCGTGTTTTGCCTCCATGGTCTAAAATCATTTTCATATAGGTGTTCTGCTTAGAAAATTATGAAATTTTAGGAGTCTCTGCATCTCTCTGTTCTCATCATATTGATAGGTCTTGTGCATGATTTTGGTAATTATTTATTTAGTTATGATTTGTTTCTCACTACTGCATTGAAACAGGGTTATTCGGGTGTTTTCTGGTATAACTGGAGTTTCACTCACTCAAATGCCTTTTTTCCACTTGGAAAATGTTTTCAACTTACCTTTCTGCCTTGGGGTAAAATTTGGTAGTTTTTTGGTGAGTGAGGAATTTATTATGAATTTTCAAAACTCCCTCCCCTGTTCTGGATTTTTAAACTGAGTGACTGTGCCATTTTATTTATTTCTCCTAAATGGCCAAGCATCTTTCAAAACTGTTTTAACTGAGTGATTTAGACCCGTGTTAGATGGTATGGTATAATTTTGGGGTTATTTGCATGAGTGGTTTAAGAGGAATTAATTTTTAAAGCTTCTGCATTGAATCTGTCCGCATTTGCATTAAGTCCATCATGCCTAGTTACTTTCTAGTCTTGCATTTAGCATGCATTGGAGTTAATTGATCGATTAGGGTTTAGCAAGCTGTGCCCTCTCTCCCTCTGATTTAAAAAGAAAAAAAAAATTTCACGTAAATTTATATCCACAAAATTCATGTTTTCAAAAGTCTTCCGCTGAGATTACATATAATAAGGGTAATCGAGAGAGGGGTGTCACAGCAGACGTGGTATCAGAGCAACGATCCCGGAAACCTCCATACGACCTAATGATCTTCACGATTCTCAAAGCACGACTCCAACTGAACACTCGGGCAGGTATATGTTTTATGTGAATTTTATGTGAATTTTATGGCTAATGTGAATTGTTTGTATATGTTTAAGTATTAAGATGTCTGGAGCAAGAACTCGAGCTCAAAATGCCGCTAACGATCCTCACAATCAATCTCGTACCATCCAAGACCTCACCGCCCTCGTCCGAGAACAAAATGAACAAATCAACCGCCTTGTTAACCTTCAAAACCGAAATCCTACTCCTCCTCCCCAACCTAGAAATACAGCCCCACAAGCCACCTACGAGCGATTTTTGAAAATGCATCCTACCGAATTCCACGGCGGCCCTAGTCCAACTGTTGCCGAAGAATGGATCAAATCCCTTGAGGTTATTTTCGAGTACATGGTGATGAACGATAGCGACCGAATCCATTGTGCACTATTCTTGTTGAAAAACGAAGCCCGAAATTGGTGGGAAGGCGCAAAGAGTGGAATCGATCTAGCTAATACCACTTGGGAAGCTTTCAAAGTTCTTTTCTTCGAAAAGTACTTTTCCAAGAATGTTCGAGCACAAAAGCTTAAGGAGTTTCTCGAACTCAAACAAGGAAACCTAACCGTTGCCGAATTCACACGCCGTTTCGAGCAAGGAAGCCTCTACGCACCTTTCATATCCAAAGACGACACCGAAAAGATGAATCACTACCTAAGAGGCCTCAACCCGATAATCAAGCGCGACGTTCGACTAACCTCTGCCTCTACTTTCCGCGGAGTAGTGGACAAAGCCTTGGAAGCCGAACAAGACGAGATGGAAATACGACAATGGAGACCTCCTCACGATGCCTCTTCTCGACCATGGAAGAAACCGAACCTCAACAACGCCAAAGGAAAGCAACCGATCAACCGAGCAACCGTGACCCCGAGCAACAAGCCCTTTTGCCCCAAATGCAAGCGAGAACACTTTGGCGATTGTGTTGCTGGAACCAACCACTGTTTTCGATGCAAGAAGCCCGGACACATGGTTCGAGACTGCCCTATCGCCCCGAGACAAGTGCCGGGACGAGTATTCGCCATGACAAGAGACCAAGCCGAAGCTGACCCGTCAATGATCGCAGGTACCGTTAATGTGTATAATAATTTTGTGTATGCCCTCATCGACTCCGGATCAACTCACTCATTCATCTCAAGTACCCTCGTTGCCGAACTCCGCCTAGTCCGTAGCCAAGCCGATGCCTTGTTTAGCATACTTATTCCTTCCGGTGATGAACTTAAATCAAATTTCATCATCAAAGATTGCCCTATTCAGATTCATAACCAAACCCTAGCCTCCGATCTAATCATCCTACCCATTAAACATTTCGAAATAATCCTCGGAATGGATTGGTTATCAAAATTCGACGCCCAAATCAATTGCGCCCACAAAACCGTTCGTTTCTCCTTACCGAATGGGAGTTCTCTCGAATTCCGAAGCTCGTACAATCCGTCGATTCCTATCATTTCCGCCATCAAAGCGAGCAAACTTATTCAAAAAGGGCATCTATGTCATTTGGTCGACATAGTGGAAGCTCTCAACGAAGATAAAGCCGACATTTCCAAAGTGCCAACCGTTTGCGATTTTCCCGATGTCTTTCCCGAAGATCTCCCCGGTCTTCCGCCCGATCGTGAAATCGAATTTGAAATTAATTTGATCCCCGGATCCGCTCCTATCTTGAAGGCACCTTATCGCATGGCGCCGTTAGAGCTAAAGGAACTCAAGGACCAAATTCAAGATCTTATCGACAAGAAGTTCATCCGCCCTAGTTTTTCCCCATGGGGTGCTCCGGTACTCTTCGTGAAAAAGAAAGACGGAACTCTCCGAATGTGTATCGACTACCGAGAACTCAACAAGGTCACCGTCAAAAACAAGTATCCATTGCCACGAATTGACGACCTTTTCGATCAACTTCAAGGCTCCACGGTCTATTCCAAAATCGACCTTCGTTCCGGATATCATCAATTGAAGATCAAGAAGGAAGATATTCCGAAAACCGCGTTTCGGACTCGCTACGGCCATTACGAATTTGTAGTGATGTCGTTTGGTCTAACCAACGCCCCCGCCGCTTTCATGGATCTCATGAATCGAGTCTTCCGCAAATATCTCGATCAATTTGTGATCGTATTCATCGACGATATTTTGGTGTATTCAAGAAATGATGAAGAACATCGGAATCATTTGGAAATGGTGCTCCAAACTCTCCGAGAGAACCAACTCTATGCGAAGTTTTCCAAATGTGAGTTTTGGTTAAGACAAGTCCACTTTCTTGGTCACGTAATTTCCAAGGAAGGCATAGCCGTTGATCCAAGCAAAATTGAAGCCGTTTGTAATTGGTCAATTCCTCGTAATGTCGGAGAAATCCGAAGTTTCCTCGGTCTCACAGGCTACTACCGACGGTTCGTTCCGAACTTTTCCAAGATAGCCGCTCCACTCTCTCGTTTGACCCGAAAGGAAGTCAAGTATCAATGGACTCCCGAATGCGAGTCTAGTTTCCAAGAACTCAAGAAGCGATTAACCTCGGCACCAATCCTCGCTCTACCGGATAAAAGTGGAAACTATGTGGTCTATAGTGACGCCTCCAAGCACGGGCTCGGAGCCGTCCTAATGCAAAACGGAAATGTAATTGCCTACGCCTCTAGACAATTAAAAGACTACGAGAAGAATTATCCGACGCACGACTTAGAACTCGCGGCAGTCGTGTTCGCCCTCAAAATTTGGAGACATTACCTTTACGGCGAAAAATGTTCGATCTTCACCGACCACAAAAGTCTCAAGTACTTCTTTACTCAAAAAGAGCTCAATATGAGGCAAAGAAGATGGCTTGAATTAATCAAGGACTATGATTGCGAAATCCTTTACCATCCCGGTAAAGCCAACGTTGTCGCCGACGCTCTTAGCCGAAAATCCATGTCCGCCTTGATCATTAAACCGCCGCTCGAATCAACTATCAAGTCCGCTCAAGACCATGATGATCAACTTGTCAAAATCCGAGAAGGCTTAGCAACCGGTCAAAATCCAAATTTCTCAATAACCGATGGCAAAATCTTGAAATTTCAAGGGAGAATTTGCATTCCGGCGAACAAAGAGATCAAAGGATTAATTCTCGACGAAGCTCACAAAACACCCTACTCTTGCCATCCGGGTGAAACCAAAATGTATCAAGACTTGAAGAAGTTGTACTGGTGGCCAGGCATGAAGAAGGATATAGCCAAATACGTATCCGAATGCCTAATTTGTCAACAAGTCAAAACGGAACACCAAAGGCCCGGTGGACTTCTACAATCCAACCTTATTCCCGAATGGAAATGGGAAAGAGTAACGATGGACTTTGTTCAAGGTTTCCCGAAGACTCTTAAGGGATCCGATTCAATATGGGTGATAGTCGATCGCCTAACTAAGTCCGCACACTTCTTACCGGTCAAGACCACTTTTAGTCTCGAAAAGTTGGCCGAACTTTATATCGGAGAAATCGTCCGACTCCATGGCGTTCCGATATCAATCATCTCCGACCGAGATCCCCGATTCACTTCCAAATTTTGGAAAAGATTGCACGAAACGATGGGAACCCGTCTAGCCTTTAGCACGGCATACCATCCCCAAACCGATGGACAATCGGAAAGGACAATCAAGACCCTCGAAGACATGCTTCGAGCATGTATAATGGATTTTGGTGGTAATTGGGAAAGCCGTCTACCTCTCATCGAATTCTCGTACAACAATAGCTTCCAATCTTCGATCGGAATGGCACCTTACGAAGCCTTGTACGGAAGAAAATGCCGTTCTCCAATCCATTGGGACGAAGTAGGAGAGCGAAGATTATTAGGACCCGAGCTAGTCCAACACACCGTCGACATAATCAAGAATATTCGAGAGAAAATGAGAACCGCCCAAGATCGCCAACAAAAATACGCAAATAAAAGAAGACGAGAATTGGAATTCCAAGCCGGTGATCACGTATTCTTGAAAGTTGCTCCACTCAAAGGAATCATGCGATTCGGAAAACGAGGAAAATTAAGCCCTCGATTCATTGGACCCTTCGAAATACTCGACCGAATTGGTGGCCAAGCCTATCGCCTCGCCCTACCGCCTCAACTATCCAAGATCCACAATGTCTTTCACGTCTCCATGCTCCGAAAATATATTCCCAACCCTAATCACATCCTTGAAACCGAACCCCTTGATTTATCCCCGAACCTATCCTTTACCGAAGAACCCTCCCAAATATTAGACCGAAAAGTTAGGAAACTCCGAAACAAAGAAATTCGCCTAGCCAAAATCCTTTGGAAAAACCATTCTCCGGATGAGTCAACGTGGGAACTTGAGGATGAGATTGTGAGTCGTTATCCGGAACTAATCGAAAAAGGTACAAATTTTGGGGACAAAATTTTTTTAAGGGGGGAAGATTGTAACACCCCGCCTTTCCGGTAACATGATGTTATTTTATTTTACCAACTCTATGTGCATATTTGTGAAATTAGAATTTATAATAATTATTGCATGATTAGTATTTATGTGAATTAGGTGATTATGTGAATTATGTGCTTAGGAAATATTTCGAAATAGTATGTCGAAATAAATTATTTTTCATAAACTAGGATTTTATTCTTGCATGTAATTTAAATGAGCATTTCATCATATTTATGCATGCACAAAATTTTAGAAAATAAATTTTTTTTATCATGCATTTTAGGATTTTTAATTAATGTCGAAAATTTGAAAATCCTCCCCACATTTCTTGAATTTTCGGACACCTCACACACACACATGATTTATAAATTTTGCATATTAATTGGTAGAAAAACATGCATTAGTGTGGTTGTACTTTGAGCATAGAAAGAAATACCCAAGCCTAGTCCCCTACTTTATAGACTAGGCATGCTTTTCACTCCACTTTAAGTAAGACCAAAGGTCTTTCTTCTTCTCCCTCCTTCCTCTTCATTTCGGCAGCCACACCACCACCACCATAGCCACCATTTTCTCAAGCTTGAACCACCCAAGAACCACCACCACTCCCATTTTCGAAAATTGCAAAATCACCCCCAACCCACCTAAAGATTTAATTGCCAAGAAGCCCCTCCTCAATACTTACCCATTAAGGTTGCAAGCCTCCTCATTCTATAAATAGAACCCATTACCAAGTGTTTTCTCATCTCCCCACTACAATCCTAAGAAATCTCTCTTCTCTTCTTTCTTCTTCCATTTTCGAAATTAGTAGTAGAAGAAGCTCAAAATATTTTCTTCAAGAGATTCTTGAGTTTGAATTTAAGAGCTTCATCTCCTCTCTTCTTCGAAAATTTCCTCTCTTCCTTCTTCATATTGTTTTGTAATCTAATTCTTTATCTCTTCTTGTATTAGAGAGAAAAGAGCTAACAAATCCTTCCCCTAAAGAGTATAGGTGAGAATTCTTGAATTCTTGCTCAAACATACAACACCACTAGTATTTTCGGTTTTTATGTTTTTTTATGTGTTTTTATGTATTTTTATGTGATTTATTTGTTGATTCTTGCATATTATTTGATTATATGGTTTAGATGATGATTACATGTTAGTGTTTTGAAAAGATAACCTTGTTCTTGAAATTCTATGATTTTTCGAAAATTTGGGGAAAAATGTTTTAAATGGCTTATTTGGTTTAATTAGTGCCTTGCATGTGTTGATCTAGTGTTTGATTGTTGAATTTTGGAAAGAAAATGAATTTTTGGCCTAGCCATGAAACTTTCGGATTTTTGGGGAAAAATGTTTTAAATGGCTTATTTGGCTTAATTAGTGCCTTGCATGTGTTGATCTAGTATTTGATTGTTGATTTTTGAAAAGAAAATGAATTTTTGACTTAACTACGGAACTTCGAATTTTTGAGGTAAAATGCTTAAAATTGCTTATGTGGTTTATTTTGTGTTTTGCATGTGTTGATCTTGTGTTGATTGTTGTTTTAAGGCCTTGCATGTTAAGGTTGGTGATTGATTGTTGATCCAAGGTCTTGCATGTTAAGATCTAGTGATTGATGGTTGATCTAAAGTCTTGCATGTTAAGATCTAGTGTTTTCTATGAAAAATGGTTAAGAACTAAGAATTTGTGCTAATTTGATTTAAAATACTCTTGCATGTGAAGATCTAGTGTATTTTCTTGAATAAATGTAAAGATGGAAGTCTTGAATTTTATTCTTGGAAAAATGCTAGATCTAGTGAACTTTGATGTTAGATTGTTTTTGCATGTTAAGATTTCGGTTATTTCTATGTTTTTATGATTAAATGATTTTGTGAAACTTTATGTGTATTTTCTATGTGCTCTTGCTTGCTTATGTGAATCATTGGGTGTAAGGATGAGAGAAGGGTAAGTAGAAGGGTGCATGGGTGGGTGCATTAAGTGTCATGAATTTTAAAAAAAAAGATAAAACTATGTTGGAAAGTCTTTCGAGGGTACGGTAAATTTCTCGGGTACGGCGAGCCTGGTACCGTAGGGCCTAGGGGTGGTTTGATCCCACGTAGTTAGACATGGTTCGAAATATATGGGGTTATTTACCGGTAACTTAGATTGGCTCTTCCGAGGGATTCCCGACAATTTTTCATGTCATGCATGTTGCATTATGGTGTTGATGATATAGGGGGGGAAATCTCACTCTATGGTCTTGGGACCGTAGGGTTATAAAGGTGGGAAATTCCTTCTATTATCTTCAATACGTGTCATGGCATAGGGTTATAAAGGTGGGAAATTCCTTCTATTATCTTCAATACGTGTCATGGCATAGGGTTATAAAGGTGGGATATTCTCACTCTATGGTCTTGGGATCATAGGGTTATAAAGGTGGGAATTATCTCACTCTATGCGTGGTGACAATTATGTGAATGAAGATCGCCGACGAAAAAGGGAAGTATATGATTGTTTTACTTCATGTTGTATGTTCATGTATAAGATATATGTATGTATATATATATGTATAGATATATGTATGCTCTATGTGCTATGTGTATTTGCTATTACTTCAAGATTCTCATTGAGTCCTCAAAGACTCATATAGGTGTTGTATGTTTGTAGGTATACCCGATTTAGGGCCCGAGGAGTGAAGTTGGGGATCGAGCTCGAGAATCGGAAGGAGATCGTATGGAGGGGTTGTGGATAGTGTTGGCTCTTAATCTAGTTATGTGGTTTTATTCGTATAATATGCTTATAAAAACGTTTGATACGGTTTTAGGTATTTTCTACCGGTCGCTTCCTCCGATCGGTGGAAATTATTAAAAGACGATATGTGTAATAGTAATTAGGATTACCCTATTTTGGATAATTAATCGGTAATCCGTAGCCTTTTGTAAGCGAAAGTAAATTTTCACTATTTATATGCATGCATGCTTTCGGCTAGTAATTTCTTCGTGTTTTGCCTCCATGGTCTAAAATCATTTTCATATAGGTGTTCTGCTTAGAAAATTATGAAATTTTAGGAGTCTCTGCATCTCTCTGTTCTCATCATATTGATAGGTCTTGTGCATGATTTGGGTAATTATTTATTTAGTTATGATTTGTTTCTCACTACTGCATTGAAACAGGGTTATTCGGGTGTTTTCTGGTATAACTGGAGTTTCACTCACTCAAATGCCTTTTTTCCACTTGGAAAATGTTTTCAACTTACCTTTCTGCCTTGGGGTAAAATTTGGTAGTTTTTTGGTCAGTGAGGAATTTATTATGAATTTTCAAAACTCCCTCCCCTGTTCTGGATTTTTAAACTGAGTGACTGTGCCATTTTATTTATTTCTCCTAAATGGCCAAGCATCTTTCAAAACTGTTTTAACTGAGTGATTATGACCCGTGTTAGATGGTATGGTATAATTTTGGGGTTATTTGCATGAGTGGTTTAAGAGGAATTAATTTTTAAAGCTTCTGCATTGAATCTGTCCGCATTTGCATTAAGTCCATCATGCCTAGTTACTTTCTAGTCTTGCATTTAGCATGCATTGGAGTTAATTGATCGATTAGGGTTTAGCAAGCTGTGCCCTCTCTCCCTCTGATTTAAAAAGAAAAAAAAATTTCACGTAAATTTATATCCACAAAAATCATGTTTTCAAAAGTCTTCCGCTGAGATTACATATAATAAGGGTAATCGAGAGAGGGGTGTCACATATTACCTTGACACCAAAGAAGAATTCGACCCAATGCTTTAGTTTTGTTCTAGTTAATCCTGATTCAACATTACGATTTTTCCCCAATAACAAAATACTTTTGTCTGTAAATACTGCATATTTGATTCCATCCATAAATCAATTTTCTTTCCTATCAGCAGTGTTCTACAAATCGGTCGAGGCGGCCTTAATCGGTCTCCGAGGCGGAGGCGGTCAAAAACCATTACGATTAGTGTAAAGGTTTGAAAAATCGGTTTTTTACCTGTGAGGCGGTTTTAGGCGGTTTGAGGCGGTCCGAGGCGGTCAAACCTTTATGGCGGGTGAAACTTTGGTGGCAAAAATCGGCCAAAAATCCGTTTTTTTTTTAATAATTCAAAATAAAAGTTGGGATTTTAATAAACAAAATATGAACTTATGTTTTAGTTTGTTTATGTTAACTTTTATTGTTAAAGAACTATTGATGTATGTTAGGAATGTTCAAGAATAAATGTAAATTCAAAAAAATTGCTTTTTTATTTATATTTTATAAGGATATGAGTACTTATAAATAATATCTAGAAATATATTATATTATATTTTAAAACCGATTAATCACCGCCGCACCGATTAATCGTGAGTCGGTCCCTGACCGCCTCCGACCCGATTACCGCTTTTTACAACCTTGCCTATGAGTTCTAGTCTCAATAAGAATGCTAGTTCTTACTGTTCATATATTATGATATGAATATACCACAACAATTCGTTATTTATGGATGATGAGATTCCATTGATACATAGCCAATTCCAATAGACTTATTGGAGGGTCCCATTGGCGTGCATCCAGTAGGAATTGAACCTACGAATTCACCAATTATGAGTTGGGCGTTTTAACCATTCAGCCATGGATTCTTAGCGGGGATCCTCCTCGTACATGGTGAATAATCAAATTACAATTGAAATGAAATCTTTAAGATAAATCAATGCAATTTAGGAGGAATCGAAATGACATCAATTTAAATCCTGGATTTTCGAATTAAGAGAGATCGAGAATTCTCACTATTTCTTAGATTCATGGACCCAATTCAATTCAGTGGGGTCTTTCATTCACATTTTTCCCACCAAGAACGTTTTCTAAAAATCTTAGACCCCCGAATTTTCAGATCCTACATTCACGCAATTCACATGGTTCAACAAGCAATCGAATTTCACGATCAAGGGTGTAATACTCTTTGTAGTAGCAGTCCTTATATATCGTATTAACACTCGAAATATGGTCGAAAGAAACAATCTCTATTTGAGGGGGCTTCTTCATATACCTGTGAATTTCATTGGACCAGAAAATGAGACATTAGAAGAATCGGTTGGGTCTTGCAATATCAATAGGTTGATTGTTTCGCTTCTGTATCTTCCAAAAGGAAAAAAAATCTCTAAGACTTGTTTCTTGAATCCGAAAGAGAATACTTGGGTTCTCCCAATAACTAAAAAGTGTAGCATTCTTGAATCTAAATGGGGTTCGCGATGGTGGAGGAACTGGATCGGAAAAAAGAGGGATTCTAGTTGTAAGATATCTAATGAAACCGCTGGAATTGAGATCTTATTCAAAGAGAAAGATATCAAATATCTGGAGTTTCTTTTTGTATATTGTATAGATGATCCGATCCGCAAGGACCATGATTGGGAATTGTTTGATCGTCTTTCTCTGAGGAAGAGGCGAAATAGAATCAACTTGAATTCGGAACCGCTATTCGAAATCTTAGTCAAACACGGGATTTCTTATCTCATGTCTGCTTTTCATGAAAAAATACCAACGAAGTGGAGGGTTTCTTCAAACAACAAAGGACTGGATCAACTATTCAATCAAATGATATTGAGCATGTTTCCCATCTCTTCTCGAGAAACAAGGGGGCTATTTCTTTGCAAAATTATGCTCAGTTTCATATATGGCAATTTCGCCAAGATCTCTTCGTTAGTTGGGGGAAGAATCCACACGAATCGGATTTTGTGAGGAACGTATCAAGAGATAATTTGATTTGGTTAGACAATGTGTGGTTGGTAAATAAGGATCGGTTTTTTAGAAAGGTACATAATATATCGTCCAATATTCAATATAATTCCACAAGATCCAGTTTCGTTCAAGTAACGATTCTAGCCAACTGAAAGGATCTTCTGATCAATCCAGAGATCATTTGGATTCCATTAGTAAATTTATTTATATCACACGAAAATATGTTGCAACATAGTCAATGCCTTAACAATAATCTGTCTCAACAGCACAGTAGATTTTCACAGACAAATAAATCTAACACACACACGGGTGCGCACGCGCGCGCGCGCACACACACACACACACATATATATATATATATATATATATATATATGATTATCAAAGTTAATTTGTGTAAGATGGTTTTATTTTTGGACTTGGGGAATTACATAAAAAATAATTTAATGGGCTAAATAAATTGAGAAAACTACTTCATAATGAACAAATATTTTAGATATATATATATATATATATATATATATATATATATATATATATGGTTATCAAAGTTAATGAATCAATATTTTAAACAAAGAGGTAAGCTTTTTTTGTAATGAAAGAACTCATAGTCAACTATATAGGTGTATCGGGTAAACCTACATTTTCGTATAGTAGCTTGCAAACTATGCGAGAGACGTAAACTACACTAGGCTAATCATGTGTCACAAACTCGACCTAGCGACTGTTAACAAGAGGATTTGAATCTAAGTTAATTGTCACATGCTCACTTGATCCAACTGCTAGGCCATCCCTTTCGGGGCAAAGAAGTGCGCTTTAAGTCCGCATGTAGCAACAAAATCTTATCTGCGATTTAAACAAACAAGAAATACTTGCACAAATAAAATTTATTGAATTAAAATAAAATATTGCGGGTTACAAACTCTAATTTAATCCTCTGATTCTTCTCTCAAGAACAATATATGTTGACTTTGAATTTCGGAGTCGGGTAGTTGACTTGATCTTCTCTGGATTTGATTTGGATTTGAATAACGTCTTCCGAGGGTCTTGCGACTTGAATCTCGGATTGAACGCTGAACTTTGACGAGCTTTGACTTGAAGATCTTGGAGTTCTTGATGGATTTGGCCCTTCAATCTTCCTTCGATCTTGATTTGTTGAAGAACGCCCTCGATTTGATGAAGAACGCCTTGAATTTGATGAAGAACGACTTGAATATTGTAGAGAGATTTTTCTCCTACGGTTTTCTTCTTCTTGAGTTGTGTCTTGAATTGTGTATAGAGGGTCCCTATTTATAGTGGTAGAATAAGAGTCCTACATAAAGTCTTCTTGATGACACGGCGCGATTTGATTGGCTCTCTTTAAATTTATATTTATCTCTTATAACTTGGAAGAGAAAAAATAATCCTATTGGCCAATAATTAATTGATAATTATCTCCATAACTTATTTTGCAAGATAAATTATAATTTAATTTAGACACAATTTAATTGGCTAATTTAATTAACCAATTAATTAATTCAATGCTTCTACAAATGCCTCCTCGAGACTGGTTCACGGACAATGCATCTTAGAGTCAATGAGTCTCGATAATTGCTCAACTTCAATTGCAGCTTGATCTAGCAAAGCACATATATCTTTTGAAATCCTGACTGAACTTAGAGAGATTCTAAGTTGCCTACGTACCCTATAAAGGGATAAAGTCATAACGTAGTTCAAAATATATCCTTTTGAGGGATGTCGTGCACAGTTTATACACATGTGGGCAAGGAGAAGCATTTGCAGTTTAAGCTCGTGTTGAAGGAGCATTTGACTTGAATTTGTAGATAGTTTATGCTCGTATCAAGGAGCCTAGACTTGATTTCGATATATAGATAGTTTATGCTCGTACCGATGAGCCTTGACTTGATTTGGATATATAGATAGTTTATGCTCGTATCAAGGAGCCTTGACTTGATTTGGATATATAGATAGTTTATGGTCGTATCGAGGAGCCTTGACTTTATTTGGATATGTAGATAGTTTATGCTCGTATCAAGGAGCCTTGACTTGATTTGGATATATAGATATTTTATGCTCATATCAAAGAGCCTTGACTTGATTTGAATATGTAGATATTTTATGCTCCTATCGAGGAGCCTTGATTTGATCTGGATATGTAGATAGTTTATGCTCATATCAAGGAGCCTTGACTTGATTTGAATATATAGATATCTTATGCTCGTATCGAGGAGCCTTGACTTGATCTGGATATGTAGATAGTTTATGCTCGTATCAAGGAGCCTTGATTTGGTTAGGATAAGTAGATAGTTTATGCTCGTATCAAGGAGCCTTGATTTGATTTGGACTTGTAGATCTTTTAAACTCCTGTCAAGGAGTACATCAGTTGATTTGGACATGTAGACCTTGTTATATGGGTGTGTGTATTTTGAAATGGGAACGAACAAAATTTGGACAGAAGTTTGACAAGAAAAATGTAGTCGAGGCAAGAACTAGGTTATTTCTCCTTAAGACAAATTTGCCCCGTGCAGTGCTCTCGGTTTACGGCAATTATCTCCCAAGATACAACGACTATTTCAGTTCCAACAAAGCAGCACAACAATTATTGGAACACGGCGAACGAAACGACGTTTAGGACTTTATAAGACACGAAGAAAGGACTTGGTAATGCAACAATATGCAATGATATGTTATGACGATAAGTGAATTCAATTAATGTATTGAATTCCATGTGAATAATGAACTATTTCAAATGGTGGATTTTGGAATCTATTTATAGATTTTCAAAGGTTATGACCACAAGTCACAACTCTTAGGAAAATAATTTCATGAAAAGCTATCACACCTTTTCCCATTAACCACACACCTATTCAATTTAATAGGTGCTTAAACACCTCCATATTTTTCAATAGTGATATTTCACTTTATTATTTTCCACACTTAAATATTTTAAATGATCCATTAATTTATCATTCATCAAAAATTAATTTTGAGAATTTAAATTAAACCACTTAAATATTCAACAAAATTTGAGTCAAATACTCAAAATTTCCAACAATCCCCCACATGAATGAAATTAATGCATGCAGACACATTCAAAGTCCAAGCGATTTGTTATTGCATCGGGAGAGGTAGCTTATGGCTTTGAACCTTCCCTAGTAAAATGTTATCGGATTTACTTGTTGCTTAGTGAACGCGATGTCTTGAACTAATCAACTTTTACGTAAACCAAGACAACAACACTTACACAATAACATCTCTAACGTCTTTTGTTCTCACGTTGTGTCCATTTCGGCCTTGGACCAATTTTTGGATTCATAAGTGTTTCATTGAAGTGGCCCTATACTTCACACTTAAATAGGTGATCTCCCATAAAGAATACTGTTGGGGCTAAATACCTAACACGCAAGTGCACGTATCGCAAACAAGTAGTAAAGTGGACTCGTGAGAGTCGGATGTCGATCCCACAGGGAATACTCAAATTACCTAATCCTAAGTACCAAATTCTAACAATTACGATTTTTATCCAGCCTATGCAAGGTAGTCAAATTATTCAACTAATTAATTAAACTAAATACGAAAGCAAATAAATACGAGAAAGTATCAATATAAGAACGGATCAAGGATTTTATCTTCCCCCTATGCGATAATTCTTCACCCAATTAAACCTCTATCATGCAAGTTACGATTCCCGATTATTAACCCAAGACACGAAATTACTCATAACCCGCTGTCGCGTGTATTATGAGTCTATTATTCATAAACGATTCACTATATGTCTATGCAAACCAAGTATGAATAAAGCATTAAAATAACAAGTCTCGTAAACGGCTACCTAAGGTATTATCTGTATGTCTACGATAATACATGCAATTAACACACTCATCCGGTGAAAACTACTCGAAGGCTCTCCTATCCTTGTTCTAATTATTAAAACGATATGTCAATCAATTCTAACAATAACATATAGCAACATAAATTAGCTACTTTCATGCGCTAAATAAGATCAAATAGGAGAAATAATCGAAGAATTTAAACTTGCATAATATTAGAACAATAGGTTCGAATCACCACATAGGGTTCCAACAAAATCCTAGAATAAAAACTTAGCTACTCATGTTCCCTACGAAAAGCATAATAAAAATACGAAAAATCATAAAAGCTATGAATAAAAATAAAAAGAGGAGAACTATGATGAAGATTCGTCAAGTCTTCGTCTTCGTTGCCCCGTTCTTGTGCTCCTAGATAGCGTGTAGAAAGGTAAAAAGATAGATTCCTAATTGTGTGCTATTTTGCCTTTAAATAGGGTGCAAAAATATAAAAAGGGCGGTTTCCTTGTGTAATTAAAATTCCTTCACTGCGCCACTTCGTTCACCCGGACGGCCGTGCGAGAATTCATTCTTAAATCCGGATGGCCGTCCGGTCTTTAATTCTTCAGAGTTTGATTTTTTCACTTTTGGCCCACTTTTTCTCCGAATTTGCACTTTTCACCCCATAAGTTGCCAATTCTTCAATTTGTATCTATAATACAAATAACAACCATTTTAAGCACCAATTATCGTTGAAACACACCAAAAGCTCCAATTAAAAGGTACAATTAAGTGTAAAAATATACACTTAACAAATACCCTGCCGTATTCCACCTTAAAAGGTCATAGGAATCATTAAAAGTCACTAGACTTAACCTTACCACATTCGACAGGTAGCACTTGGATTTTAGGGAATGGTAGGAATTATTTCCAAGTGCTCGATTTGAATTTCCATAACTTAGTTGTCCCATTGAACCAAGATCTTGGGATCTCCAATCTACAAGGTTGGGTTACCATCATGGATTTTCGTTTGAGTTGTGGGTTTATAGACCCATTCCCATCACTAACTAGCACATTTGATCTCTATTGATTCCTTCGTCAATGATCAATCAAATTATCTCTTGACTTCGTAAAGTCAACGTTTATAATTTCACTAGAGATCAATTGTTGAATGGTGTTGTGTCTACGATCGAGACTTTACCATTTTACATATTATTTTGTGCTCTTTTGTATAGCCAACAGACCGCTACACTTGTATTCAAGCACCAACTAAGTCCATCACATAAAGTCCTTTGGAAAATTATTGAGTTATCCAATATTTTTCTTTACCTTCCAAGTTATAACTCGAATTCCATAGTGAATTGAGTTATACATTTGTTTTGAGGAATTCCACAATACAAAATCATTTATGGACTTAGTATCTTAGCAGCAAATATCCATTTCGTATAAGTTTACTTGTCAAGTACAATTGGATATCTTCTATAATGTAATTTACGTTTGTACTTCCAATAAAACTTATTAGTTCATCAACTTATTACATATAGGATTACCTATTTACTTGACTTGCTTAATGAGTCAATCAACATGTAGTTCATTAAACTACAATCTCTTCAAGAATATTTTAGTTGAACCATTGTTCACCATTATTCTTTATAGTCTTATATTGATGACAACATTGTCTCAACATAACGAGACTTCAATAATTCGTCAAATCCTTAGTGACTTTAATCTATTATAAGATTGCGTAAATAGGACCATATTTTCCACATTTGAAATATTTTACTAATATTTCATTAGTTTTCATGATAATACCATGATTATACTGCATGATTAACATGTCATTTACTCATAAACATGTACTCTTATGTGCATGTACTTTTTAAACTTGCCAAGTTTAAAATTATTTGATAACAGATTCTTATCAAATATGAAATTGCTTTAGAACTTATTTAAGTTCATACTATACGAGTTTCACTAATTTTTCCTTTGTCTAAAAGACAATTAACCCCCAAGTGGACAATACTTCATTAATTGCCCGAGGTTCATTTTTTAATTCATAAATTAAAAAATCAAAATCAAACTATTGATTTTCTGAGCTCTCTTTAATTGAGCATTTGGTTATTTATCACTTTATAAATTACCACTTGATCTCATAGAGGTTTGGTTACCACTTGATCTCATAGAGAGATATATCTTTAGCTAACCATTTACACTTAATAAAGTGCTATAAGTGTAGCTCATTGTCAATGTTGGATGGTGATTTTTCACCTCCATATACATTAATTTCCCATTCACCCCTAGTCGAGTTTGAGAAATTAAACACACTAGATTTATCTAGTCAAAATGTAGATTTTTATTCCATAACTTATTGATACGCGTTTTCCTCACGTATACATTACCGCAAGTATACAGTATCGCATTTTGCAAAACAGTGGTTCCGGATATCGATCCACAGGGACCTTGTAGATTCACATGCTGAGTAGTGTAATTATATTATCGTTATATTATCTAGCCGATCGTAAATATTTGGATTGGTGATAAACCCTAATTTATAAGCATGCAAGATCGTAAACACGCAAATATGGAATGTACGTAAATAAAGTAACGACAACTCAACGCGGGGGGACTTCGATTTAAAGGGGACTTCTAGGGCCAAATCCACCTATGTATAATCAACGACGATCTACAAATCCGTTATCTAATGCCACATTCCTATTCGTTAACCTAGACGCTAATGTACTCTAACCCCCGTCTCCAGTGTAGTTAGAGTCTACCCACAGGTCCGACGTCTCCGTTCAGAACCTGCTATTAAGAGAGCATTAAGGTCAAGTCCTTAAGGGCTGCCCGAAGTGCATCACGTCTCCGTTTCCACACCCCGAGCTATGTTTTCCTAACTTCAAACAAGAAATCCTCTCTCGAGTTCATTCCTATTTAATATCAATCCGAGAGCTGATCAAACAATCGGAAGCATTTAATACAGGGAAACATAAACGAAATCGAAACACAACAAAAAGATAACAAAAATGACGATCGAAATCAATATATACAATGCTTCATTGCCCTAGAAGAAAATGTTCTTAGTTCATAACAAACATAATGTCAAAAGAATGTACAATGGAAATGAAGAACAAAACGTAAAGAAATTGCGTAAGAAAAACCCAAGTCGAAACCCCCGTTGATGATTCCCGCGAAGAACTATCGAAAACCGTAAAAAGTCGAAGAAGAATGAAGAATGAAAGGGCCTTTCTATTTATAGTGAAATGCAAAGCTTCCTCAAGAAGCTTTGCAAAACAAAATATCTTTCTCAAAAGGCGTGCCCAGATCGCGATCTGGGTTGTTTGGATCGCGATCTGGCAGCCTCGGGGAACTGCCCACCACCATGCCAGATCGCGATCCAGAAATGTGTATCGCGATCTGGGTCTTCAACATTTCAGCACTATAAGACCTCCCAGATCGCGATACGGATTGCTGGATCGCGATCTGGATCTTGATCAATTTCAGCACTGTGACAACCCCCAGATCGCGATCCAGAGATGGCAGATCGCGATCTAGGTCTTCTTGGCCCCAAAATTGGCTTGAAAATTCGGTTTCGCTTTCCAATGGCTTCGACTCGGCAAAAATACCTAATAAAACCCTGAAATAGAAATAAAACAAGAAACGCAATAATATATACTAATAAAGCCGAAACTCGGACGAACGAAGACCAAAACTCGAAGATTTGATAAGCAAAAATTGTACAAAACGAACACTTATCACACACTCAAACTTAGATCTTTACTCGTCCAGAGTAAATCAAAACGAAACAACAACAAAAAGAAAATAAAAACAACAAACTAAACTAGGCCACTAACGTAGGGAATCACGATTGCATTTAGCGTATGCAACAAGCCTTTGAACCCCTGGGTACCCCCAAAGGACGAGTTGTGTCTCGTGAAGGTTTTCAGACAACACACCCACAAAGTTGCCGGATTGGTCAAAGCATTGCAATTAATTCCAAAGATAAAACGAGCTAGATAACTTCAAATCTTAGAATGGCATACGGCTTAAGGTATTCGACTTTCCTACGTACCGACGCAATTAGTTGTTTCTACACCAAAACGAAAGATAGACTCAAGAATCCGTAATTAAACAATAAACACAATCATCGAGGGTTTTGAGTAGAAATGTGGGTGAAAGCAAGTTTTGATTCTGAAATTCAAAAACTCGAGTTGGGCATAAGTAGGTCTATTTATTCAATAAGAAATGATAACAACAATATTTTTGGTGATTTTCATCACAATTTTTTTATTTTTTCATTTTTTTTTTAAACGGGCATAATCGTGACTCGTGCAAGGCTCGACACCACTGTGTTATCTCCCTGACCCATGTATCGAACTTTAGTCCAAGAAACCCCCAAGCTCGACAGCTCGAGAGACTTAGGCGACGAGGTGCACCCAATGGGTTAAGCTCGAGTCAGAAAGGCGGGGAAATCAGAGCGTGAATCACAACAATACCACAAATTATTATTTTTCTCTTTTTCTTTTTTTTTTTTTTGACGTAAAACATAAAATAAAAACGTAAAGACCATTGATAGAACTTTTAGCCAACAACTGGAAATCGTGAACACATAATTCAATTCTAACTCGCCCCCCAAACCTCAGACTATTATACCCCTCAGAAAAGCGCGCTCAAGCCTAATCAGAAAGGATTCGAAAGGCTATCCACACAAGTTGCAAAAACGCAGTCGGAAGGTTCATCTATAATTAGCCGGTTATCCATAATTTCAATTTTAAAATCAACTAGCCCATCTACTAATTCATTAATTTCTTTGCTTCAATAGAACCCAGAAATGAAAATTACACTCGATCCTAAATGAAATGCATGTGACAAACATAACACAATGACGGAAATTGAAATACATAAACGAAACTAAATTATATGATATGCATGCAAAAGACCAAATCAAAATAAGATAAATAAAATAAAATAAAAACAAAGTCTAGAAAAGATACATCGTAAACGAAAATATCAATCCAACGACTTATCCCAAAACAAACAAAATAAAAACAAAAAAAAAGAGGTTCAACAAACACCACCCTCAAACTCAAACTCTAGCATAGTCCCTATGCTCAAAACTAGAATAAAAAATAAAAGGGATAGAAAACACAACGTCCCTAGAAGTCATGGTCTTCCTCGATAGCTCGGTCCTCGTCCTCTCGAAGTCCACGCTCGTGCTCCTCCCAGACGGGCCTCACTAGTGTGCTGGTTGCCGCTCGTGCAGCTTCTTCTGCGGCTGCGGTGGAGGTAGATGCTCCGTCAAAACGAGGCCGTGGTGGGAATGGTCGTGGCTCGACGACGTCGTCCATCCTGCACTGGAGTGCTGCTGCCATCACCTTGATCATATTCTTGAACCAGCCCACGTTCTCCTCCATAGCATCCATCCACTCGGTCATATACTCCGGAAGTGGCGGAGCTGCTGCTGCTGCTGTATGCTGTCTTTTTCCGCCTCATGGTGCGGCTCGGGCTAGTCGGGAATCCTCGGATGGTGGCGCATCTGGCTCAGGACCATCGCCCTCGCCCTGTGGACCGGAAGCTGGCTGGAGCTTGTCGAACGGGAAGATTGGCTTCGGAGCCTTTGTGACCTTGTCGTCGGCAAACATCGCCACGTTGGCATTTTTGCATAAGGCGGTGATGAGGGAGGGGAACATCGGGCCCAAAGAGGTGTCGCCCATGCACCGTCGAATCTTTGAGTGGATAATGGCACCCACGTTCAGAGGGGTGCCCTTCATGATTGCGTACATCAACGTGAGGCGAGTGGCATAGGGCTGGGCCGTTGAAACCGTCGGCATGAGTCGGGAGCAAACGAAATACATCCAAATCTTCGCCTCCCTCGAGAGCTCGGCTCGATAGAACCACTTATCTCCTGATGCCCAATACGATCCTCGGGGGCACAGGGCCTGAATGAGGTCCTTGTACGTCGTCTCCATCTTCAGTGTCTGGAACGGCTCGGTCGGGATGTCCGGAAGACGGGGGATAAGCTTGTAGACTCGGTTGATTGCGTCTGCGTCATAACGAACTTCGACGCCCCGGATGAGAACCACCGAGCCTTTGTACTGACCGGCATTGGCGTAGAAGAGCCGGACCAAGTTTTCGTTGTAGGTGCCCGGTTTGTCGACGAGTACTCTCCAACACCTTTCTTGGATGTTGTTGACGACCGAGGGGCATCCAATCGTACGGACACACAACTCACGCTCTGGGACGATCGAACGAGGGAGGCGGTCGATAAATTCGCTCTTGGCTTCGACATTCACATAGATGTCTTCATCGTGTTCGTCGAAGGTGACGTCGCTCACGAGCGTGCGTTGATTGGCTCGGGCGCCCGTGTTGAGTGGCACGTCACCGGTTCTAGGAATGGTTTGCTCGGTTGGTCCCTCCGAATGTGAAGGCGAGTGTGAAGAGCCTTCTTCCCCCTTTTTGCCTTGAGCCTTTCCCTTCTTCTTTTCCGATGCTTTTCCTTTGCCCTTCGGTTGGGCTTTCTTGGAATTCTCGCTCGTCTTTTGGAGTTTGTTTGCCGGTGAAGTCATGGTGTGAATGAGGGTGCAAAATGAAACTTGAAATTGGTTCGGACAATTCGTCGAACACTTGGCGTGCGCAAGTTCTTTGAAACTCCTTGAATGTTAGTTTCTTTCGAAAACTAACCCTCGTACATCAATCAACACAACAACAACAATTAATGACGATCAACGAGCAAAAATTAGCATAATATGACTCGACCCATTCAAAAATTCACAAGAAATTCGAAATTAAGCATAATAGGGCAATTCCTATATTTAAACATTGGTTCAACCAATTAAACAAGCCTTTAAATTCCAAAATCAAGTACCTAATTACGTACAAGCAATAAGAATTGAAGAACCAAGGGACAAAACAAGAAAATTGGATGAAATTCGAATTTTCAAGCAAAACTTAAAAATTTGGGTCAAGAACATACCTTTGTTGAAGATTCGTCTACAATTCTCAATAAAAGCAAGAAATAATCGTTAATAGTTGATGAAAATCTAAAAATATGCAAGTTTGAAGAGGAAATTTGAAAGAGAATTGAAGTTCTAGGGTTGGGGGAAAAGGGTTTCGAGTTTTTGAAAATAAGGAAGTGAGAAGAAGAGAGGTTTTTTTTCGTATAAGTATAGTTTTTGCCCCCAGATCGCGATCTAGAAGGGCCGGATCGCGATCTGGGTCCGCAACTTGTAGCCTCTGTAAGACCCCCCAGATCGCGATCTGGATTTACCTCAATTTTCTCTCTGTAAGACCCCCCACATCGCAATACGGATTGCTGGATCGCGATCTGGATTGTCATATTTTTTCTTCTGTATAACATCCCAGATCGCGATCCGGGTGTGTGGATCGCGATCTGGTTCCGCATCTATTTCACCACTGTAAGACCCCCCAGATCGCGATCCGAGGTTCTGGATCGCGATCTAGGTCATGTATTCTGAATAAAATTCGAAATTTAAACGGGTGAGATAGAGATATTGAACCCTAAAAAATATAAAAATGCAAGAAAAGACTAAAAACGAAAACGAAAGCAAGAACAAAAAATAATGACAGAGAATGAGCAATAATGGGGTGCCTCCCATTTAGCGCGTGTTTTACAGTCGACGGCTCGACTTCTTTTGGATTTATTGGGAGAAAATTAGTGCGACACGCTCCACTTCCTCGGGAGCACCATTTGGATAGTAATGCTTAACTCGTTGCCCATTCACTTTGAATGATGGACCGTCTCGTCCTCATATTTCGATAACTCCTTGTGGGGTTGCGCTCAGGACTACGAATGGTCCTGACCAACGGGACTTGAGCTTTCCCGGAAATAGTCGTAGCCGAGAATTGAATAGCAGGACTTGGTCACCTGCCCGGAACTCTCGCTTTGTAATCCTTTTGTCATGACACTTTTTCGTCTTTTCTTTGTAAATATTGGCATTCTCGTAAGCATCGTTTCTGAACTCCTCCATTTCGTTGAGTTGAAGCAATCGACGATCGCCAGTGGTTGTTTGATCGAAATTGAGCTTTTTGGCTGCCCAATAAGCTCGGTGCTCCAATTCCACTGGCAGGTGGCACGCTTTCCCATATACAAGTTTGTACGGAGACATCCCAATCGGTGTCTTGAATGCGGTTCGATAGGCCCAAAGTGCATCATCGAGCTTCAACGCCTAATCTTTTCGGTTCGTGCTCACGGTCTTCTCCAGAATCTGTTTGATTTCTCAGTTTGACAACTCAGCAAGGCCATTTGTTTGCGGATGATAAGCTAGCGCAATTTTGTGTCGGATCCCCAACTTATTCGTGAGATTAGTGAGCAGTTTGTTGCAGAAGTGAGATCCTTCATCGCTAATGATCGCCCTGGGTGTCCCAAACCTTGAGAATATGTTCTTGTGGAAGAATTTGAGGACTGTACGAGCATCGTTGGCAGTGATGGCAATTGCTTCGACCCATTTGGACACGTAGTCCACGGCAAGAAGAATGTATAACTTCTCGTTCGAAGAAGGGAATGGTCCCATGAAGTCAACGCCCCAAATATCGAAAAGCTCCATCTCTTGCATGTTGTTCAAAGGAATTTGGCTTTTGTTGGATAGGTTCCCTGTTCGTTGGCATCGATCACACCGTTTCACGAACTCGTAACTATCTCCGAATAGGGTTGGCCAAAAGAAGCCTGACTGCAGAACCTTGGCGGCTGTGCGAGATTCCCCGTGATGCCCGCCACAAGGTGAAGAGTGGCAATGTGTGAGAATCTCACGAACTTCGGTTTCTGGAACACATCTTCGGATGACACGATCGGGGCCGGTTCTGAAAAGCAACGGCTCGTCCCATAGATAGAAACGACTGTCGTAAAGGAATTTTTTCTTCTGGTGATAGGATAGATCGTCAGGAATGATTCCACTGGCCAATAAGTTGGCCACATCAGCATACCACGGAGTGTGAGTGCTAATGGCGAGCAGCTGCTAGTCTGGGAATGATTCCTGAATATTTCCTTCGGCTGGAACTTCTTCTAGTATGAGTCTGGAAAGATGATCTGCTACCACATTCTCGCTCCCCTTTTTGTCTTTGATTTCCAAGTCGAAATCCTGGAGTAGGAGTACCCATCTGATGAGTCGGGGCTTGGCGTCCTTCTTTGCGAACAAGTATCGAATAGCTGCGTGGTCGGTGTAAATGATCACCTGAGACACCAAAATATACAGTCTGAACTTGTCAACGGCATAAACGACAGCAATCATTTCATTTTCGGTCGTTGAATAGTTATTTGTGCCTGGTCAAGTGTACGACTCGAATAGTAGATGGTTTTGAAGATTTTGTCCCTCCTTTGTCCCAATACTGCACATACAGCATAGTCGCTCGCATCGCACATGATCTCGAATGGTTCTTCACAATTGGGAGTAATCATAATCGGTGATTGGGTTAGCTCCTCCTTGAGAAACGTGAAAGCCTGCAAACAAGCAGAATCAAAATCAAATACAGCTTCCTTCTCAAGCAAATGACATAATGGTTTTACTATTTTCGAAAAATCTTTAATGAATCTACGGTAAAACCCAGCATGCCCTAAAAAACTTCTAACCCCCTTGACATCCTTCGGTGGAGGCAATTTTTCAATCGTTCCGATTTTTGCCCTGTCCACCTCAAGACCCTTTTTTGACACCTTGTGACCTAGAACAATACCTTCACGAACCATAAAATGACATTTTTCCCAATTTAATACAAGGTTCGTTTCTGTACATCTTTTTAAAACAAGTTCTAGATTGTGCACACAATGATCGAAAGACGATCCAAACACAGAAAAATAATCCATAAACACCTTAAGAAATTCTTCTACCATATCATGAAAAATAGACATCATACATCGTTGAAAGGTAGCAGGTGCATTACACAAACCGAAAAGGCATCCTACGAAATGCAAAAGTACCGTAGGGGCAAGTAAAAGTAGTTTTCTCTTGGTCTTCCGGGGCGATTGAAATTTGATTGTACCCCGAATAACCATCAAGAAAACAGTAATACTCGAAACCTCCTAGCCTGTCTAGCATTTGATCGATAAAGGGAAGGGGGAAATGGTCTTTTCTAGGTGGATTTTTGCGATTATTTTTTAACCGGGGTTGGCAGCATTCAATAATCGGTAATCGAAACACACACGCCACCCAGTGACTGTTCTAGACGGAATAAGTTCATTTTTATCATTCACAATAACCGTCATCCCACCCCTTTTTGGTACAACCTGCACCGGACTGACCAACGGACTGTCAGAAATTGCATAAATCATACCAGCGCCTAACAGTTATAAGACTTCTTTTTTTACTACCTCTTTCATTGAAGGGTTTAACCGCCTCTGAGGTTGGACTCTCGGTTTATAGACGTCTTCCATTAGAATTTTGTGTTGAACAATAGACGGGCTAATTCCCTTAATATCCTCAATAGACCAACCTATAGCCGACCTATATTGTCTAAGGACCTCCAGCAGTGTGTTTGTTTCGGCCTCGCTCAAACTAGAAGAAATAATCACCGGATAAGTCTTGTCTGCTCCAAGAAAAGCATAACAAAGATAATCCGGTAATTGTTTCAATTCCAGTACGGTGGCCGTTTTCACACTAACTGGTATCTCAGGGACGATTCCTACCTCGTCTACGCCTAAAATCTCGGCACACTGAAGAAACAACACACAATCAAGCACATCATTTTCAATAGGAGTTACAGGGGAGGCAGAATGCAAATCAATAGAATTAACAATGCAGTGCTCAACAGAATCACATAATTCATACAAATCAAAAAAAGAGGAAACACAGTCCTCGATCACGTCTATTCTACTGCAATGCTCAACATGCTCAGAATGTTTAAATGCATCTGTCAAATTAAAAACAACTTCATCCCCATTTACCCTAAGCATTAAAGATCATAATTCCATATCAATCATCGCCTTACTAGTGACTAAAAATGGCCGACCTAAAATGATTGGGTGATTCATCATCTTCAGGCATTTCAAGTACCACAAAATCAACAGGCAAAATGAATTTATCTACTTTAACTAGCACATCTTCTACAATCCCATCGGGATATTTCAATGAACGATCAGCTAGTTGTAAAGTCATGCGAGTGTGGTTCAAATTTCCTAAGCCCAGTTTTAGAAACACAGACATAGGCATCAAATTAATACTTGCCCCCAAATCACATAAAGCTTTATCGAATGTAGAATTTCCAATAATACAAGGAATAGTGTAACTCCCTGGATCTTTCATTTTGGGTGGTAGATTCGACTGAAGAATGGCACTGCAAGTTGCCGTGAGTGTCACTGGTATGTCTTCTTCGATCCGAATTTTCTTGTATAGGACTTCCTTCATGAACTTGGTGTAGTTTGGCATTACCTCCAAGGCTTCTGCAAAAGGGATGTTGATTCGAATCTGTTTGATCTTTTCAATGAACTTCTTCAATTGATCCTTGAACTTCTTCTTCTTCTATCTTTCTGGAAAAGGAATAGGAGTTATCATAAGAGGGGGATTATCACGAAAAGAAATGTTATTGGGCTTACTAGCCTCTTTTGTACCACTCCCTGAAATGGTGATTTCCGGCTCGACCAGGGTTGGTGGTACAGCTGGCCTTGGTGACTCGTCTGTCGGATAAGGAGGATCGGTCATTTTCAAACCACTTCGGGTGGTTATGGCTTGACAGCTTTCTTTTGGATTGACTTCGGTATTGCTCGGAAATCCACCCTTGGCCATCGTGGACATGGATTGGGCGACTTGCCCTATTTGCTTTTCCATGTTCTTCATTGTTGATTTTAGGCCCTCCATTTCCTGTTCTTGTCGGTGAAGACGCTCGTCATACGTTGGCCCTCGTTGCTCTCTTTGATGGTTGAAATCGGAAGGTGGTTGTAGAGCATTCTTTGGATTGGCGTAAGACAAGTTCTCGTGATTCCGAATTCCCGAGTGGTAATGAGTAGGGTTTTGGTTCTGATTGTTGGTTCCCCGGAAATTGTTGAATCGGTGGTTCATAAAGTGTGACTGCTCCCAATCGTCGTTTGTGGCTTGCGAAGTACTTGCTGCTGCTACTCGTTCGGTATGTGGCCCTCGAACTGATAATTGGGCGACCTGATTTGATAGGGTCGCTAGTTGTGCTGAAACTGCGGCTAAAGGATCGAGTTGGTGGACTCCGGCCACCTTTTGTATACCACTCCGTTCGGACGGCCAATGGTAAGCATTCTCACACATTCGCTCGACAATGTCTCGAGCGTCTGTGGGAGTCTTGTTTTGCAAAGATCCACCTGAGGCAGCATCGACTAAAGATCAGGCTGGTTGATCGAGCCCATTGTAGAATAACTCCATTTGATCCCACGGGTTGAATCCGTGTTGAGGACATTGTCGTAATAATTCCTTGAATCTCTCCCAAGACTCCTGCATCGGCTCTTGGCTCATCTGTCTGAAATTGCCTACATCTCTTCGTAGTTGTGCGGTCTTCGAGGGTGGAAAGAATCGTGCCAGAAAGGCTTGTGATAATTCTTCCCAACAGGTGAGTGATCCTGGATTGAGACTCAGAAGCCAACTCTTCGCTTTGTCTCTGACAGAAAATGAGAATAGCTTCAACCGAATGGTATCATCAGAAACACCGTTAACTTTGATCGTGTCACAAATCTCCAAGAAATTGGCAAGATGGAGATTCGGATCCGCAGTGGCTGCTCCGGAGAATTAGTTCGCCATGACCATGTTGATTAGCCCCGTCTTTAGCTCGATGTTGTTTGCGGCTATCGTCGGTTTCCTGATTCCTGAATAGTTCTCATTCACAGCTAGAGTACGGTATTCTCGCATTGTTCGCTCGGGTGGCAAGTTCGGTCTTGGCTGCTCGTGATCTCGTCCTGGCTCTCGATCGTACTCAAATGCCAGGTGCTCTGGATTTCCTTGATCTTCGGCCATTGGTTCACTTTGTTGTTTGCGCGTGGCCCGTCGTCTTCGAAACGTCCTTTCAATCTCGGGATCGTAAGGTATGATTTCCAAATTTCGACTCTGGGCATAAACAAAGTGATTCGTTAAAATCAAGGTAAAAATCGAAAATAAAACAAGTAAATAGCTAAATTAATAATCAGATAATTGGTAACACTATCAACAAAGATAAAATTAAATTGGTCCCCGACAACGGCGCCAAAAACTTGATATGCGTTTTCCTCACGTATAAATTAACGCAAGTACACAGTATCGCATTTTGCAGAACAGTGGTTCCGGATATCGATCCACAGGGACCTTGTAGATTCACATGCTGAGTAGTGTAATTATATTATCGTTATATTATCTAGCCGATCGTAAATATTTGGATTGGTGATAAACCCTAATTTATAAGCATGCAAGATCGTAAACATGCAAATATGGAATGTACGTAAATAAAGTAACGACAACTCAACGCGGGGGGACTTCGATTTAAAGGGGACTTCTAGGGCCAAATCCACCTATGTATAATCAACGACGATCTACAAATCCGTTATCTAAGGCCACATTCCTATTCGTTAACCCAGGCGCTAATGTACTCTAACCCCCGTATCCAGTGTAGTTAGAGTCTACCACAGGTCCGACGTCTCCGTTCAGAACCTGCTATTAAGAGAGCATTAAGGTCAAGTCCTTCAGGGCTACCCGAAGTGCATCATGTCTCCGTTTCCACACCCCGAGCTATGTTTTCCTAACTTCAAACAAGAAATCCTCTCTCGAGTTCATTCCTATTTAATATCAATCCGAGAGTTGATCAAACAATCGGAAGCATTTAATACAGAGAAACATAAACGAAATCGAAACACAACAAAAAGATAACAGAAATGACGATCGAAATCAATATATACAATGCTTCATTGCCCTAGAAGAAAATGTTCTTAGTTCATAACAAACATAATGTCAAAAGAATGTACAATGGAAATAGAGAACAAAACGTAAAGAAATTGCGTAAGAAAAACCCAAGTCGAAACCCCCGTTGATGATTCCCGCGAAGAACTATCGAAAACCGTAAAAAGTCACAGAAGAATGAAGAATGAAAGGGCCTTTCTATTTATAGTGAAATGCAAAGCTTCCTCAAGAAGCTTTGCAAAACAAAATATCTTTCTCAAAAGGCGTGCCCAGATCGCGATCTGGGTTGTTTGGATCGCGATCTGGTAGCCTCGGGGAACTGCCCACCGCCATGCCAGATCGCGATCCAGAAATGTGTATTTCGATCTGGGTCTTCAACATTTCAGCACTGTAAAACCCCCCAGATCGCGATACGGACTGCTGGATCGCGATCTGGATCTTGATCAATTTCAGCACTGTGACAACCCCCAGATCGCGATCCAGAGATGTCAGATCGCGATCTGGGTCTTCTTGGCCCCAAAATTGGCTTGAAAATTCGGTTTCGCTTTCAAATGGCTTCGACTCGGCAAAAATACCTAATAAAACCCTGAAATAGAAATAAAACAAGAAACACAATAATATATACAAATAAAGCCGAAACTCGGACGAACGAAGACCAAAACTCGAAGATTTGATAAGCAAAAATCGTGCAAAACGAACACTTATCACTTATCAAATGGAATCCACTTAAATTGTTTGTCAACCTTGGGTCAAATTCCAATTTTTCAAACACATTTAATTTCAAAGACCGTACATTTATTTGCATCAGGAATGACTATCTTGAGCACTTTCGTACTTAGCATATTCAATAAATATGCATTTCAACATTTTTAGGCCTTTTGAATTTGTTCAACTTAGGTACTCTTACCTTAGTCAAAACACCCCCACATTTCTACGGTCCAAAACCTTTATGTGGTAAAATAATGAGAAAGTGGTGAGCCATAATCTCCCCCACAAATTCTAGCTTACTCTAGAATTATCAACATGGCTTTCTTACTCATTAACAGTTCGAGTATTTCATTTCTCAATACTTTCAACTGTGGTTGATAAGGACTAGCGATTTGATAAGTACAAAACTTGTCATAAAAGACTTCATATCATCCACGTCAATCACTTTGAATAACAATTTTTATTCATATACCATGACCATTCTCATTTAAATGCTTCTAAGGCCTCATCTTTGTTACTTAACAAAGATACATAATAAAATTTTGGTATAAATACCACAAAAGTAACAAATACTTTTCTCATAAATTGTACAATCTCTTAAATCACCAATGTGATTTAACTTTATACACACTGTGTTTATTTTCTCTTAATATAACACACTATAAGAAACTTCTCAAGATACTCAAATCAAGAAAGTTCTTATCAAATTGTGACAGTTTGTACACAATCCAGATCTAGAGTTTAGAAACTCCTACCGTTATCAATATAGAAATATTGATACAACAGTACAACTGTCCAAAATAATCTCTCATATAGAGATCGTTTGACATTTTCCTTAAGAAAAACATCCATTGCTTTACGAATGGATCAGATGTTCAACATCATAAAATTCGATTTCATTCATTCATAAGTTATACTTATGTCTTATGAATACAATATCTAAAAATCAAGGCAATCCAACAGATCGATCATCTTCGATGTTCTTTTTAGATAACAACTACTCAAATATTCATTTAGAAATTGAGCTTCTTGAGTTTCGATTGTATATCAATTTTAAATATTACATGCCTCTAATTGCACACACATACGAAATTATCATTTTGAGATAAAAGTGCATCAACTTAATATTCAATATACTAAATATTGAAGTTTAAGCATAATAATATCACAAATTGCATGAATATCTATGATATAACATAACATTTGGAACTAATCATGAGCTTTTAAACATACATATATGCACATAATCATAATTAAATAATTCCAAATATTCACATGCATTATATAATATATGCATACAAAATACTTATATGTAAATAAGCATTATTTCAAAATTAACATGGAATAAATAATCCATTCGTACATATCCGATTAAACATCATTATTCATGCTGAAAATCACTTATATTCATAGCATAAATATTCATATAATTTAATCACATATTATAACATAATTTCCAATTCATAAAAATTATGCTTCAACAAACATATATTATATGCTCCTAATTCTATGTACTCATTGACATAGACATCATATAAATAATATAACATATCACGAATTTTTTATTTTATTATATGTTATTTCAAATGTGTGACAATACTAACATCTCATAATATTATGCACTAATTTAATATAAATGATGCATACGAATTTCAGCAAAATCTCATGCATATATCAAGATTAATCCATGCATCTCAACATATCGAAATAACATTCAAAGTATCTATACATGCTTCAAGCATAACAACATTCAAGATTTATCATGCTCTAAAAAATAATGTTATCATGCCAATTATAACATATAGTGCAAATACTATTACGCCATAACTATATCATGCAACATAATCATGTTTCTATCTCATATAATACCATATTATTAATCATATAATATTATCACTAAATTGCATAAGATACAGTGTTATAAATAAAAAGGCGTACCCGAAATGATTATAGACGTGTCGTTTCAAACTTCTGGGACGAATTTGAAATTCTCGCATAAGGAATGCATCGGCAATTTTGGCAGCCCGGAAAAAACTTAATCATATCTTTAGCATCCGATGTCCGATTTTGTTGATTCAATATGATCCGAATAGCCAACGGAATTTCCTACATCTTTTGTCTTTTACGATTTTCTAGATTCGAATTGTATCATGATCAAATTAAGCCTCCAAGTCGAAGTATGTGTGTTGTGTAAAATTGCACCTACAATGGAACCATGAAAATATTAAATAATATTCATGAAGCAATAATAATATAATACCTCATCATATTTATGGTATGATTCCATCATTATTCTTCGATCTAGTTTTCTTTCACCAAAATTTCGTGCACCACAATGTGTTAGAGACGTGTTGGTACGCTGGGGTTGCATCGCCTCACAAACGGTTGCATTATTCATGAAAAGATGTGTTGGCAGTTCTGTCACCCTTTCGTATTTTCATCATAACTCCTCCATATGAGCTCCGATTGGGATTATTTAGCATGTTCTGGAAAGCTAACTTGATTTTCCGCAACTTTTGTGAAATGGTACTTTTACAGATTCTGACTTTATCACGTCCAAAATTGGGCTGGAACATAGATGTTGTGTTCTGTCCGAAAATAATTTTTTCTTCCAATTTGATTTCGAAACTTCTTTGATTTTGGGCAGAATATCTTCTTCTCCACTCGAAAATACAACTAAAAACATTTGTCATAAGATTGTTATATGGGTGTGTGTATTTTGAAATGGGAACGAACAAAATTTGGACAGAAGTTTGACCAGAAAAATGTAGTCGAGGCAAGAACTAGGTTCTTTCTCCTTAAGACAAATTTGCCCCGTGCAGTGCTCTCGGTTTACGGCAATTGTCTCCCAAGATACAACGACTATTTCAGTTCCAACAAAGCAGCACAACAATTATTGGAACACGGCGAACGAAACGACGTTTAGGACTTTATAAGACACGAAGAAAGGACTTGGTAATGCAACAATATGCAATGATATGTTATGACGAGAAGTGAATTCAATTAATGTATTGAATTCCATGTGAATAATGAACTATTTCAAATGGTGGATTTTGGAATCTATTTATAGATTTTCAAAGGTTATGACCACAAGTCACAACTCTTAGAAAAATAATTTCATGAAAAGGTATCACACCTTTTCCCATTAACCACACACCTATTCAATTTAATAGGTGCTTAAACACCTCCATCTTTTTCAATGGTGATATTTCACTTTATTATTTTCCACACTTAAATATTTTAAATGATCCATTAATTTATCATTCATCAAAAATTAATTTTGAGAATTTAAATTAAACCACTTAAATATTCAACAAAATTTGAGTCAAATACTCAAAATTTCCAACAGGCCTTTTAAGCTCGTGTCAAGGAGTACTTCAGTTGATTTGGACTTATAGACCTTTTAAACTCGTGTCAAGGAGTGCTTCATTTGGACATGTAGACCTTTTAAGCTCGTGTCAAGGAGTGCTTCATTTGATTTGGACATGTAGACCTTTTAAACTCGTGTCAAGGAGTGTTGACTTGAACTTGGGGATGTAGACCTTTTAAACTCGTATCAAGGAGTACTTCATTTGATTTGGACTTGTAGACCTTTTAAACTCGTGTCAAGGAGTGTTTCATTTGATTCCGACATGTAGACATTTTAAACTCGTGTCAAGGAGTACTTCATTTGGACATGTAGACCTTTTAAACTCGTGTCACGGAGTGCTTCATTTGATTTGGTCATGTAGACCTTTTAAATTCGTCTCAATGAGTGTTTTATTTGATTTGGACATGTAGACCTTTTAAACTCGTATCAAGGAGTGCTTTATTTGATTTGGACATGTAGACATTTTAAACTCATGTTAATGAGTGATTCATTTGATATGGACATGTAAACATTTTATACTCGAGTCATGGAGAGTTTAACTTGATTTGACTTGTCATATTGCATAGGGTGTTGTTTCTTCAGAAAAAGACTTGCCCCCATCATCATGATCTTCTTGTTCTTCTTCGACATGTTCTTCATTGAGCTGGTGCGACTTTTGGATTGAAGGTTCTTCACCTTCATTTGCAATTATGCTCAATTCCATATCATGTGCTCGAGTGGCCAACTCTTCAAAACTTCTAGGTTGAATTCCTTGAAGGATATATCGGAGTCCCTATTGCATTCCTTGGATGCACAGTTCAATAGTTGATGTCTCAAGCAGTCGATCCTTGCAATTAAGACTCAAATTTCTCCAACGGTTGATGTAGTCGATGACATGTTCTTTCTTCCATTGACGGGAATTGGTGAGCTCAATCATGCTGACAGTTCTTCGAGTGTTGTAAAAGCGGTTGAGAAATTCTTCATTTAAGTGTTTCCAACTATCAATGGAGTTTGCCCCCAAATCGATGTACCAATCAAACGCGTTATCTTTGAGCGATCGGACGAATTTCTTGACGAGGTGATCTCCGTACGTTCCGGCGTCATTGGAAGTCTCCACGAAGTGTGCCACACATTGCTTGGGGTTGCCTTTGCCGTCAAATTTTTAAAACTGTGGAGGTATGTAGCCCATTGGCATCTTTAGATCATAAATACTTGGCGTGTAGGGCTTGACATAGGTTGACGGCGACTTAGAGCTTCCTTCTAACTTGTCTTTGATGGTTTCACTGATCAGCATCATCACTTGATCTACATGAATCAGCCCTTCGGAAAAAACTTGAAGTTCTCTAGTTGGAGCCTTCTCGTTTTCAACTGATTGTTGCTTTGTGGATGTCGCAGCGTCTATCTGATCCACAACTTGACTAGCATTGGCTTTGTCCATCTTGTCGATCAACTTGGCAATTTGAGAATCTCGTTGTTGAACATGCTTTCTGAGTCCCTCAATAGCCTTGGCCAAACTTGCAATTTGCTCTTCCATAGTTGTAGCGTTTGTTGTCATGGCGGATACCATCTCTGAGTAGCTTGATGTTGAATGAGGCGTGGGCTGTGAAATCGCTCGTTTTGAGCCTTCCATGTCTGCGCTTGTGTTGACAAGAGGTGGTAAGCCTTTCTGAACGGTTTGGGGCGCGTCGAGCTAGTCTTGGAGGATGCTTGCAGTTTCTTAGCCATACTCCTTGTAACTAAGCCCACACTTGATGAATCCGAAGTAGCAGTCATCATTGCGAACGTGGAGCAGTCACTGCAACACTTTGAGGATCTTCGAGAGAGACAAGAGATGAGAGGTATAGATGTCCCACCGGGCGTGCCAAAATTTCTAGCAACAAAATCTTATCTGTGATTTAAACAAACAAAAAATACTTGCACAAATAAAATTTATTGAATTAAAATAAAATATTGCAGGTTACAAACTCTAATTTAATCCTCTGATTCTTCTCTCAAGAACAATATATGTTGACTTTTGAATTTCGGAGTCGGGTAGTTGACTTGATCTACTCTAGATTTGATTTGGATTTGAATAACGTCTTCCGAGGGTCTTGCGACTTGAATCTCGGATCGAACGTTGAACTTTGACGAGCTTTGACTTGAAGATCTTGGAGTTCTTGATGGATTTGGCCCTTCAATCTTCCTTCGATCTTGATTTGTTGAAGAACGCCCTCGATTTGATGAAGAACGCCTTGAATTTGATGAAGAACGACTTGAGTATTGTAGAGAGAATTTTCTCCTACGGTTTTTCTTCTTCTTGAGTTGTGTCTTGAATTGTGTAGAAATGGTCCCTATTTATAGGGGTTAATTGCAAATACCACCCCTGTGAAACCTCTAATTGTCAAATACCACCTTGTCAAAAAACAAATTCACACATATCCCCTTGTGAAACATGTTTTGAAGCACACTGCATCTATTGTCATTTTAATCTTTGACCAAGCATAAAAAGACGAGAATGCCCTGGGGCTTTATTGCAATTAGTAAATCATATTAGTGTTTTAAGATTTTTTTAATAGTTTTTCAATTTTAAACAAAAAATTCAATATATAATAATAATAATAATAATAATAATAATAATAATAATAATAATAATAATAATAATAATAATAATAATAATAATAATAATAATAATAATAATAATAATAATAATAATAATGATAATAATAATAATAATAATAATAATAATAATAATAATAATAATAATAATAATAATAATAATAATAATAATAATAATAATAATAATAATAATAATAATAATAATAATAATAATAATAATAATAATAATAATAATAATAATAATAATAATAATAATAATAATAATAATAATAATAATAATAATAATAATAATAATAATCATCATAATCATAATCATAATCATAATCATAATCATAATCATAATAATAATAATAATCATAATCATAATCATAATCATAATCATAATCATAATAATAATAATAATAATAATAATAATAATAATAATAATAATAATAATAATAATAATAATAATAATAATAATAATAATAATAATAATAATAATAATAATAATAATAATAATAATAATAATAATAATAATAATAATAATAATAATAATAATAATAATAATAATAATAATAATAAATAATAATAATAATAATAATAATAATAATAATAATAATAATAATAATAATAATAATAATAATAATAATAATCATGATAATAATAATAATCATGATAATAATAATAATAATAATCATAATAATCATAATCATAATAATAATCATAATAATAATCATAATAATAATAATAATCATAATAATAATCATAATCATAATAATAATCATAATCATAATAATAATGATAATAATAATAATAATAATAATAATAATAATAATAATAATAATAATAATAATAATAATAATAATAATAATAATAATAATAATAATAATAATAATAATAATAATAATAATAATAATAATAATAATAATAATAATAATAATAATAATAATAATAATAATAATAATAATAATAATAATAATAATAATAATAATAATAATAATAATAATAATAATAATAATAATAATAATAATAATAATAATAATAATAATAATAATATAATAATAATAATAATAATAATAATAATAATAATAATAATAATAATAATGATAATAATAATAATGATAATAATAATAATCATAATAATGATAATAATAATAATAATAATAATAATAATAATAATAATAATAATAATAATAATAATAATAATAATCATAATAATAATAATAATAATAATCATAATAATAATAATAATAATAATCATAATAATAATAATAATCATAATAATAATAATAATAATAATAATAATAATAATAATAATAATAATAATAATAATAATAATAATAATAATAATAATAATAATAATAATAATAATAATAATAATAATAATAATAATAATAATAATAATAATAATAATAATAATAATAATAATAATAATAATAATAATAATAATAATAATAATAATAATAATAATAATAATAATAATAATAATAATAATAATAATAATAATAATAATAATAATAATAATAATAATAATAATAATAATAATAATAATAATAATAATAATAATAATAATAATAATAATAATAATAATAATAATAATAATAATAATAATAGTAATAATAATAATAATAATAATAATAATAATAGTAATAATAATAGTAATAATAATAATAATAATAATAATAATAATAGTAATAATAATAGTAATAATAATAGTAATAATAATAGTAATAATAATAGTAATAATAATCATAATAATAATAGTAATAATAATCATAATAATAATAGTAATAATAGTAATAATAATAATAATAATAATCATAATAATAATAGTAATAATAATCATAATAATAATAGTAATAATAATCATAATAATAATCATAATAATCATAATAATAATAATAATAATAATAATAATAATAATAATAATAATAATAATAATAATAATAATAATAATAATAATAATAATAATAATAATAATAATAATAATAATAATAATAATAATAATAATAATAATAATAATAATAATAATAATAATAATAATAATAATAATAATAATAATAATAATAATAATAATAATAATAATAATAATAATAATAATAATAATAATAATAATAATAATAATAATAATAATAATAATAATAATAATAATAATAATAATAATAATAATAATAATAATAATAATAATAATAATAATAATAAATTAAAAAAATACAAAAAAAATGAGAATAAGTCTTTGTTCATCTTGTCCCAGCAGCACAATAAGTCTTTGTACAATAAGTGATTAGTAATAGTGTTAGGATTATGATTAGTATTAGAATTTGGATTATAATTAGCATTAAGATTTGGATTAGGATTATGATTAATATTAGTATTTGTATTAGTATTATTCGTGTTAGTATTATTATTAGTATTAGTACTAAAATTAGTATTAGTAATATGTGGTGTTCTTCCTTTCATGTTTAACAAATCAGTATGTCATGATACTGGCGTATAAATCTTATCTTTTTTACAATATTTATAATTTGGATTGTAGTTTGACTAATGTGCATCACTAATTGAAACTGACCTCCGTGCAACGCACGGGTGAAGACCGTCCCGATATTCTTGCTAGAGTTTTTAAGATGAAGCTCGACAGTTCTGATGTCAGATTTGAAGAAGGCAAAATATTTGGCCGCATTAGAGCATGTAAGCATTAATTTATAATTTAATAATATAATATATTATATATTTTACACATTGTCTACTCTTATAATAGTATAAATATTCTCACATCAATCATTGAAAAGATTTGCATACAATTTTTATAAAATAAGTTTAAAATGTAAAAATTTCAGTTGATAAAGTACTTATTCAAGTACGTCAACAAAGGACACAATCGGGTCACAGCGGCATTTTATCAATCAAATAATCCAGATGCAACTCCCGAAAGTTGCGATAAGATAAAGATATACTACGACTGCAGATATCTTTCGGAATGCGAGGCTGCTTGGAGGTTATTTAGCTTTGACATTCACTTTAGAGATCAACCGGTGATTAGGTTAAACTTTCATATTCCGGACAGTCAGACTGTTTTGTTTACGAATAGTGACTCATTAGTTGATGTGCGGAACAGACCGACTGCGAAGCAAACGTTGTTCCTTACTTGATTCTATGTGAATAAGTTGTACCATGAAGCTAGAAATTTGAGGTATGGAGAGTTAAGAAGAAAAAAAATCTATAAGAAAGATAGGATTCTCGATAGGAAGGGTTATTACTAATGTACCGCCGGGCAGGGGTGAAGACTATTACTTGAGACTGTTGCTGAACTTTCAAAGAGGTTGCACGTGTTACGATGATCTTAGGAAAATCAAGGATCGCGTCTACCCAACTTTCAAAGATGTGGGCTTTGCGCTGGGACTGCTAGACGACGACAAATAGTACATAGCTGGCATAAATGAGGCAAACGAGTGGGCCAGTGGTAACTATGTGAGACGATTATTCGTCGTACTTTTGGTCGCAAATAATATGAGCAGACCAAAATATGTGTGGGAGTGTTGCTGGAAGGAATTCGTAGAGGACATTGCTTACAAACTACAACAACGTCGTACCAATTCAAGTATGACAATACATTTTACATTTTTCCACAATTTACTACAAAAGATTGAATTAAAAGTATATATTTTTATAATCGCCGCATTTTGTTGATTTTTCATATTATACTATATTGAAGGTCCACATGTGTCCGACGATAATACGAGAAACTAAGTTTTGATCGAAATAGAAAACATATTACAAAGCAACACCAAAAGCTTGAGTAACTTTCCCCCAATGTCGATTCCAATTGGGTCGATGACGGACGCCACGTCAAATAGATTGGTTCTCGACGAGTTGGACTATGACGTTGATGCGATGCATGAAGAACTTAAGAAATACATTTCATCCATTACTGATGAATAGAAAAACGGTTTCGATGATATCATGGATGCTGTTACAAATGTAAAGATGGACTGTTTTTTCTTTGTGGGCATGGAGGAATGGGGAAGACTTTCATATGGAAAAGTTTATCGGCTGCTATCCGTTCAAAAGGGGAAATAATTATAGATGTTGCTTCCAGCGGTATTGCTTTGCTTCTACTTCCCCGTGGCAGAACTGCGCATTCGAGATTTGTACAAGTACTGTTTCGACGCACTTGACAAAACAATAAAATCTATACTTGATTTAGATATGTCATTCGGAGGCAAGGTTGTAGTTCTTGGAGGATTGTCGGCAAATTCTGCCAGTTGTGTTGAAAGCGTTGAGACAAGACAATGTTCATGCTACAATCAATTTATCACCGTTGTGTATACAATGTAAGGTTATGAAGTTGAACAAGAACATGAGACTTCAGTCGTCCTCCTCTTCCGCCAATGCAGATGAAATAAGAGAATTTGCGGACTAGATATTAATATCGGCAATGGCGATGCTGGCGAGGTAAATGACGGTGATGCCACAATTGAAATTCCCGATGACATGCTGATTCGTAATTCTGCAGATCCCTTTTTGGATCTTATCGAGTTTGTTTATCCCGATTTGGTGACCAACCTGTTTATTCCCGAGTATTTCGAAGGCCGAGCAATTCTTGCACCCACTAATGAAAGTGTCGGTTTTGTGAACGATCATTTTTTATCGATCATAACATGAGAGGAGAAGGTCTATTTCAGCTCCGATAGTATGTGCAAGAAAGAGTTAAATATCGGATGTCAACGCAGAAATATTCACCCCGGAAATTCCCAACACCATATCATGCTTCGGAATTCCACCGTATAAGCTGACATTGAAAAGAGGTGTTCCCGTTATGCTCATCAGAAATATTGATCAGGCTAGAGGATTGTGCAATGGAACAAGGCTTCATGTTATTAATATGGGAAAACACGTTCTCAACTGCATGATCCCCTCCGGTAAACATGTTGGTGATTCGGTGTACATTCCTAGAATGACTTTGGTACCGTCCAACTATGCATTGCCTATTAAATTCCAGGGACGTCAGTTTCCGCTAATGGTATCATTCGCAATGACAATCAATAAAAGTCAAGGACAAATTATTTCTCATGTAGGCGTGTACTTGCCGAGACCTGTTTTCAGTCACGGACAGCTCTATGTCGTACTCTCGAGAGTTAAGAGTCGAAGTGGCATAAAGATTTTGATTAACTCGGAATCTGGTGATACGACCAACATTACAAATAATGTTGTATATACAAGGAAGTTTTTCAGCGTATATGAATGTAATTTTATATATATAAAAAAATTACAATACTCAATGGTGACCTTTATTATCTATTATTTATATGTTTTGTTATTCCTCATTTATAGGTTTATTTTAGTTGTACTACGAATTTGGTATGGACTCCGCTCACTATATTTCATGAAGGTAATTTTTTTACAATAATTTTATGTCATTAAACAGTTATATTGGTATTGTTTTGGTAACAATTTACATATTTCGTATGACCATTGTACAACATATGTAGGCGAGTTTCATTGTATTGGATTTGTTGCATGCGTTTAGGGCGGTTGGTATCAAACAAAATAACACTGATTGTTTGGATCAAATTCAAGATTTGAACGTTCATATATCATTATGGTTGTTAAACTTGGGACCAACTATATTCGCTCTTTGTATGTGGAAATTAAAAGCTTCGATGTTTAGATTTTTCATTTATTTTGGCTTATTTCATCACTTACACAATACAAATTAGTTATCTTTTTTTTAATATTTTTTACTTATTTGTATTACATATCAATAGGGTAAATTACAAACACCCCCCTGAGGTATGATCAAATTACAAAAACACCCCTCTTGTTTGGGTAATTACAACCACCCCCTCAACTCCTCAAATTTAGTGGAATCTTCGAGATTATATAGAATATTATCACTTTTGTACCCATTTTATCCCATTCAAACTCTACATTATGAAGCAAGATGATCATAATATGTGATTGTTAGCTTGTATATATCAGTTTGTGGTGCATCGGAAACTGTATTTTTACACAAAACGAGTACACACTAGAGCACATTTCACGGAATCTAGATGATTATGTTGAATTTGGCACCATAAGGGTGGAGGTGTAAGAAAAAATCATAGTTGAGGGGGTAGATGTAATTATCCAAACAAGAGGGGGGTTTTTGTAATTTGACCATACCTCAGGGGGGTGTTTGAATTATTTTTTGATAGGGGGTATTTGACAATTAGAGATTTCACAAGGGTGGTATTTGCAATTAACTCCTATTTATAGTGGTAGAATAAGAGTCCTACATAAAGTCTTCTTGATGACGTGGCGCGATTGTCTCTATTTAAATTGATATTTATCTCTTATAACTTGGAAGACAAGAAATAACCCTATTGGCCAATAATTAATTGATAATTATCTCCATAACTTATTTTGCAAGATAAATTATAATTTAATTTAGACACAATTTAATTGGCTAATTTAATTAACCAATTAATTAATTTTATGGTCTACACCACCCTTGGGTTGCCATGAGACAATACTCTTGAATTGCTTGCTTATTCAACTCATTAGGGGTGTGCACGGGTCGGTACGGCTCGGTTTTTCCAATAAACCAAACACGTACCGATAATATCGGTTTTTCATATTTTAAAAACCGAATATGTCGGTTTTTTTCGGTTCGGTGTGAATCGGTTTTTCGGTTTTCGGTTAACGGTTTCGGTATCAATTCGGTTTATTTTCGGTTTCGATTTCGTCTATTTGTTCGAACCGGTTCGGCATAAAACCCATATATTTGGACTTTCATTATATTTATTTGAGAAAATTAACAAATAACAACCGAAAATTAACTAATAAAAAACACGTCACAACCAAAATTAATTAATAAAAAACGATGTCACATGGAGGCGCTCGAAAGATAGAGGCACGCTAGGGTAAGTATTTATAATATATATAAAAAATACATCATTTTGTATAAATCGGTTCGGTTCGGGAAATCGGTTCGGTAATTTTTAAATTCTCCATACACAAACCGATAATTTCGGTTTTTCAAAAAAAATTTACCGTGTATGCGGTTTTAAGTCGGGACGGTACATATCGGCTCGGTTTTTTCGGTTTTCGGTTCGGTTTTTTTGCTCACCCCTACAACTCATACGTAAGAAACTTGGTGAATCGAACAAAAAAGAAGAAAGGGCGAGATGAGGGCGTGGGCCGGCCCAAGATAGTAAGCGCTCTGCGCAAAATTATTTTTTGGGGTTGTTAGAGCTCTGATTAATTGATTTAATTAGCTGACTTGAATTTGCTCCGATTAATTGACTTGATTAGCCGACTTGAATTAGTTGACTTTCGATTAGTTGAATTGATTTAGCTAGCTGACTTTCATTTGTTGCTGACTATTTCAGCAGCGGTAACGAGTCGCCGGAGCTTTGATTAAATTGACTTGATGTACTAAACTTGATTAAGCTAATTTGATTTAGTTGACTTGATGGAAGTTAGCCGACCAGAACTCAGTTGATTGGAGCTCCAGCGACCCACAAAATTAAAAAATAAAAAGAAGTTTGAAGTTAGCCACCCGCCAAAAGTGGTCAGATGATCAGTGATTCAGCCACCCGCCAACGGAAAAAAGAAAAATAGAAATAATAAAATATAAAAAATAAAAAATAAAAATATAAAATATAAAAAGAGTTTAAAAAAAAATCATAATGAAACTAGAAGGGATATTTTAGAAATATGATTTATGAGGGGTTTTTGAAAATGAAAAAGAAAATTATGGGTTCATATCTAGCAATAAATAGATTTGAAGGGGCTGAGTCAAATTACTCCTTAAAAAAATATTAATATTCGAAATTTCAAGATTCGGAAAATCATTGTTAACATTTAACAAGAGAATTTAGAGGCGTAGTAAAAAAACCCCAATCCTGAAATTAGGTTTTCCGTAAAGCCCTAGCTGCTCCGCCACCTCTCATTCACGCCTATATATAACACACCCACCTCCTCCATTCTCATATCATCAATTCACCGCCGCTCCCCCAAGTTCCCTCTCCCAATCGAAACCCTAATTCCAATTTCTCCCCTTTTTTTCTTTCAATTTCACAATTTCTTCGCTAATCAGATTTTCTGTTGATTTCAATTCAATCGCAAGAATGAAAAATCTGCGTCGATAAAACTGATTACCGGCGCTCCTAATTGCAAATGGGCGTTGCGTATGAGCCGACGCGAAACTTCTTACTCCTTGTTTCTGCCTTTCAATCAGATCTTCGTTTCTCTCGAGGATTTGCTCTTAACAGAATTGGTGAAATTTCTCTCTTTTTTTTTTTCAAATTAATTTTGTTTTAAATTTTAATGGAGATGGAGGTGATGAATTTTTCCCCAGATGATTCGAAGCTGAAATTACTGAGCGCAATTTTTGTTTTTCTCCCTTTATTGCGGAGAAAATCCAAGCCAAATTTCTGATCCTTCTCTATTATTATTTTTTATTCGATTTTAATTTTATTTTGGAGAAAATTAGTATTTTTTTTTTTTGATTTTGTTTGAATTGGTTAAATTGAAATGGATATGAGGACTATTTCCCCAGATGATCGAAGTTGATATAACTGTGCTACTAAAATCTCTCCTTTTATGGAGAGATTCAAGCCAATATTCTGATCCTTTCTCTCTAGAAAAATTAATTTTTTTTGGTTAAAATTTAGTTTTTTTTGTAATTAAAATAATGTGTTTTTTTTTAATTGAAGTGTGAAATATTAATTAGAAGTAGTAAGATGGAGGTGATGAATTTTTCCCCAGATGATTCGAAGCTGAAATTACTGAGCGCTTTTTTGTATTTTCTCCCTTGTGGAGAATATCCAAGCCAAATATTCTGATCCATCATTTAATTATTTTTTTTTTTATTTTTTTTTCTGGAAATTACTGGATATATTATTTTTTGTATTTGAAATAAATTACTCTGTATAATTGAATAAATATTTTATTTATTTATTTTTGATTTAATGGATGTGAGGACTATTTCCCCAGATGATCGAAGGTGATATAACTGTGCTAATAAAATTTCTCCATTCATGGAGAAATTCAAGCCAATATTCTGATCCATTCCAAATTTATTGTACCATTTTTTAAATATATATTTGGTTATTTAATCTTACGTGTCTGTTGTTTATTTCAAATTTATAAGTTGGAGAGTTAAATGCCTTGGTAAGTCTCTACTTCTTGAAGTGATATTAATTTTATAGTTATGAATATAATTTTTTTATAAGTTGAGAGTAGTGTTTTTGAATTATTTGGATTTTGCAAATTACCTATCTTGTTATTTTCTTCAAATTTTGTTTTTATATATTTATCAAGTTTTGGGTGTTAGTTGTTTTACTTGGATTGATTAACCAATGTGTCTCTAAAAATGACTTGTCTGCAGCTTTCTCTCTCTAAAAGTTAGCAATTGATACAAGGGTTGTTCAAATTTGAGTTAGAAATCACCAAATTTGTAGTATTTGAGTGCTCTATTTTAATGTGTAATCAGAATTACTCCATTTTGTTGTAATGACTATTTTTTTATCTAGTTGAATTAATGAAATTCAGTTGAATTGAGCTTATTTTGTTATGGCGATGTTGTTATTGTTACATTGTTGTTAAGGTTATTTTTATTGTTTTTGGTTATATTGTTATGAACTATATTCTGCAACAGTAGTAGAATTTGATTGGGAAATTTTGTGACAGAAGTACTTAAATCAGCAATATCAATTTTTGATTGAGGTAAACTGTCACGTAAGTAGTGAATTTAGCAAGAAGGTTATAAAAATTTGGTAAACTAATCTTGCATTGATGAACTTCCAAACGGTTTGAAATGAATTTATAGTCTTGAGCATAAAAATGTTTGTTTTTATGGTAATTGATAAATTTAGTGTCATGTTCACAAGATCAATTGAAAAAATGTTGGTGGAAGGAAGCTGTGGGTGGAGTATATGGAGATATAAGAAATAGTGTGATTTTTTGTTGTTGAACTTGTAGGGAAATATGTGATTGGTGCGTGCGGGTGCAAGTTGTAACTCTCAAACCCGGTACCCGACCCATACTATTTATTCAGGTGTTCATTTACCAAATTGCTAGTGATAATTTAATAAGCAAAATTTGCGGTTTGCGGGCAGGTCGGGTTTGAAGCTCTCGGACAAGTTACTAAGAAGAGTGTCACATTTGGAATTGCAATTAAAAATGACGATAGACTAGTGTGTTGTTGGCCTTTTAGCAAGCCAATGAAAGATAATTTTATCTTTTTGCAGCTCAACATTCTTTCAAAATCTACATGCTTGAAGCCCTTGCAGCTTGACGATATTTTTTTTGAGTCAATCATGTGTGTGAGAATTGAAGTTGCAGTACAAATGCATCATACAAAATATGTGCTCAAATTTTTTGAGTCAATCGTGTGTGTGAGAATTGAAGTTGCAGTACAAATGCATCATACAAAATATGTGCTCAAAATTAGGCATCACCGTCTCAACTGCATCAACCAATCCTTCTGTTTGTCACTCATAATAGTTCATATGCCATAATTTACTATGTTCAAATTTGTTTTCAGCGAATTCATAAACCACACTCATGAATCTCTATTCTCTTTCTCAACAACTGCACATGCAAATGGATCAGTACCATTATTGGCTTCTATCCCTATATCAGATAGTAAAATCCCCTATAAACTTACTTTAAGTGGCAACTATGAAGGAAAAAGATGGGTCGACATTCCTCAAGAAAGCCTTGTTTCTAAGCTCCCCAACACAAGTAGATTCTTTTAAACTTCAGATTGCCTCAATCATCATTGGTCTTGATTCTATCTGTGGTGTTAGGGCTACAATTTCTTATTTCTTCAACATATCTCCGAACAAGTTCATATTGTTCCACACTTGAGCCAATATTCATTGATCTGAGAATTTTCTCAATAATAACAACACCACCCATCGTTGCTCCATGAATCCTCATCTAATTAGCCACAAGTAGCGTTCTAGCAAAATAATATTTACGAGACTCACCTACAAAAAAATCCCTACGAATGAGGGATTAATCTACTAAGTACTAAGTTCTATTTAGCCACAAGTCTTATTTGTCCTCATAAATAAATAACTAAGCAAAATAACCATTATCAACTTTTACACAAACAATCATGTGAATCTAATATGATGTGAAGTGCAATGAATTTCGCCCCAACTATCGGATACGCTTTTCGAACAACAAACAGCAAATCGACAAGAATACGATCGAACGATATATCATCAACAAGAAGGATTATCCAACATCCTAGTACAACTACAATACAATATACAATCAGACAAAATATTCTTGTACCTATGTCTCCACTCAACTGCCAATTTCAACCTACAAATATCAGATCTTGTTGCCTTTACACTATTCCTCTCTAATAAAGTACGAATCGCCAACTCTCTATCTCCACTACAATTTTCGATTTCGTCGATCATACAAAGCACTAAAGCATCTTCTTCGATCGAGCTCGGAAAACCGGTCAACAAATCCCGGCATTTATTTGCTATCCATTCCATTGCAGCAACCTCGTTCTCGTTCGAGATAAGTTGTCCTGAAAATGCAATGTGCTTAACCGACCTTCGATTTCTCTCGGGGGTGGCCCACAAACGGACGGTGGAGATTAATGCAAAGGATGGTTTCCCATTTTTGGAAATGTATAGTGAATCTCTCGGCCAAGAGCAAAGGGAGTACATTTCGGATTCCAAGGGAATGAAAGCCTTGTCGTTTGGGTTTTCTTGAAGAAGAAACCCGTAGTATTCTAGAAGCTCTAAATTTGTGTATGTACCATAGCTTAGAAGAACCTACACATAACAAGATAAATACCAACACCTTAAGCAACTAAAACGAAGTCAAAACAAAAAACGATCACTTTTTACGCACACGGGCCAACACGGTTAATTAATTAAACAACTAAAAGAAAGAAGGTAGAAGCAATACCTGATCTCCTTTTACGTAATTTTTCTTAGCATAGAAGCAATAACTCGCAACCGCTTCATCAAAACCCGCATCTGTTAACCTATCCGTATTTCCATCTAACAAATCGTCTTCTTTCAAATTATCCAAATTTTCTTGAGGAGGCGCATAGTTAAAGAAATCTCCCACGGGACACAAACAACCCGCACTATCCCATGGTATATGCATAGTGCGCGAAGATACCTATATATATAAAAAATGTTCACGAATAAATAAAATATTAATATCAACAAAGTTTAATAGGGTTTATTGCAATTAGTACCCTTGTGTTATATCAAATTGCTAAAAAAACTACCCTATGTTATTTTATTGGCAAACCCCCCCCCCCCCCCCCCCCCCCCCCCCCCCCCATGATTCATTTTTTTAGCATACAACCTCCTAAACAGGGGTACTAATTGCTAAAAACAATTAAATCATAAGTTTTTAAGGCGATTCGATATAACACATAGGGTACTAATTACAATAAACTCAAGTTCAATATACATGAAAACAAACGAGAGATGCGCTTACAGTTGCAGAAGCCCATAGCCAAGCCTTAAATGTTGTGAGTCGATTCTTGAAATTAAGTTCACACATAAGAGGAGTTGCTTCTTCCCACTCCTTTTCTTCTTTATGAACGGCCTTCTCTGCAGTCCATATTGCATCGTCAATCTACAAGTGATTTTTATATGCTTAAAAATCATTTTTATTTTGGAAAATAATTCCAAAACACCGGAAAATAATTGAATCGGTAACCGAACCGGACCTGCAACGCTTCTATCTCGAACCGATCAAAACTCGCGAGCAAGTCATAACTTCGTGGTAATTGCTTTAGGTAAGTGTACCAAGAAGAACTCCGGCCCTTGTTCGCTTCATTTAGTAAAGCAACGGACAATATCTAGGCCAAAATTAAAAGACTAGCCAATATCACTTATATGTTCATGAAATGCCACCATTTATCAATCTTGGGCCTCGTTTGGTTCCTAGGATAAGATTAACCGAGATAAAATTGAATAATCTTACAAAAACCCAATTAAAACAATGGAATGTCCAAGATATATAGTTTCACAATTGGCCATTTTTCACACTAATTGAACTAAACAAACATCCAATAAGGTCCGATTACTCAAATAATCATATGGCTAAATCATACTAACCAAACGAGGCCTACTTGATTACAATTGACGAAATGCTCAAGACAAAATCATATATCTTGAAGTTCAAAGTATATATATCTCATGGCAAAAAGACTAACAAAGTGGTCTCATCAAATTAATATCCCTACTAAAATAAAGGGTATCCAAATAAATAAAGGGCAAATTGCATGTCACCCCCTATACATTTTTAATTTTCGCACTCTACCCCTAAAAATTTAAAAGAATGAATGTCCCCATTCAAAATGTTATACTTGTTGCCCCGATAGCAAAATTCTGAACAATTATTAACCTGAATTGAGTCTTTTTCTTGCACGTTGCCCCTTTAAATTATATTTTTGTTGCACGTTGCCCCATAAAAACATTATTTCTCTACACATTGCCCCTTTAAAAATGTTATTTTTGTTGCACAGATACCCACCGAAAATTAGCTTTTGGGGCAAAGTCCAACGAAAACAATATTTCGAGGGGGTTGTCTCCTTTCTGAATTTCTTGGGGGTGAAGTGCATTTTGTCCATAAAAAAAAATTAATAATAATAATAATAATAATAATCACCTGATTAGAAGAGAGTGAAGGGTAGTTCACCAAAGCAGAAGACAAAATCGGATCATCGTTAATTAGACGGTCGCTTGTAATCAAAGCCGCCTTAGGAACTCTGAGGACCAATTCCCCTTTCCTTAAATCACGCGCCGCAGCTAAACCTCTCCTACAAAGAAGTGATTTTTATTACAGTTAGTGATAGAAATACATACATACATATGCAGAAATATTCAGTATACCCGCCGGCTTCAGGAAAATGGGAAACGGACAAAGAATGGCCGAGACAAGAAGAGGAAGAAGGGTTGTCGGAAATTGGAGTGTCTGAGATTCCAATTGCAGCACCCCATTCAAGGAAGCTTTCTAGGTTTGCTTCTTCCATTTTCTTTTTTCTTTTTTTTTTTTTTTTTTTAATTAATATGATTTTTGCTGCTCTTTTAGAGTTTAAAGGAGAGATGGGCTGTTGTTTGTTGGAAGTGGACTAGTTAATTGAGTTTGGGCTTCAAACGATTTAGATCTAAAGTTTAGCTTTTTTTTTTTTATTGTATTTTAGTTACTATTTTTTAGTAAACTATTATATTTTACTATTTTTTAATACTTAGTTATAAGAAATAATATATATATATATATATATATATATATATATATATATATATATATATATATATATATATATATATATATATATATATATATATATATATATATATTTCTGTAGACGTATTAATTTATTGAATAATAAGTTATAATTTATATTGTTTTATATCAAATAAATGTTATTTTTACTAAATAATACGTTCATATTAGTTAGGGTAAATTACGGCCACCACCTGAGTTATGGTCAAATTACGAAAACCCCCTCAACTATGTTTTATCTTACGAAAATATCCCTCCAGAGGTAAATTTCGGGGTGTTAAATCGGTAAAACCGAACCGATATTTCAGTACACCAACATTTCATACCGTTTATAACTAAATATACAATTTTGTTCGGTAAATAACCAAATTACATAAATTTAATGTAAAAATATTTAAAAGGAGGGTGACTATAATTATTACCCAAACAAAAAGGGTTTTTCTTAATTTAGCCATATTTCAGGGATGGCCATAATTTACCCTATTATTTACAATGACTATATTTTAACAATCATATTTGCAATGACTATATTTTATCGGCTATATTTACAATGGCTATATTACAACTCTCAGATACAACAATTACATTCTGACTTCTTCGACCCTACACCCGATGATAAACACCGGGTGGGTCTTCTGCTGTTACGTGTCTTTTTTTGTATTTTATAATATATTCTCCGCTGTGATTTACCTTTAGGGGTTTTAGAAAAATAAAAAAAAGACACGTGGCAGCAGAAGACTCATCCAGTGTTTATCATCGGGTGTAGGGTCGAAGGAGCCATAAATTCTAATGGCTATATTATTTAAACATCACACTATAAAAACAATAGTCGTTGGTTTTCTATTTCAGCTTATTTTCAGCATCATCTCTCAAAAGATATGTCAATTTGTTTTAGAGTGGTGCTATTTCCACCTCCAAAGTATTTCAATTCCCTATCAAATATTGTAAAATGTCATAAATATCCATCAAATTTATAACCCACCACCCTTATATGCACTTAATCTTCATGTGTTCTAAGTTATTTCTATTTTCTTAATTTTTTAATTTTTTTTTTTTTTTTGCAATGAAATATTTATTACAAGATATTTAAACTTCCATATTAGGTAATACTATAGATTATGTATTTTTTTATTAGAAAACAAAATTATATTAAGCCAAATTGACTAATTCTGGAGGAAGTTCGGGACCCTTCCATACAAACAATCATAATTTATTTCTCCAAAAAAGTGAATTCCTGCTCTTTTTGACATTCGATTTTTTTTTCCTCTGACGAAAGTATTATTCATTTAAGGTGGAGATGGTGAGATTTCGAGTGAAAATGGTGGGTTTTTTTATAAATATTTTAATTAGTTCAGTGGTTGATGGTTTATAAATTTGTAAAAAATATAGGTGAAAGAAGAAGGGGTAAAATGGCAAAAAAAAAATTAATTTCGTGGTGTAATAAGATACTTTGAGGGTGGAAACAACACGTCTCTTTTTTTATTAAGAGTTCATATTAGTTTTAGGGAAAATTACGGCCACCCCTGAGGTATGGCTAAATTACGAAACCCCTTCTTGGGTAATTACAGCCACCCCTCCTTTTAAATATTTGTACATAAAATTTATGTAATTCGGTTATTTACCGAACCAAATCGTATATTCATAAACGGTATGAAATGTCGGCTTACCGAAATTTCAGTCGGTTTCACCGATTTAACATCCCTAAATTTACCTCTGAAGGGGTATTTTCATAAGACAATACATAGTTGAGTGGGGTGGTTTTAATTACCCAAATATGAGGGGGCGTTTCGTATTTGACCATAACTCAGGGGGTTGGCCGTAATTTACCCTTAGTTTTATTATTTTTTAGATAACTATCAATATATTTTTTTTTCAATATTTTTTTAAACTCCAAAAAACATGCCTTTATAATTAGTGATTTTAGAAGAAGAAAGTGGTACGCAACAATGACAATCATATTTGATGTGGGTCTATTTGCGGTCGTGTTGTAATTCAACATGATAGAGAAGAAGATCACGAAAGGCTTTGGAAAGACTATTTTCTATGTATCCCTATTCCCTATAACATATTTTGTATTAGATTTCAGATGAGCCGTAAATTATTTCTCTAAATTAAAGTAGTTGTAGAATCTCATGATAATTGATTTTCACAAAGAAAGAACGCTGCATGAATTCTTGGTTTATCACCAACTCAAAAGATAATTGTCGAAATATATGAAAAGATTTATACTAGACATATCCATACACCTAGAATTATTTTAGAAGCATTGGCTGGATTGGGTTCATTTAACGATATGAACGTGCTTGATCGATCTTCTATTTTTGCTGAATTACTTGACGGTCGTGATTCTCCTGCAAACTTCTTAATTAATGGACACGATTACACAGTAACTTATTATTTAGCTGATGAAATATATCCACCATGATCAACTTTTGTGAAAATAATTTCGTGTCCGCAAGGATTAAAGCATAACATCTTTGCACATAATCAATAGAGTGCAAAAAAAGATGATGAACTAGTTTTTGCAATTCAACAATCACGATTTATAATTGTGAGTGCGTCAATACATGGGATAGATACACTTTAATAAGTATATTAAGGTCCATGAGTGTCACATATCGCACCTAACCAAAGCTATAAATCTAAGGAACAATAGCAACAAAAATGGATTGCCAAACACGCAAAGATATAAATCATATTAAATAAGGCAACTGTAAAAAATATCCATCGACAAAGAAAATAAGATCTAACAAGAAAAGTCTAGAACGAGAAAAATAATTGAAAGACGAACATAATACAAAGGAACATAAAATAATGAAACGACTTTCAATATATGCAGCTAACAACTAGATCCAAAGAAGTTAATTGCAGCTAAAACAACTAGGATTTGGTCAAATTAAGTATGACAATGTGGATTCAAATCTAATTTGGTCTTTATATTTATTTTGTATCAAAGATCTTTATAGCTTCAATCCATGTTAAATTCAATTGAAATTTAATTGAATCTTTTCGAGCCATTCAATATAGTTTGCAGCATGGATCCATAGCTTTAACTTGTCCTCAATATAAATGCATCGTATTTATGATTCACTGTACCTATTTTTATGAGTTTTCTTCCTCTCTTTTTTCTATTAATTTAACTTGTTTATGCTCGATTTAGAATGTTATATTCTAGTTTTATCTTATCTATTATATTGATATATTTCTGTTGAAATCGTTTAAAGTTGTTAAATTTTTATTCATTTTCATATATTTGTCAATTTAACCTATTCTAGTCTAATTTTAATAAATCAAACTTGAGTGGTTAATAAATCTAAAATACAAGAGAAATCAATTATATTCTTCATCCTCGACCAAAGAGATTAGCTTTTTACAATATTGTTGATTATGTTTAATTGATTGGGCAATTTACATATACCTATGTAACATTTCTCCAACGTGACTATACGAGATTAAATTTTAACCATTCACATACATGGTTGATTGTGAGTTCATTCGTTATATAGAAAAATGGATAAGAATACGATAGTAAGAAGAAAAAAAATATTTCCAAACTTGCCTCGAAATACTAAAACTATGCATTATACTAAATTTGGTAATCAACGTTGTGGCGTATGATGCCATAAATTGGGGGTTCATACTACATGCATGTATGCCAAATTGTTCCTTTTTCTTTTCTTTTTTCCTTCAATTGCCGGACACATTAAAATAGTTATTGCGATATCTTCGTTACGTCAATTTAATATGGATTCACTATTAATCCAACGTATTTATGACCGGTTGTACCTAATTTTATCCTTTTGATTCATTTGCTTCTATTAATTTAACTTGTTTATGCTCGATTTAACATGTTAATTTATAGATTTATCTTATCTATAATTGATATATTCCTTTTGGAATCAATTAAACTTGTTCTTTTTTTATTCATCTTCATTTATTTGTCCATTTAACCTATTCTAGTCTGGTTTTAATAAATCAAACTAGAGTGGTTAATGGATCTAAAATACAAGAAAATCAATTAAATTCTTCAACCTCCATCAAAGAGATTATTTTTTTACAAAATTGTTAATTATGCTCAAGTGACCAGACAATTTACATGTACCCATTTAAACTTCTTCGATGGGACTATTGCACGAGGTTAAATATTAACAAACTCATTTACATGGTTGATTGTGAGTTTTTTCGTTATTAAAAAATATGAATGGATAAGAATATTAAAGTAAAAAGAAAAACGGATTTTCAAACTCGTCTCGAAATACTAAAACTATGCAGTTTAGAAGTCAATATTGTGGCGTATAATGCCATAAATTAGGGGTTCATGACGCATGTATGCCAAATTGTTCCTTTTTTTTTTCTTCTTCTTCAATTGCGATATCTCTATTACGTCAACTTTAACTTCTAAATGCATACTACAATGCGCCATACATGCATGCATACCGTAATTTGTGTAAGTCGGCTATGAAAAAAAATGATGTATGCAGGGCGGACTCAAGATCATGTGTTTGAAGGGCGAGAGTACGAGAAACAAGGATTCGTATGGGGTTCGGGGTGAAATCTTATTTTCGATATATTTTGAGTAAACAATAACAAATAAGTAATTCTTTTTTCAATTTTATGACCATTAAAATATTATTTTAGACATATTGCAGGCCCATTACTTATCAATATTATTTGTGTTATTGAACTATACTAATCTTTTTCTTTTTTTCCTTTTCTCTTTTTCTTTTTTTCTTTTATGATTTATCGAAATTGCCCCTCCATTCTCACGTGTGTATCACATGTGTGCAATTCGGGGAGTAATTTGGCTTAAACTAGACAATTTAACTGCTGGTGCTACAAATAATTGAGTTCATGTATGCTCGTGCAACTTTTTTTCGTTCAGGGATAAAGCGCAAAAACGTGGGGATTTTTTGTAGTTAACCCTAAATTATAATAATCAACTACTAAATTATGACAGTCAACTAAACTAATCATCTACAATATTAGGAAGGGGTCATTAGCAATACACCCCTCCTATAGATAAAAAATAGTGATATGTCCATACCATAATTATTCCTTTGTGAAAACCCCCTAGAATATTTATTTCCAATCTTACCCTTATACTACTACCCATCACGTTTTTTTTAATAATTATATAGCATTAACAAAATTCCTATTAATAAGGCAACTAAATCCCACGTTTTTTTATAATTATCTACTATTTAAATCCCACGTTTTTTTTTAATAAAATTCCTATTAATAAGGCAACAAAATTCCTATTAATGAGGACCTAAATCCCGCTAATTAGGATTAATTAATATAATTTATCTCAATTATTCATTTTTTTTCTCTCTTTCCATAATAACAATTTAATTTCTAAAAAAATGCTTCCAAATTCCTAAAAAATTGCTACCAAATAAAAAGAAAAAGTATTTTCGGACTTTATTTTTTTATTTTTTATTTTTATATTATTTTCGGACTTTATTTAGCCATTTTTTATTTATTTTTATTTTAATATTTTTTAATAAAAATAATTTTTTATTTTTTTTTTATTTTTTTAAACAAAAAACTGAAAATTTTCTCTCCACATGTTTGCAACGCCGAATATGACTATAGTTGAATATGACTATATGTGACTATATTAACTATAGTCATATTTTTTCTTTATATTGTTGTTTTTTTATATTTTGAACTTAAAAAACCCGATTATATGGCATAGTCATGTTTACCAAATCATATAAAACAACGAAGATTCCCTATTGTTTACGAAAACAATCCAATCAATATCCACACAAAAAATCAATTTGAATCTACTTACTAGAAGTCAACTTGAAAACAAGAAGATAGATTATATTCAACAATAGTCATATTCGAATATGACTACAGTCATATTCGAAAAATACATACATATGACTAGGGCTGGGCAAAAATTACCAAATACTGATTACCACGGTATACCTACCACAAATTACCGAATAAATACCGAACTATCGGTTACCACTGCATTTGGTACGGTATCGGTACCGTACCATTGTCTTACGGTACGATAGCGGTATTGTATCTTCAATACCATGGTAATACCGTACCGTACCGCAACTTATTTTAAAAATTAGTTAACATATTTTTCCATTTATATTGTTAAATAAAAAAATATAGTCAACAAATATTACTAAAAAAAATAAAAAACAAGAATAAAGATATGATACATCCTATATATATTATAGAGTAAACTGCAAATACTACCCCTGTGTTATCTCGAAATAGCGAAAACCCCCATGTGATAAATAAACTAGCAAAAACCCCCCTGTGAAATTTAGTCAAAGGCAGAATCCCCCCTAGCTGATTTTTTAGACTTGAAATGACAAAATTGTCCCTCAAAATGTATTTATATATATACATATTATATGTATATTTATTCTTTTTAATTTGTTTGTTTAGAAATAAAAAAAAATAGTAAACAACTAAATTGATTATTTTTTAAATAAAATAATTAAAATATTTATAAAATATAAGAATTTATTAATTGCAAGACTCCAGGGGTATTTGTGTCTTTTTATATCAAGTCAACCCTCAAATAGTTCCATAGGGGGGTTTTTGCTATTTAAATAATTTCACAGGGGAGGTTTTTGCTAGTTTATTTATCACAGGGGGGTTTTTGCTATTTCGAGATTACACAGGGGTAGTTTTTGCAGTTTACTCTATATTATATATACATAAGTAGAATTGTTTTTTTTTTATTTTCATATATTTATGCAAACTCAATATTTGGCTCTCGTTGAAGTTGTTTATGCCACGTACTTCTTTAGTTTCAAAGTCCAATTAATCTCTTATTGGTGGAATATTTTTTGCCATAATTTTCTTCTCCCTTTCTTTCCCCCCAAGTTCCCAGCCTTTTGTTTCATTTGCATTATTGCAACATAGTTTTTTTATTTCTCTTTATATAAACCATGAAACTTTTTTGCTCATTAGTTTCTACAATTTTTCTATAGATATCTTAGTAATCATTAGTTAATTGAAGTGCTATTACGGTCGTATAATGTACATTCATGTAAATTGTCTGATTACCATATTACGGTCGTATAATGTACATTCGTGTAAATTGCATGATTACCATATTCATTTGCTTAATTTGTTGTATTTATGCATTTATTTAGTATTCATCTTAATTATGGTATCATCCGAGTTAATCAACAAAATGATGTACGGTAGATTACAACGTACCGATCATACCGTACCGAAACTAACGGTATACCGAATAACGGTATACCGCAATTGTTGGTACGGCAACGATATATAATTTTTCAATACCGAAAGATACGGTAGGTACACGGTATTGAACAAAATGTCCGGTAACCGTACCGAAACCACCCCTACATATGACCAGTGTTCTAAAAATCGGCCGAGGCGGCCGATTAATCGGTCTCCGAGGCGGAGGCGGTCCAAAACCTTTACGATTTTAGTGTAAAGGTTTGAAAAATCGGTTTTTTGCCTGTGAGGCGGTTTTAGGCGGTCTGAGGCGGTTCGAGGCGGTTTGAGGCAGTCAAACATTTAAGGCGGGTCAAACTCGGTGGCAAAAATCGGTTAAAAATCGGTTTTTTTTTTTTTTTTATAATTCAAAATAAAAGTTGGATTTTAATAAAAGAAAATATGAGTTTATGCCTTATTTTGTTTATGTTAATTGTTATTGTTAAAAAACTAATGATGTATGCTAGGAATGTTCAAGAATAAATGTTAATTCAAAAATTTTGCTTTTTTATTTATATTTTATAAGGATATTTATGTATTATGATCTTATAATTTTTAAACTTTTATTATGTTATTAGGATATATAAATGATGGAGATATAACTATGTTAAATATCTTTTTATATATGTTTGGAGTATTTATAAATAATATTTAGAAATATATTATATTAAATTTTAAAAACCGATTTGTTTCTGATTTATTACCGATTAATCACCGCCGCACCGATTAATCGTGAGTCGGTGCCTGACCGACTCGGACCCGATTACCGCCTTTTACAACCTTGCATATGACTATAGTCATGTTACTGCTCTTGTTCAGATCTGAAAAAAAAATCGAAAAGTACATAAATAAAGATAGAAAAATAACGAGAGAGAGGGATGGGAGTCGACGACAACGGCGGGGATGGTGGTGAAGGAAAGAGAGTGAAAGAGACGACGACGGTGGTGGTGGTGGCATCTGGAAAAAAAAAACTGAGAAAACGAGAAAGATAACGAAAAAGAGAGAAAGAGCCTTATGTGGAAACGAAGGAGGAGGCGGCGGCAACGAGCGACGACGGTGGTGGTGGTGTACAAATCTATGTGAAGACGATGGTGGTGTAAAGAGAGAGAAATCGATGAGACAACGAACATGAGAAATTAATAAATCACTAATCGAGTGAATCAGCAATAGTCATATTCGAACCAGACTATATATATATATATTTTTTTTAAATTAAATTTTTTTTTTTTTTTAATTTTCAAAACAATATGACTGAAAATGACGACTACATGTAACTATAGTACCTATAGTAATTCATAGTTATGTTCGTTTTTTCCCCATATTTTTAGTCGATCAATTGTATACACACACGAATACTGACTTCTACAAAATAAATTCATAAAACCCCAACAAAAATTTACAAATTTAAATAATTTTTATTATAAATCACATCAGAACCAAAAAAATACAAATCGAAAATACATAAATATACGCATATGTAACTACATGTTACTATAGTAATGTATAGTAATGTATAGTAATGTATACAGTCTGTTGAACAGATCTGATGTAACTTAAAAAAACAAAAATTTGACACCTTCAAGGAAATGATTAATGGCCTTCATTAAGCTGCAATTGCAAAATCAAAACAAAAAGAAATTACTTTAGTGCAAATCAACAAATTTGAAGAAAAACATCAAAACACTCAAAAATCACCAAACATTAAGAGATCGAGAGATAGAGGGAGAGATTATTGCTGGGAAATGCTACAGATTTTAAATCAAACAGACAGTGACTCCTCACCCCCCTCGCCTCCTACCAAAACCCTCGACGCCGCTAATAACCACCAATGGTTCCGCGCGGCCACAAATGCAAAAAATATAGAAATAAATCTGAAAACATAAAAATAAATGAAATTACCATCAAAATATAGATCCCGACGAGAGGAATCCAACGGTAGATGACCCGTCAAATTTCGACGGGTGGAACACAAAATAAAACTCCGGCAAGACCACCGTTCTCGAATGAAAAAAAATTGCAGAAACAGATCAGCGTTCGAAACTGGATGAAATCACCACCAAAAGAAAGAGCTCGACGAGAGGAATCCAACGGTAGTTAATCCATCGAATTCCGACCACCGGAGAGAGAGTTATGGCTCCGGGAAGCAATTTCGCCGGTGGGAGGTTTGTGGAGGCGGGATTTTGAATTTGTGAGAGAAGAAGAGAGAGACCGTGAGTGGCTAGGGTTTAAAACTGATTTTAGAAGGGTATTATAGGAACTTCAAGGTAGCCCAGGGGGGTATGTCAAAATATTTTCGAAATGAGGGGGGTTTCCCCTAGAGTGTAATCCACTTGGTAGTTAGTTATATATAATTTGGAAATGAAGAGGGTCTACAAAATAATCCCAAGTCTTTAATAATCAATTGGGTTTAGTTCAAAATATTTTCTATTTGAAGGGGTATTGCATATTTCCCCTATTAGGAATCAACTAAATCAGTTGGGAAAAAAAAAAGAGAAATTCAAATCTTATTATTTATTTTTTTAGCTTAAAAAAAAATTAAAACACGCATATCACAAGGACTAAAATAGAATAAGCTTTACAAACAAGAAACTCGACATAATTAATTCCATGTGATGCATACCACGAGCTACCATATAACATGCCAAACAATCCCTAACTCAGGAAAGAACAAAGAAAAAGTTCCACCACATGTGTACCTTTTGTCCCTTTTCACCATAGTTTTGCTCACCTCTATATTGCAGCTATCATTAAAAAAAAATAAAGAAACAGAAAAAAAAAAGAAAAAAAAAAGAAAAAGAAAAGGAAAAAAAAAAAGAAAAAGAAAAGGAAAAAGAAAAAAGAAAAGAAAATGGCAATGTCATGTCCACATTCAAAGTTTCAATTAATTAATCTGTTTTTATGTTTTCTTTTGTCAATTGATTGATATGAGAAAAGTACATTTTGGGATCAACAATCAAGTTGGTGCAAAAAGTACCAATATTGAGGTAAGGTAGTGAAAAAGGGCAACGTGGCGTTGGATACGCCATAACATTATGGAGTGGAAGGATAAAAAATTGTAAAATGCATTTAATCATAGCAAGCTCCATAAATAATTTTTTTTTTTTTTTTTTTTTTTTTTTTTTTTTTTTATATTTGATTGCAATTACTTTAATTTCTTCTCAATATTTTTATTTTCTTTGGATTAATTTTTTTTTAACTAAAATTTGAAATAAAAATCAGTGTTACATTAAATTTTAATTTTTCATATCAATCCACTTGAAAAAGTATCAACGTTCGTTAAGAATCAATTTTTTTTTTATATTTTTAAGAGAAGAATCATATTAAAAAGAAATTAATACTTATATTCAATTTGATTCGAGATATCAATTTTGGTTCAATATTTACTTTGGTTGAATTTTGATTAAATGTTACTGTTTGTAAAGCTTAATATTTATTTTGATTCAATAAATCAATTTGATTTCTGCAAATGTTTCTAGTTTGTTAAACTTCCAGATAAGAAATTTGTTGTTATAAATTTTGTCGCGCTTTATTTTTTCTCTCGTCGAGTAGTACTCATCATGACAACTACCACAACTATGAAGAGCAAATTGCTATTTTGACAAACACTATTGAAGGACTCACAAAGTATGTCTAAAAACAAGATTCTTATATCGAAAAGTTGATCAATAAGATTGCTAAATTTGATGTTAGTCAAAGTATGAAAAATTAGACGGATGTGCATGCCGAAGTAGAGACATCTGCAAAGCAACAACCAACAAAACAAAAAAGAAGGCTTCAATACAAGAACTTCATCTTTTCTCAAAATTTCAACAATTTGAAGGCAAATGCAACCTCATTTTCACTTGCAATCATGATGGAATGTATACAGATTACCTTGTCAAGCAATTCATCCAATCCCTATAAGAGAATACGTTTAATTGGTACATTGATTTGTAGGCTAACTCGAATGACAATTAGAATAAGAATTTATCAACCGTTTTTACAACACACAAAAGACAATAAGCATGATTCAGCTCACCAATTTTGCGTCAGTGGAACAAGGGGAATCTTATAATTGGAAAGATCAATTGTTTGAGACATCAGTTATTGAGTTGTGTATTCAGAGAATGCGTTTGGAACCCCGGTATATTCTTTAAGGGGTTCAACTTATTTTTTTTCAAGAATTGGTCACTCGAGCACATGATATAGAGTTTCGTATAAATGCAAATGAATTTGAAGGATTTTCGATCAAAAAACCATACCAGCTCAAAAAAAAAAAACATCTCGAAGAAGAATGATAAGATCATGAGAATGGGGTAAGTTTTTTTTTTTTTTTGATATCTCAAGTGAAGAATTCGTGATAGTTAATTCAATAGCATGTGCAGTGTGATTGGAGTCAAATCAAATAAATAATTCCTAATTGTAAATCCTAATTTAACTTCAAGTTCATGATCTTTAACCTCTAAAATTGGATTTTGACTTTTTTCTTTCCTCTTCTTTTGATTTTTTTTGTCGTCGCTGATCGGCGGTCAACGCTAGTCTCCTTCATTGACCTTTTTAAAAGAACATCATTGTGTTACACAATAATATTATTTTGTAACACAGTAATATTGTTCAGGAAAAAAAAGGTTGATATGGACCACCCGTAAAAAAATATTTTTAGAAAAATTTAAGAAATTTTTTTTTTTTTATGTAAAAATCAATAGCATTGGCGAAAAGAAAAGGTCAACGACGATTGATATCGAAATTAGCTTGTAGTCAATTGAATACCCGGTAAAATTGAGGTCAAATTGATAAAATTAAAGTATATAAAAATCTGAAGGAATGTTTTAGTCTTTTATACACATCACAACAATATTTATATTTTTTTGCAATTGAATATTTTTTATGAACGTATGTATGTTCACCGTTGACTTATTCGTAATAGCCCTAAGTATAAAATATAATGCACATAGATTGATCGGGTCACATTGTAATAACTCATAAATTGACTCCATTGTGGTCAAATATGGACACCTGACTTAATTCTGGAAGCTCCTTAATTAGTGGCCTAATTTTGCCAACTAATAAAAACAACACGATGCCCAATGCAGATACTTTTTAGCCCCTCTTTTTTCATGTCTCAACATTTAATCTCATTTTCAGACATGCAGGAAATAAACTTCTAACCAACATGTTGTACCAAAAAATCATTACCGAAATTTAGATAAAATTCATTATGGTGGTGGTTCTACCAAAACTAAAATAAAAAATAAATAATTAAATAAAAAAATTGGTATATTGATATACATACCAAAATTTCAGTCCCATACTCTTTAGAGTAACATACTTTTCATAGTAACATTAATTCTTTTTTCACAATAATATTAATTTTCAGAGTAACATTATTTTTTTCTCACAATAACATTAATTTTCACAGTAACATTAATTTTCGTAAAATTATTAAATTTTTTTTCCATTGTAATATTATTTTTCACAAGAACATTAATATTTAAAAAAAAAGATACTTCATCTGTTCCATATTAAATGTCTTTTTGGAGTGTTTTTTTTCTCCCAATTTATTTATCATTTTAGAGTTCCAATAAAACATTAATTGCATTTTTATCGAATTTGCCCCTTATAACTATTAATTAGTTAATTAAAAAATAATTAATGACAAGGGTATTTTAGTATTTACTATGTTATTTTGATATAATCTATACATGTTTATTGAGTATCTTAATATACGTCCAACCACCAAAATTGACATATAATATGGGACGAAGGGAGTATTTTATTTTATAGTAATATTAATGTTCACAGTAACATTAATTTTCGCAGTAATATAATACTATTTTACTCTTGAGAGCAGTAGTATAGTGGTACATTACTGTTCACCACATCATTAAAGTCATATACTACTGTTGTCAACAATAATATTGTGGTCACAGTAATATTACTGTGGTTAACCATAATATTACTGTGATGAGCAGTCGTATAACGCTATATTACTGCTAACCACAACATTGTAGCTATATATTACCGTTAACCACATCGTAATAGTTTAAACAATTTTTTTGTTAAAAATAATATTGTTGTGCCGACTGCCAACTATTTTTACGGCGACCAAAAACGTTAACAGATGAAGGTGGTGGCGGCGGCGAGCGAGTGGTGGCCTAAGTGGCAGCAAGTGGTTGTGGAGGTGACAGATAGTGATGGTGGCGGCAGTGGTGGTGGTGGTGGGCAGGGCCGTTCCTGAGAATTCGGGGGTCCTAGACGAGATTTAAGAACAACTTAAAACGGGGCCCCTATTTGACAAATCAATTTTTATTAAAGTGTGTTCAAAATTAAATATACTAAAAACATATAAATAATATTTTCTAAAAATGATGGAATAAAAGATTACAAGGGTTCGGGGGCAGAGCCCCTGAAATATTTTTTGAAATGTATGAATATAAAATAACTTAAAATATAGAAAAAGTTCAAAATTAATAGGATGATTTGCTCGTTCACTTCCTCCCATGACATATAATCCTTATAGCAAATATGCTTCACAAATATTTATATAACTAAAATACACTAATGAATATTAATTCTTATTTTATGTATAAATATAAATAGTTAAGATTATAAATTTAATATTTAGAGGGCCCAAGGTTAAGAAAATTGTAAAAATATCTATTGATTATTTATTTTAAATTGATTTTAGAACTGATGTTCAGAAATATTATATATAATAAATTTTGAAAGATAAGTATTAATATAAAAAGTGTATATAAAATAATTTGGGGCCTAAATTTTCGTAAAAAAATATTCGAGGCCCTAGGAGACTGCCTACTTCATCCCGCCCCCCCTCAGAACCGACCCTAATGGTGGGTGGTAGATGGTGGTGGAGGGTTGGGTGGGTGCTGGTGGTGGCAGTTGTGGTAGCGATGGCAACGGGTGGTTGTGGGTGGTGGTGGTGGCGACGGGTAGTTGTTGTTGGTGGTGAGAACTGTGAGTCGAAATTTGCAATATACAATATTTGATAAAAGGTGTTAGAGCCTGTTTGGCTAAGCTTATAAGCTCCTAAAAACATCTTATAAGATGTTTAGGAGCTTATAAGTTGTTAAAAGGTGTTTGGTAAAAAAATTGCAAAAGATCTTATTTTTTCCATAAATAAGCTCTTAGGGAGCTTATAAGATGTTTTTAAAAAAATACCTCTACCCCACCTTTTTTTCTTTAAGATCTTATTTGCTTCTTTACTAAAACACTTAAAATACAAAATTACCCTCAAATACTTTATTATATTACATGAATACTAATAATATTTATATTTTATCAAAACAACGTATTCTTGTAATAAAGATTAATAATTAATTAAATATAATTATCGTAATTATCATAATAATTGTAAAAAATAGTATTCTCTATTTATATTTTATATGTATATAAAAACACACGAATATTCTTATTATCTCCATAATAAATTATATTTCTTTCATCTATAAAAAAAATTATATTTCTTTTACAACTTTTATTTTATATTATTATTATTATTTGAAAAAATAATTTGTAAATATTATAATAATATTTTAGGAACAAAAGTATTTGAGTCAAATAAGTTTAACAATTATACTGGCGTCATGTATTTTTTTGTCATTATAGCAATAAACAGACCTTTTATTTCCAAACACCTGAACAACTTATAAAAACAAAAAGTAACTTATAAGCTACATATCCAAACACCTTAAAAAATAATTTTTAAAATAAGATCTAACAGCCTATCAGCTCCTAAAACATCTTATCAGATGTAGGAGCTTATAAGATGTTTTAAATAAGCTTAGCCAAACGGGCTCTTAATGTGAAATAATAAATAAATTAGAGTTTAAATCATGAGTTGGGGTTTTTCAAATGAATTACGAGTAATTATGATGTATAGAGTATGATTTTTTTCCTTATTAACAATAAATTTTGAATGTATGTTAGAGTGTGCGGATTTATTTGCAAAAAAGAAAAATAAAATATCACATTTGAATTAAGCATGTGTCAATGACTTATATGCACTTTCCCTTGAATTTAACGATATAAAAAAAATTTCATATTTGAAAAGAAATATGGATCCACTTGTTATGCAACGAATTTATAATCCTCATTTAACATAGTTGCCATTTTTTGAATATAATGTGACATTAAATTTTGGACATGATTTTTACTTTGAAAAAAAAAAAGAGGAGAAGAATAATAAAAAAGAGTTGCCATTTTTTGAATAAAATTGGCCATAGACCCTCAAAACACTATATACACTTGGCACTAACCAAATGGGGCCCACCTCCTCCACTAGCAATGTGGGATAATATGTAAAGAATTACAATGCAGCCAGTTGGCAACGGACACGTATACGGGTTTTTCACCACTGCGGCCACTCCGTTTGATAAGGCTATCCTTTGGTCATTGGGTAATTTCGTACACGTGTCAGCTTTCTCTCTACAACTAATTACAAAATTATGCTATTATTTTATTAATTAATATAATAATATGTCTAATTCCAGGCAAGATCCTACTTAGGGTCGGTCACGACGTTTACACACACCCCAACTTAAGGACACGTTTGGTTGCACTTTTTCTCTCCCCTTCCTATTTTTCTTTACGAATTTGTATTCTATAACACATCCAGTACTAAAACGTTTTGTAATAATTTACCAGCTAGTGATAAACAATAGTAGTGTAAACGAGTCAAGTTTGGCTATTTTGGCGACCTCCAACCTCAAGCTCGAGCTTTTTGTGTATTTGTTTCAGGGTTTGAGCCCGAGCATGAACAATTTTGTGTTTTTTTATCTATTAATATTAATAATATTGGAATTTTATTTCTATTATTTATAATAAAAAATATGAAATAAAAGAAATGATATGTAATTTATTTATTTTAATTACTTTTATGAATTTAGTATTTATTTTATATTAGTTATATTTAATATAAAAAAATGGAGAAAAAAACGTTCGCGAGTCCACGAAAACTAAGAATGAGCTCGTGCACGACTCATCAGAAAGTTCAAACTTGAAAAATTAGAGCTCAACCTTTTGTCAAACCGATTCAACTCATTTACACCCCTAATTGACTATTATTTTGACTGAGATGTTCTTCATTACATTAAAAAAATACTCAACAAAATATTGATCGAATTAAACACATCCAAATTGATTTACATTGCAATATCCAAATTCAATTAGCCCAAAATAGACCATTTCATTGAGATACCACCATAAGATTCATAGGAACTAAAATCCAGAATCTTCATATACAAATATGAATCCCCCTTTTCATTCTAGAGATACATAACTTATTTCTACTACATAACTTTCAACTTTTTAATGCTTTATACTTGCAATATATTATATATAATTTTCCCCCCTTAGTTCAATGTACCCATAAACCATATTTGTCATTTTGATATTCTAAAAAAGAATATATATATATATGCAATGCTAATATAAAATTTATGGTAAGTTACGGCCACCTCTAAAGTAAGGTTAAATTATGAAAATCCCATTCTGTTTGGAAAACAATCAGACCTCAACTATAAATCTTCTTACACGTCCATCCTTATAGTGTCAAATTAAATAAAATGTTCTCTAATTTGTATTCGTTCTGTGCAAAAATGCAGTTTTTAATGTGCAACAATCCAATATTTACAAGCTAAGAGACACATTTTATGATCATCTTATTTCAAGATAAAACGAATACAAACTGGAGAATATTCCACTAAATTTGACACAATTACCCAAACACGATAATTTTTTATTTTTTTTGTAATATGACATTAGCTTAGGTTCGGGCATAATTTACCCTAAAACTTAAAATTAAAATTAAAATTTTACATCTAGAAAAGGAAAGAAAAAGACAGGTAGGCGTACATACGATGGAATCTAAGTAGAGAAGAAAAGAAGATACCAGTTTATTAGAGCAAAGCCAAACGGGTCATTGGGGCAAAAGTGGGACCCACCATCCAGTAAAAAGGGGAATTAAATTAAATTAAAATTTCCACAGTGGAAAATGGCTGGAGGATTCTCACCTAGCAAATATGCATCACTCAATTCATTTCTAGTCCATCGTCTTCCTCCTCCTCGTTTCCACAACAAGAGAGAGAAAGTTAGAGAGAGAAGCTAGAGAGAGAGAGAGAGAAAAATGTCACTCACATAAAAAACACACACCTCTCTTCTTCTTTGCAGAAAAGACAAGACGCTTTTCTCGTCTGGAACACAGTATACAACAGTAAACCAACCCTTCTTCTACTAATCAAAGGTTTTTATTTTTTTTTATTTTTTTATTTTATATATATATTTTATTAATGGGTTTCTTGTTTATGATTTAATATGTTCAGTATTTCTATTTATTTTTATTTTTATTTTTAATGTAAATCTGTTTGTGTCCCCATACATCTGGTTCGTTATTGTTTATGAGATTATTTGTATTCCAGTTGACTATATATAGATTTGACAACTCATAGCTAAATTTCTGGTGGGGTGCTGTTATTTTTTTTTTTTTTTTTTGCAGAATCTCTCTCCACAAACAAGGTTGAATTGCTGCGCAAGGGACTCAGATTTCTTGATTTCTAATTTTGGCTCTTCTTTTGATTTCTCTGTTTTAGAAACTATCTCCAAAAAGAAAGAGAAAAAAAACCCTGTAATTCTTCAAACCAACGAAGTTCTAGAGAGAGAAAGTTCTAGAGAGAGAGAGAGAGATTCGACCATGTCGGTAGCTTTGCTGTGGGTGGTATCTCCCACATCGGAATTCTCAAATGGCACCGTGTTCCTCGATTCCTTTCGAGCTGTCGCTAGGTGCAACAATCTAATAAAAAAGGGTCAGAAAAAGAGTCGAAAATTCGGCTCAACGAACGCAGATTCGGGGTACAGATCGAGCAGATTCTCTATAACCAATAGCATGATAGCTACTCCAGCTGGCGAAATCGCCTTATCGTCCGAGCAGAAAGTCTACGATGTGGTCTTGAAGCAAGCAGCTCTGGTTAAGAGACGGATTAAAAAATCGAACGAGGATTTGGAAGTGAAGCCGGATATTGTTCTTCCCGGTACGGTTACCTTGTTGAGTGAAGCTTACGATCGATGCCGTGAAGTTTGCGCAGAATACGCCAAGACGTTTTATCTCGGTAATTAGAACCTCATTTTTGTTAATTAATTACATTTTATGTTTCGTAATAATCAAGAACCGTTAATTATTCGCTTGGTTCGTTTTTTTTTGTTTTTACAGGAACGTTGCTAATGACACCCGAGAGGCGAAGAGCTATATGGGCGATGTACGGTAAGACAATTTCGATTTATTTTCGTCCTGTCTGAATTTCAAGAATCGTGGTTCGGTTCATAATTTTTTGTTAAACTAATTCATTATTGCAACTACTAAAAGAGTAGGTAAAGTTTGGAAGCATGATAGTCTAATGATGTTTAATTATTAAAAAAAATGAAAAATCGAATCATGACAACAAAACAAATCATTGACCGTCTACCATGTGTGACACGTTTAATTAGAAATATTCTAAATTATTTCGTTTCGATCTCGAAAAACTTGGTCCTATTTTCTTGAAGTCAATGCTTCAATTCTCTTGATCATCTTTCTTGTTGCTAATGTAAAAGAAAACCCGTGACAAATGTCGATCGAATTTTCATAATTTCGTACGTATTGAACAGTGTGGTGTAGGAGAACCGACGAACTCGTAGACGGTCCAAACGCGTCGCATATAACTCCAACCGCATTGGATAGATGGGAAGACAGGCTGGACGATATTTTCAGCGGGCGACCTTTCGACATGCTCGACGCCGCTTTGTCCGATACCGTTACTAGGTTTCCTGTCGACATCCAGGTTTGATACATCTTGTAATAGATCTTTTTTTTTTTTTTTTTTTAAATTTTGTGAACCGAGTACATGATGTAATAGTTGGTTGATAAATAATACGTGAATAAATTTTTGTGCAGCCATTTAAAGATATGATTGACGGTATGAGAATGGACCTGTGGAAATCGAGATACAAGAACTTCGACGAGTTGTATCTCTACTGTTACTATGTAGCTGGTACTGTTGGATTAATGAGTGTGCCGATTATGGGCATAGCACCCGAATCGCAGGCTACAACGGAGAGTGTGTATAATGCTGCTTTGGCTTTAGGTCTGGCTAATCAGTTGACCAATATTCTCCGAGATGTTGGTGAAGAGTACGTTTTTTTTTTTTTAATATTAATTCCATAATTTAATATTATTCCGCTAAATTAATAGAATTTTGCTGGTCTCAACTGTATCAGTTTATAGAGGTTTAACTGTATATTTTGTTGGAAAATACAGTGCGAGGCGAGGAAGAGTGTATCTACCGCAGGATGAGCTGGCGCAGGCGGGACTATCCGATGAAGATATATTCGCCGGGAAAGTGACGGATAAATGGAGAAATTTTATGAAGAAGCAAATTGCTAGGGCGAGGAAATTCTTCGACGATGCAGAGAGTGGTGTCACTGAGCTAAGCGCAGCTAGTAGATGGCCTGTAAGCATTTTCGATAATTTATTAATTAATTTATTTTATTTTGGCGGAAAATATTTATTTTGAATTCATTGGGAAAATGGGTCCTCGTTAAAACCTTGTTTGGTCAAATTATTGAATTTTCAGTATTTAAATAAAAAATAAAGAAAATAATCTTGAATTTTCGTCTCAGGTGTGGGCATCGTTGCTTCTGTATAGACAAATACTGGACGAGATAGAAGCGAACGACTACAACAATTTCACGAGGAGGGCTTATGTTAGCAAACCGAAGAAGATTCTTGCTCTGCCGCTTGCATATGCAAAGTCGCTTGTTCCTCCGTCGTCCAAACCCTCGTCTACTCTTGTAAAGACATGAGTAGAACATTTCACCATCAATCTATATATATAATATATAATAATATATATATAAGTTTATTATTTGTTACTGAAGTATACAGTTGTGAAGGAAAAAGACCAGATACTTTTGTACATCCAAGTAATTGTGGCAATTTAGTGAGAAATTGAAATATAGAAAGTAGCATATTGACTTGTTTGTTTCTCTCCTGAAAAAATGGAGGGCTTTGTTGTGTTCAAAACATGGCTTGGATGAATGATTGACAACTATAAAAAGCATGAATTATATGAACAACTAACCTTTAACAATGAAACAGATCAAAGGCTTCAAAATGAGAAAAATAACGCTATGTAAGTGACCATCTCTTTGTATCAAATCTAATTCTTGTAAAATAATATCGAAAGAAATCAAAGAAAGATAAACTTTATCTATTAATCTAGAGTTGTAACATATGAAATGCAAATTAAGTATTATAAAGGAGAAACGCGAAGAGCAAACCTCTAGTGAAACGTTATTAATGGCGTCCATACTGTGATGTACAATACTGAAACAACAATACTACTTGTAAAAATTTCAAAAGAGATAAGACGTATACGCCACTATCTTGACAGAACGATGTGCTGAAAACGAAAGGAAGAATACCATATATCGCTAAACTAATACTAATATCAATACTAATTCTAATAGTAATACTAATACTAATACTTATACTAATACTAATACTAATATTAATCTAATATTAATACTAATAGTCATACTAATAATATTAGCTATACTAATATCAATAGATATACTAATACTAATATTATTATTATTCCTAATACTAATCCTAATATTTTAATATGCTAATACTAATACTAATATTTTAATATAGTAATGCTGCTAATATACTAATACTAATGTTAATGCTAATGTTAAAAATCTGAATATGCTAATACTGAGGCTAATTCTAATTATAAGTGTAATCCTAATATTACTCATATCCTTATCCTATTCATAATCCTATTCCTGACACTAATCCTAATTCTAATATTAATCCTAATCATAATCATATTCCCAACATAATCATAATCCTAATCCTATTCCCAATAATTCTAATACTAATAATGCTAAATGCTAATGTTAATATTAATTCTAATTCATATTCTAATCTTAATTCTAATGCTAATCATAATACTAATAGTAATCCTAATTATAATCATAATCTTAATTATAATTCTAATACTAATATTAATCATAATTCTAATGCTAACTAGTATTTCACCCGTGCGTTGCAAAATGAGAAAAATAAACTTATGTAAACGACTATCTTTTTATAACAATACCAATTCAAGTAAAACAAAATGGAAGGAAATAAAAAACATAAATTTAATCTCTTAATTTAGAGTCGTAACATATGAAATCAAGTTAAATATTACAAATAAGAAAACATGAAGCGCGCAAAACACGATATCAAGATTAAGTGAAATCATGTAAAACAAATGGTATAACTCTATTTCTTGGATTGCAATGTACTACATACACCATGTGAATCTTCTATAAAATAACTAAGATAACAACAAACACGGTAGTAGAGAAGTAACACAATAGATATTCAAATAACCTGCAAGTTTATCACTGTGGCGTTCAATTAGTGAAGCACATTACTCAAACAACAATAAAACTTATAAATATTGCAAAAGAGATATGATCTATACGCCAATACAGTACTGATATTAATGTTGATACCTATACCGATACCAATACTGTTACCAATAGTGATACTAATTCGATTAATACTAATACTAATACTAATGTTAATACTAATACTAACACTAATATTAATACTAATAGTGATACTAATACTAATATTGGTAATAATACTGGTACTAATATTAATATTAATACTAATACGAATACTAATACTAATACTAATACTAATACTAATACTAATACTAATACTAATACTAATACTAATACTAATACTAATACTAATACTAATACCAATACTAATACCGATACTAATACTGATATTAATACAAACATTAATAATAATACTGATACTAATACTAATTGTCATACTCGTACCAATACTAATACTAATATTAATATTCATATTGATACTAATAGTAATACTAAGAATAAGACTAACATTGATACTAAGACTAATAATAATATTGATACTTACATTGATAATTATAGTGATATTGATACTAATACTTATACTCATAGTAATACTCATAATAATATTATATTAATACTAATATTAATATTGATACTGAAATAGACACTAATACTGAGACTCATAGCAATATTAATATTAATACTAATACTAATACTTATATTGATATTGATACTGATAATGATACTCATAGTAATACTAATACTAATATTGATACTCATACTAATATTGATACTCATACTCATACTGATACTCACAATTTTAATGATACTCGTACTAATACTGATACTGATACTGATATTAATATCGATATTGATATTGATATTGATATTGATATTGATACTGATGCTCATACCGATACTGATATTGATATTGATATTGATATTGATACAAATGTTGATACTGATACTTATATTGATACAAATGTTGATACTGATATTGATACTAATATTGATAAGGATACGGATACTGAAACTGAAACTGATATTGATACATGCACTGGTACTGATACTGATACTGATAATGATAATGATATTGATATTAATATTGATACTGATAATGATATTGATATTGATATTGATACTGATACCGATACCGATACCGATACCGATGCCGATACCGATACTGATGTCGATACTAATGCCGATACCGATAATGATACTGATACTGATACTGATATTTAGACTAATATTAATATTAATACTAAAACTAATATTAGCACTAATATTAATACTAATACTATTAGTAATACTATTACTAATAGTAATATTAATACTATTACTATTACTAATACTATTACTAATACTATTACTATTACTAATACTATTACTAATACTATTACTAATACTAATATTAATACTAATACTGATACTAATATTAATATTAATTCTAATACTAATATGTTAATATTGTTAATGTTAATGCTAATGTACATATTCTAATGCTAATACTAATTTTAATGTTAATGTTAAATGTGGATATGTTTATGCTGATTATAATCGTAATACTAATATTATCCAAATCCTTATCATACTCCTAATCCTATTCATAACACTAATCATGATTCTAATCCTAATTATAATTCGAATCCTAAACCTAGTTCTAACATCAATTATAATCCTAATAGTTTTACTACTAATAATACTAATGATAATGCTAATGTTAATTCTAATTATAATTCTAACTTTAATTCTCACCACAATCCTAATCCTATTGCTAATCATAATAATAATACTAATACATGTCACTAATTGTAGTACTAATCAATAATGATAATCTTAATTATAATTCAATTACTAATATTAATCATAATCATAATCATAATCCTAATTCTAATATTAATTATAATACTATATTAATCTGAATCCTAATCCTAGTATTGATACTAATACTAATTCAAAGAATATTAATTATAATCATAATTCTAATGCTAATACTAATCACAGTCCTAATTCCAATTTTGCATCAATGTTTTTGCAATTATCTATTATTTTGTATAAAAAACAATTTTATTCAATCTCGCAACTTTTATACCAAATTCTTTGTGCCTTGTGCGGTACCTGAAACATCAAGAAACACATATTAAATATATTAGAAATTAATATTTAATTATATTATCAAGCCGACATTAAAATTATTTAAAATAATATAAGGGTATAAGAGAACGTTAAGACGTGAAAAGAACGGTAATCGTTGTTAATAGGATAAATTACGAAAATCCTCATGAACTTAGGCTAAATTACGGAAACCACCCCCAGTTATCGGTAATTACCAAAATCCCCCAGGTGATTGTTTATGTCTTACACAACCCCCTTATGGTGTGATTTTTTTACGAATTTTTTTTTATTCAACGTAGTATCCCAAAAATTGTGGATTCTACCCTTGCAGACGTGACATTTCTTTTATCTTAGTCTTTAAATACAAAAAATATCCTTAGGGGAGGTAATAGTAATACTACAAAGTTGTGAAAATGTTATTTAAGAAGAATAAATATTTCGTGTAAAATCCCCATCAGGGTAATTTTTGTCTTCAAAAAAGTACCATAAACAAATAGTCGAGTGCAGGGTAGAATCAGCATTTTTCGAGGAATATTCCACGTAATAAAAATGAATTCCGTGAACAATCATTCCGTAAGGGGGTCGATGTGAGACGGAAACAAACATTAGGGAAATTTTGATAATTACGAATATGATATTAAATTAATAAAAAATATAAACATATTCTCTGCTCATGTTCATGTAAAATGTATAATATAAAACCCCCCTGAGGTAAGTCTGAATAACGGAAATCCCCCCCACGTTCTCGTAATTACGAAAACCCCCCCTGAGGTATGCAGACATCTTACAAATCGCTCTAACGGTGTTAAACTTGATAGAATCTTTTTGATTCTCCTGAATATTCCTCCGATAATACCAATTTTGCCCTTGTACACGAAATTACCCTTAGGGGGGTAATTGTAAGCATTTTATTTAATGAGGGGTCATAAATATATACTCTTTATGAAATATATAAGTGTCTGCAAAATACTTATTTTTCTTAAATTAAACCCAAATATAATCAATCATTATGAAAGTACAATGTATTTTTATTGGATTAAAAAAATCAATGGATGAGATTTCAAAATTTAATTATTTTTTATATATAAATTTAAATATTTTACAATTCGAGAAATACAACCATGCATCATTCAAGCTAAAAGCATAAATCCGTATGAATACTCCTCTGGATAAATAAAATCAATTAAAATAAATAAATAAAAAAAAAAAAATTATAATATCAAATTATCAATACAAATTACAAAGTAATAAATAAATTTATAAAAGCAATAAATCATCAACTGAAAGGGATGCCATGGGAGATTTTCGTTATTTAGGCTTACCTCAGGGGGGTTTTGGTAATTTGCCCTTTATTTTTTTACATATTTAACAGAAGGATATAATAGACATTTCACGTTTTCGGTTAAAAAAATTCGGTCAACCGTTAGTCAAGGGGGGTTTTCGTAATTACGAGAACGTGAGGGGGATTTTCGTTATTTAGGCTTACCTCAGGGGGGTTTTGGTAATTTGCCCAATAATTTATTCCGCAATTTTTTTTTATAAATTCAAGTTCATAAATTAAAATACAAAATTTATGTAACACCATCAATCATACAATTATAATAAATGAAGATTTTCAATTGAATTTAAATAAATTTAAATTAAATTAATTACTATTAAAATTAAATTAGAAAATAAAACTATTTAAAATTTTTAAGAAAGTTGATATATTTAGAGCATTTTATAAAGTGGTAATGGCAAATAGGCCCATGACAAGGGCACTTAATTAAAAGAGGGGCATCCAATTTTTTTGTCTTTCAAATAAATCCAACCCATTCAAACTTATTTGCAAATAAGGAAAATCCTTTTATATATACCAAAATTACCCCAAATTCATTGAAACCCATTTTAACTTCAATTTCATGATTTACACCCCAATTTAGCCCAATTTCATTAATTAACCAATTTTAACCCTAATTTCAATTTTGACCCCAATTATGACCCGCCATCACCGGAGACCGCCGGTCGCCGCCGTTGACCGGCGTTGACTTTTTTTTTTTTTTTTTTTTTTTTTTTTTATAATTTTGTTTTTCTTAGAAAAAATATTTTAATTAATATTACAAGCTTGGCTGCTAAATTACTGTCTCCGGCAGTTATTTAACTGTCGGAGACAGTAATTTAACTGTTAATTGACTCTTTTGTTTTTTTTTTCTTCAAAAATATTTTAATTAATATTACTGTATTCGTTGCTAAATTACTGTCTCCAGCAGTTATTTAACTGTCGGAGACAGTAATTTAACTGTTAATTGACTTTTTTATTCTTAAAAAAAATATTTTTAATTAATATTACTGTATCCGTTGCTAAATTACTGTCTCCGGGAGTTATTTAACTGTCGGAGACAGTAATTTAACTGTTAATTGACTTTTTTTTTTCCTTGAAAAAAATATTTTAATTAATATTATTGCCTTGGATGTTAAATTATTTTTCTTCCAACAGTAATTTAACTGTCTTAGACAATAATATTAATAATATTACTATTCGGAAAAATAATATTCATAATATTACTGTCCCAAACAGTAATATTACTGTCTGAGACAGTAATTTAGTAGCCAAGACAGTAATATTAATTAAAATATATTTTTTCTAAGAAAAACAATTCAAAAAAAAAAAAAAAAAGTCGACGCCGGAGACCGGCTGTCTCCGGCGGTCAACGCCGGAATCTGGCCGGAAAAAAAACATTTCAGAAAAAAATTTATTTTCCTAAAAAAAAAAAGTTTTGGGGGTTAATGTGATATATTTGTTTAAATTCGGGGTCAATGTGTAATATTAAGAAAGTTAGAGTTTAATGGATGGAATTGATAAGAATTATATTATTGAGGGTATTTTAGCCTAAGACATGGGGATGGGCTTAATTGAGAGACTGTTTTTTTTGTGAACCAAAATGCATTTAAGTCCCATGTGATGGCCTTTTTGCCATTTGCCCTTTTATAAATATTAAGATATACATATATAATAACATAATTTAATATCTTTTTAATTTTGGAAAATGTTGACATGTTTTTTGATGATTTATTTTCACCAATCAATTTGCCAAATAGGATGAAATTGAATACATGTCACCAATTGAAATTGACAAATGTCAATCAATTAGTTGTGAAATTCAACTTTTATATATTATAAAGATACTAATATCTATATAATATATAAAGGAAGAATACATAATCAAGATTTTTATGTCTTCAACTTTGATCCAATATTCTTTCATTTCTTTCCTTAATTATTACATTCCAATTTATCAATATAAAGCACTCTTTTAAATTATAGGATTAATATATTTCCAATCTCAATTTTCATTCATGAACTTTTCCTAAATTATCAAAAATATATTCAAACAATGTGAACTTACCATAAAAGACATCTAAATTGTATACGTAATTTATACACAAAATTTATTTTATTACTATATAAATAGATTGTGTATACCTTATTGAACCCTTCTTTCCTAATTTTCTACACGTTTTTTTTAAATTATATAGCTTCTACTTCCACAAAATATGCCATTTTCAGTTTTTAACAAATCCGTATTTCATATTATTTGTATACAATTTGGTTTTGATAATTTTTTTTATCGTATGTCTTACTTTATTTTCATTATTTAGAAAAGAAAATAGTAGTGCTATTTCCACATCCAAAGTATCTCAATTCAACACCAAAGGTTATAAAATGTCATAAAACATATTTCGTTGATTCAGTTTTAAAATTGGCTAATAATTACATTATAAAAAATAACATAATAATCAAACAATGACCTTAATTAGTCCCATGCATCAGTTGTTGAAATTCATTGTAATGTAATGTGAATACAACAAATAACGGTCTCAAATAAATTGTAACATTTAACACCATCACCACAACACATAGAGTCTCATGCTCCAACATTTATTACATAATTCATTTTCATTAAATTAAAAAGAAAAATCCTTAGGCATGATGATGTGGTCGAAGACGAATCGGAAGGCCTTGGACAGGGGTAGGAATGGGATCGTATATGATTTTCTCACTATCAATCACCAATTCCCACTTGAATGTTTTGACAAGATTGTGAAGAAATATAAGTATCTCCAATCGAGCAAACTCTTTACCCAAGCACATACGAGGCCCCCCTCCAAACGGAACGTAACTGTAAGGTATCGGTCCCGTCCCTTCAAATCTCGATGGATCAAAATCTTTGCTGTCTTTAAACAAATTCGGATCTCTGTGTGTCAAAGATGAGCTCCAATACAACTGCATGCATTACATGTTTTCATATTCATTACTCACATTTAAAAAAAAATTAAATTAATTCAACTACATGTACAAGTATATCACCTTCCATCCCTTTGGTATGTCATAGCCTCCATAATTCAAATCCACCACAGCTTCTCTGAATGCACCTATTAATGGCGGCGATAATCTCATTGCTTCGGATGCCACATTCCATGAGTACTTCATCTTCTGCAAATCCTCCCACTCCAGAAACTCCCCGTCTTTTTTCGATGATGCTATCTTATTTTGTTCTGCTCTCCATATACCAATTAATTCAGATAAATCCTCGATTTTTAGGCAAGGAGAAAGAAAAAAACAAGAAAACTGACCTGTTAATACTTTCTGATAGACCTGAGGGTGTTGTGCAAGATACTTGATCAACATTGTTAGAGCAGAACTTGAGGTATCATGTCCCGCAAAGAGAAGCATCAGTATATTATTTATAATGACTTCCTCAGACATGAACTTTCCGTTTTCGTCTGGGTAATAAAGCAAATGAGACAGAAGATCCTGTGAAGGTACAGCTGTTTTCTCTTCCAAAGCCACTCTCCTATGTTTGACTATCTTCTCAAGTTCCTTCCTGATCGAATTCGTTGCTCTCTTTGCTTTGAAAAACCTCGTTCCTGGAAAATTTATAGGTATCGAAATAACCCCTTTAATGAAAACATTAAAAAGTGTAGCAAGCGTATCTATATGCATTGGGTCTTCAATGCTCATAAACAACCGACACGCCACCTCGAACGTGTACAATCTGATGGCTTCAAAAACCTTAATCTCATCATTGCCTAGCCAATGATTAGCTATATGCTGTTGAGCTGTCAAATCCATTTTCTTGATGTAGAGCTTAGTAAATGCATCCGGAGAGACAAAGTAAGAGACCATCTTTCTCATGTGCATACCTTGTAGACCACCGGTTGTGGATATGCATGTTCCGAGTATTTTCCTGACGGAACTAGGCCACCAAACAGTGACCAACTTATTCTCGTTGCTGAACAAAAACTTATTGCCGGACGGTCCGTATAGGACGGCTACGGATTGTCCCATGAGTGAAGTTTTGAAAACCTTGGAGTTGTATTTGTCCACTCTTTCTTGGACGAATTTATGTGGTAATCCGTCGAAACGTGTGTTGAGAAATTCGAGTGTTTCACCGAGAATGGGCCAACCATATGTGCCTGGTGGGAGATTAATGTTTCTTGATTTGTTTTGAATTTGTTTGATGATGAAAATGGTGAAGATTATGATGAGTGATGGGATAATGAGGATGGAGATATGTGAGAACGTTGCTGCCATATCTGCATTATTTCAGTAAATATATGTTATTTTGATTTTGAATATAATAAAAGTGCACATATATATTTTAAAGTCATACTGCATTTCACTGTTTATTCATTAGGAAATTATGGTTGAACAATTCAGATCAATATTTTCGAAAAAAAAAATTTGAAATTTTTTGTTGAAACACCGATGGCTTGTTTGGATTTGAGGTCGAAAGAGGCAAAAAAAACAAACTTTCTTGATTTGCAACACCAAACTCAACCTTAAAAGGTGTTCATATATATTTATTTTCAAATCGAAGTCTAAGAAAAATAACCATTCCAAAGGTTTCTATGACATGGTGCTAATCTCAACAATGTTTTGTATATTCAGAAATTCAATAGCAAAAAATATAACAAATAAATTTTTAATCAAAGATAATTTATTCCTAGATCTACGGTTTATGTAAGAGAAAAAAAAAACAAACAAACAAAACAAACCTCTTACCACAAGTATAAGAAAAATAAAAAAATGAGAATGAGGAATATAAGTGAGTTGAGCACATACCCGATTCAATAGCCATTGTACTAAAATCCCTTTGTTTCTTCGTTTTTTTTTATACAAATGAGTTTGTGCAAAGAGAAGAAGCAAAGAGAAATATTAAGCAAAAAAAAATGATGTTTAATTTGTTTAAAATAGGTAACAAAAATTAATTATGATTTATGACTATATCATCACATTCTATTTGTTGGGATAATTAAATATAAATGCTTCTTTTTTCTTCACATCCTCTTTTATTAATTATAAAAATTTAAAAGTCAAACTCGGTAGAAACTAATATGGAAATTTATTTACTGGTGATGTGCTGTAGATTCTCCAACTCCTTCCTTCCTTAATAGCAGAAAACAAAACAAAAAAGCATATTTTGATTTATTCTCATAGAGATGAAGAACTCTATTTGTAAGGTTTTTATTTGTTTTGTTCTGTATTTATTTATTTGTTTATATTTATATAATTTTTTATTCAATAGAATCAATTTTATATATTTTTGAAATATTTATCGTATTTCTTAGTTTAGGTTACTAATATTTTCCATTATTTCACCCATTTACCACTTAAATAATATAAATAGAATTTTTTTTTAAAGATTGAATTACTTATTTCACTACATCAAAAACACATTCTAAATGAAAATTCTGTTTCATTTACCCCTTTCTTGCATTTGAATTTGCACCATCAATATATCTATTAAGTGCTAATACTAAACAATGTATGTCTGAATTTTCGTAGTTTGCAAAAAAGATAAAAATATACGCGCCGTAGAACCCAACACGCCGTAGAACCATTGCATAGTGAGATTTAAGAAGACAATGGAAGCATACGCGACTGGTGCAAACGCTGTGAAATCGGGAGCCAACTTGCGACCATGCATCCTCACGGACAGATCATATGATGCGATGCAAATATGATGCGGTGCAAATATGATGCAATCGAGCATAGAAAAGTGACAGTCTCCAGTATAGTGGGAGAGTGCCATACGTGCATCCCATTGTCAACCAAGAAGAAGTGGTAAAATTAAACGTTGAACCAATTCATTCTTAGAAAAAAAATCAGAGCATGTTGATAAAATCATTATCTTACAATCTATATATTATATAAAAAGATGATATATGCCTTAATTCTATGAATGACATGTGGCAAATGCTTATGTCATTCCTCTAAATTGTTCGGTTGAAATTCAATTGATGTGTATTCCTCAATTGATTAGTGGGCATTTTAATTTTGGTATGTGTTTAACTTATTTCTATTTAACATTTGCACACTCATCCAAACATTACTACATATACATATTCTTTAATGCATTTAATATTATATAAATTCAAATTTTGTATCTTATTTATAATTCAAATTTCGAAATATTTTTTTTTTGAATATCCTTTTTTTAAGAACACATACTATTCATTTTTTTTATGAATATTCAACTAATTCTAATACTAACAGACGTTTTTTCTTCTTCAATATCATGGAATATCCGAATACGGATTCAATAAATTATATTTGTATAATTTACAGTATATATATATATATATATATATATATATATATATATATATATATATATATATATATATATATATATATATATATATTTATATTTACATTTTTATTATATCATTTCATAAAATACGATAAAACAATATAATATAATATATCATTATATTTATGGATCATTATATTTTGTAAATATAATTATATGAATCAAAATGAATTATTTCAAAAAATATATCTATCTATATAATATATAAATTGAAACCCTTATAACTTGTAAATCCGACATTTGGCGCAATATGTGTTTTCTTATGTGTATCGCACGTGGAACCTGTGTGTATATAATATATATATATATATAATACATATATATATATATATACATAATATATATATATATATATATATATATATATATATATATATATATATATATATATATATATATATATATAATATATTTATATATATAATACAATACAAACCAGAAAGACTGAAAATAATGAGGGTGAGGACTGTTATTTGGTGTGATTTTAACATAATGTGTGGATAAATTATGAGATGAATGGGTTGGGATTGAGAATATTTAAATATAAATAACGAAATATTTCATTATTTGGTGCCGTTTCTATAAATATTTAAAAATTTTGGGGACGTTTTTGGTAATAATGAAAAAATGAATGTCTATAAAGGCCACACTTCTCCATATTTGCCACAAGGACTTGAGCAGCGAACAACTGTTGCCGTTAAGGTTCATGATGGTAATAATAGCCATCAAGGTCACATGGAATGGCTTGTAAGTATTTATATATTAATAGCCACAAACCATCGATTCATCATTTTTTTTTAATTATTTGTAATTAGTACATATTTTTTAGCTGACAATCCAATCCAATCCTTGGTATTTTAGGCTGAGGTGATCTTTTTGGGGCAGTTTTGTCATCCAAATCTAGTGAAATTAATCGGATATTGTTGTGAGGACAAACATCGAGTTCTAATATATGAGTACATGTCAAAGGGTAGTGTTGAAAACAACCTATTCTCGAGTAAGTATTGTGTTCTTGGATTAATTGATTGACTTACTTCTTTAGTTAGTTATATGTTTCATGAGTTAGATTGAGTATACTTGCATGCATGAGTGTTGCTTCCTCTATCTTGGTCTAGTGGAATGAAGATAGTGTACGGTGCTGCAAAAAAGACTTGCTTTTCTGCATGAAGCACATAAACTTGTCATCTATCGTGATTTTAAGACATCTAATATTTTACTGGACTAGGTTATCCAATATATAGGAATTTTTATAGTATAATTATTTTAATCAGCTAGTTTTTTTTTTTTTTTATTTATTTATTTATAACATTAGACTCTTTAACAGGAGTGCAACGCAAAGCTCTCGGATTTTGGGCTAGCTAAAGACGGTCCAGTAGGAGACAAGTCCCATGTATCTACTCGCATTATGGGAACATACGGTTACGCTGCACCAGAAAAACATAGTGACAGGTGAATATTCTACACGTACACAATCAAATTCCATATATACACATTATTTCTGAAATGTCATCTTTATATTGTTGTTTTTTTCTCGTATTGCATCATCAACCCACCTGACTCCGAGGAGTGATGTATATAGCTTCGGAGTGGTGTTACTAGAGATTTTAACGGATCGAATATCACTGGATAAATCGAGGCCAACCCGTGAGCAGAATCTTACAGATTGGGCGGTGCCTTTTCTTAGAGAAGAAGAAATTTATAAACATAGTGGATCCAAGACTAGAAGGGAATTATCCAATAAATAATGTTAATAAAGGAGAAATTCTTGCTTATCATTGCTTAAATCGAAATCCGAAAAACTTAATTACGTTGCTCAACAAGAATTTGTTCCGCAAGACAAAATTTTCAAGGGATCCTTGATTTCTCGTAAGGAGAAATTCGAGCGTTCCTCCGATAATGGGGCATCCATAATTGCCTGGGGGAATATTTAATACTTTGCTTTGATGCGATTTATGTTTGATATTGAATAAGATGATTATGGTGAAAATTATGAGAGATGCTACTATGGATCATACTAGAGGAGGAGGTGGTGGTTATTTGTCCGAAGATAATAATAGCTTTGTAACTTTGTTTTGGATATCCTAACAACCAATCTTATTTTAAGTTCAACAAAAACATATCCTGACTTTTTTATTATGTGGTCACCAACTCCATAATTTTATTATGCAGATTATTGAGATAATATACAAACTCATGATTCAGTTTTACAACTGGCTAACATAATAATCAAACAATGGCCTTAATTAGTTCCTTATTATATAGTATGCAGAAGTTGATGAAATTCATTGTAATGTAATGTGAATACAACGAATAACAATATCAAATAAATTGTAACATTTAACACCATTACCACAACACGATGAGTCATGCTCTAACATTTATTACATAATTCATTTTTATTTAATTTAAAAAAAAAAATCCTTAGCCATGATGATGTGGTCGAAGACGAATTGGAAGGCCTTGAACATGGGTAGGAATGGGATCTTATATGATTTTCTCATTAGCAATCACCAATTCCCACTTGAATATTTTGACAAGATTGTAAAGAAATATAAGTATCTCCAATCGAGCAAACTATTTACCAAGCACATACGAGGCCGCCTCCAAACGGAACGTAGCAGTAAGGTATTGTTCCCGTCCCTTCAAATCTCGATGGATCAAAATATTTGTTGTCTTTAAGCAAACTCGGATTTGTGGGTGTCAAAGATGAGCTTCAATACAAATGCATGCATTACATGTTTTCATATTCATTACTCAGATTTAAAAAAAATAAAAATTAATTCATGTGGATATGCATGTTCGGAGTATTTTCCTGACGGAACTAGGCCACCAAACAGTGACCAACTTATTCTCGCTGCTGAACAAAAATTTATTACCCGACGGTCCGTATAGGACGGCTACAGATTGTTCCATGAGTGAAGTTTTGAAAACCTTGGAGTTGTATTTGTCCACTCTTTCTTGGACGAATTTCTGTGGCAATCCGTCGAAACGTGTGTTGAGAAATTCGAGTGTTTCACCGAGAATGGGCCAGCCATAGGTGCCTGGTGGGAGATTAATGTCTCTTGATTTGTTTTGAATTTGTTTGATGATGAAAATGGTGAAGATTATGAAGAGTCATAGGATAATGAGAATGGAGACATATGAGAACTTTGTCGCCATATCTGCATTATTTCAGTAAATATATGTCATATTAATTTTGATTTTGAATATAATAAAAATGCACATATATGTTTTAAATCCCTAATGCATTTCATTGTTTATTAATTAGGAAACTATGGTTGAACAATTTGGATCGGCATTTAATCGCGCAAGGAAACCCAAATTTTCTACCAAGTCGAAGCATCTATTTAAGGACAAAGACATTCACGAATTAGGGGAATTTTTTACACAATCTTAGAGCAACAGGAGCGAGGGAATGGAGAATCGAAGACGATGACCTAACGAATCTTCATCATAGTTCTTTCTTTATTTTTCTTTTCTAAATCTATGTATTTTTCTTATTTTTATGATGTTTTTCGTAGAGAACATGAGTAGCTAAACTTTTAATCTAGGACTTTATTAGAACCCTTCGTAGTGATTTGAACCTATTTTTCTAATATTATGCAAGTTTAATTAAATGATTATTTCTTCTACCTGATCTTATTTAGTGTATGAATCTAGCTAATTTATGTTGCTATGTGTTATTGTTAGAATTGAATCGACAGATCGTTTTAATAAATAGAACAGGGGTAGAACAACCTTCGAGTAGTTTTCACCGGATTAGTGTGTTAATTACATGTGTTATCGTAGACATACAAATATCACCTTAGGTAGCCGTTTATGAGACTTATTAGTTAACGCTTTCTTCATAATTTGTTTGCATAGACATATAGTGAACTGTTTATGAATAATAGACTTATAATACACGCGACAACGGGTTATGAGTAATTTAGCGTCTCAGGTTAATAATTAGGAATCGTAACTTGCATGAGGTTTTATTGGATGATGAATTATCGCATATGGGGAAGATAAAATCCTAGGTCCGTTTTTATTGATATTTTATCGTGTTTATTTGTTTTCATAATTAGTTTAATTATGTAGTTGATAAACTTGACAACCTTGCGTAGGCTGGATAAAATTCATAATTGTTTGAATTCGGTACTTAGGATTAGGTAATTTGAGTATTCCCTGTGGGTCGACATGCGACTCTCACAAGTCCTTTTTTACTACTTGTTTGTGATACGTGCAGTTGCGTGTTAGGTATTTAGCCCAACTGGGTGTAAACGAGTCGAGCTTGGCTATTTTGACGAGCTCGAGCTTGCATCCATTTTGACGAACTCGACCTCGAGCTCTTCGAGTATTGTTTTTCCTGAGCTCGAACTCGAAACTAAACCATTTTTTATATTTTTTATTAATATTATTAAAAATTTATTATTATAAATTATAACAAAAAAAGTTCAAAATAAAAAAAAATGTTATGTAATTTTTTTTAATTATTTATATGAATTTGTTATTTATTTTATATTAATTATATTTAAAAAACATTAAAAAATGTCGCTAATCAGCTCGCGAGCTCATGAACAATTAAAAATGAGTCCATGCTCAACTCATCAGAAAGCTTGAACTGAAAAAATTTGAGTACGAGTTCGAGCAGTTGTCGAGCCGACTCGCCTCATTTACACCCCTTATCCGAACCTACCACAAGTCTAAAATGGTAATTCAACATCACAACAATTGGAAGCCACTTCTGAACGGTGTGGTGAATATCAATTTTTATGCATACTTTAATCTGGTGCGAGGATATTGGATAAATAGAACTTCTCTCTGGTTAAAACAAAACGTGAAAATTAGCATGAACCCCCTTATCTAGGAAATCTAATTAAGGAAGCACCCCCTCCAAAAAATAATTAGAAAATACCCCTTTATTCAATATTCCATCCAAATAATATTTTCATAATTCTAAATCTATCATTAATTGTCCTATACACATTCTCTCCTCCTTCCTCCTTTTTTTCTTCTCTACGTACATATTTTCTTTCTCTCTCCTCCGTTTTCCTCATCTTCTCACGAACACACACACACACACACACACACACACACACACACACACACTATCTCTCTCATTTTTCCTCATTTTCTTCTTCTCTACGGTACTCTCTCTCTCTCCTCATTTTTCCTCCTCTTCTTCTCTGTACAAATGGGAAAGGTTGTCATTCATATGATCAACGGGATTGAAGTCGTATGCACATTAATATCTTTTTTTTGTTTTTATTTTTTTTACAATAAATCGCGTAAGAAATTAAGAGAGAAAATAACAACACCCAATTTGTTTTGAGATTAATTGATGCAAATATGTCATGAGTGTGAGTAGATCTGTCAGAATTTTCTGTTGATTTTGACAAGATTACAGTTTGTTGAGAACAAAGTATGAATTTCTAGATTCTTCATCTTCTTTCTTTTGTGTGTTTTTTTTTTTCTTTTTTTTCTCTCTCTTTTCTGCTTGTTATATTATAATCGAGTTCTTCAGTAAAGTGGTTAATGGAGGATTTCAATTCTTGAAACTGGGAGATCGAACTCCCACTATGGTTGACAAAGTGTGGTGTGGCTGCGATGTGGTGACGATGGGGACGTAGATTTATGGTCTTTTGGTGCATCGGAAGGATAATGGCGCTGGTAGAGAAATTCGCGCAAGCTAGAACCTTAATCGACTATATATATTTTTAATAACCGATTAAGTTAATTGACTATGCTCTGGTAGTCGATTATGGTTAACCAACTCCAATTTTTTTTTTTTTTTTTGATTTTTTTGTTTATTGATTCCAATTGTATAAATCAATTATAATGTTTGTATATTTTTTGTTTTTGTAAAATATAGTTGATTTTGTATTATTTTGTAGTTGTGATTTCTTATTTATAATAGTCAGATTCTTAATCGACTATGCTTATACCTCATAGTCGATTAATATACCTGATAGAGAAAAAAAAGTTTAAAAAACATAAAGAAAAATCAAAAATTCAAAAAAATAAAAAAAAAAATTACAAAATAGTGTTGATGAGGTGGCGGGTGCATAATTGGTGATAGTGTTGATGTGGTGACATGAGCATAGACACGACCACGGGCCGGTTTTGGGCCCGGAACCGGCCCGTTGACGGCCCAAACCGGCCCGTTGACCGAGTGAACCGGCCCGGACCCGTGAACCGGCCTGTCCTACCCGGGACGGGCCCGGTTCTGAGAAATGGTGAACGGTGAACCGCCGGCCCGGCGGTTAAAAAAATAAAAAAAAATTCAAAAAAATTAAAAAAAAAAGCAACTAACGGCTAGTGAACCGGCCCGGGTGAACCGGCCCGGGTGAACCGGCCCGGTGAACCAGCCGTTATTTACTTTTTTTTTTTTGAATTCTTCCCCCCCCACACCCCAACCCAATTTCCCCCCCCCCCCCCCCCCCCCCAATTTTATTTCCTTTTCCTTTTTTCTATTTAAAAGTACTTCTTTTAATTTACTTATTCATAAAATATTTCAAAAAAATATTTTAAATTCGAAATCTTTAAAATTTTGAATTTAAAATTAAGTTCAAGTATTTTCATATATTTCCTTTTCCTTTTTCTATTTAGAAGTACTTCTTTTAATTTACTTATTCATAAAATATTTCAAAAAAAAAAAAAAAATTCAAAATTTCCGGGCCGACCCGGAACAGGCCCGGATAGGCCCGGAACCGGCCCGAACCGGCGGGCCAACCCGGCCCGCTGAACCGCCCATACTACGGGCCGGTTCCGGTTCCGGAAAATGTGAACCGTGAACCGGTTTGAACCGCCCCGCAACCGGCCCGAACTGGCCCGTGGCCGTATCTATATGAGCATAATTGACAGTGTTGATGAGGTGGCATGAGCATAATTAGAAAGAGATTTTTCTCAAATGGTGCAAAATAGTTTGGGCCTCTTCCTATTAAAAGAAGTATTGAATGATTTGTATCAAAGAGCCCCAAAAATAGTTAATTATAAAATAGTCGGATTGGATTATTCGTTAACAAATTAAAAGGATGAGTAAAATAGTCTATTAACGAAAATAGTCGATAAGAGTCTACCGACTAAAACAACCCATTAATTAAAAATTTAGTCGACTAAGCAAAAATCTTAACCCGCAAAGTAAAAAAAATTTCAACGAAGGGAAAAAAAACTCAATCGACTGCAAACGAGTAACTAAAAAAGAAATACATTCGAATAACTAAACAAAAAAACTCAGTCCACTAACAAAAAATTGGTCGACCAACAAAACAATTCATCCGACTAATTGGAAAGGGTTGAATTATGTATTCATCCATCAATCGATGAATAATTAAAAGTGTAGGGGCAAGTTGGGTAACACGAATTAAAAAGAAAAGTAGGTAACACGTGACAACAACCAGGACAAAACAAATGTGCAATGTGGGGTGGATGGAACGGGAGATATATCAATGATAAACAAATAGATAAATATATCACTATGAATTGAAAATATTGCACAACTATGTAAATACAAAAGGGGAAATTAGCTTCTCATCCCTTAGACATATTTTTTTTTTTATAGTTAGGACAAATGATTTTATACTATTTGCTAAAAGTCCTTGTGGTTTTCCTTAATCTGGATCTCACGCACGCTAGATTTTGAGCCTGTCTAACATAATTGATTAGGAAAACTAACAATAATGGTGACGGTGATTTGCATAGCTTAGTTATATTAATAAGCAAAAAATTAGTTAAAATACACTGAACAAAATAAAAACAAAAATAGATCCCACATCACATATAAAACTTATTTACAAAGCTTAGTTACATTAATAAGCAAAAGATTAGCTAAAATATATGTATTCATATAATTTTACCATAAAGTTTGAGTTAATTAGACAACTTAGAAAGTTTATTTGCATAGCTTTGTTGCACAACTTAGTTAAAATAAACCAAAGAAAAAAAAAAACTTAAGTCTCTGGTGTCGACGTGACCACCAACATTGCCATTTGCCATCACGTGCAAACCATTCTTCATATTTTTCGTTTTTGATTTCAAAAGGGAAGGATAATAACCAAAATCGTATGTGTGTACGTATGTGTGTGATTTTAGGTGTGTGATAATGCGTGGGTGGGTTTTGTGGCAGATTTCGACGATGGTAGCGGCGGGAATAAGGGATGAGACAGATTTGACGGAGTGTTATGAAGTTGTACGAATATGACGTAGTGCAATTCGTTAGACAAGATGAAGGCGGAACCGGAGAACAAAATTAAAGACTTTTAGCAAATTGCCAATAATTCCGACTATCTTTATGTGAAAGAAGATCAGTGTCCAGAGATATTTAACAAATTGCCCCATAAAAATAAGTAAATAAATAAACATTGCACCTAATTTATATTTCAGCACCCAACTTTCTTATTCAATGGAGAAAAACAATGAGTACCCGTCAACCTAACAATAATAAAAGAAAGAGGGAAGTAGTACCCACCATTCAACATGATTTTCTTCACACACACATATATATATATATATATATATATATATATATATATATATATATATATATATATATATAGAAGGTATTTATTGAATATAGATATATCCCAATTTCATAAGGGACCAAAGTATTGTTAAAAATGGTGGTTAAAGTGTTTGGTCCAGCCTACGGAGCTTGCCCACAGAGGGTTTTAACTTGTCTTGTGGAGTTGGGTCTTGAATTTGAGCTCATACCAATTGACATTCTCTCTGGACAGCACAAAAAACCAGACTTCCTACTCAGACAGGTCAATTTTTTTTTTTTTTTTTTTTTTTTTTTTTGATTTGTGTTATGTCACTCTTGAATATTATTACTTCCTACTAAACCAGTCTTTAGTGGATTGATGATAGATGTGTGATTATTGACGGAGAATTACACTTTCCGCCCCTTCATGTTTCACCTGATTATACTTTTGGCCCCTATTATTTTAAAGTGAACAAAATAGACATCAAAAGATTAATATATTTGCATTTGGGAATATAACTGTTTTCCTCTCTCAAGTTTGCACCGATTGCGTATTTGGTCTCCCTATGTTCACAAAAATCACATTATGTCCCTCGTGTTTCAACAATATGACATTTTTTGTCATTTTCGTCAATTTATGGTTATCAGTTAAGAGAGTAATGGTCACATGCTTGATTCCGTCAATACTAACAAAAAAATTGACGGTAAATTATTGAAACATGTGGGACTAAATCTGTTTTTTTATGAACATGGGGACCAAATGCGAAATCGAGGTAAACTTGTGGGGCGAAAAGGGTAATTTTCCCATTTGCATTTTGTTTGTTAAAATTAAAATATTATTCAATTTAATTTTTATCTATACTAAATATTATATAAAGAAAATTATAAATAGTACTTTAAATTTCTATTTGTAACCTAAAAAGAATTTTAAATTTCAATTTTAGCCTCCAAATAGTATTTTCCGTTAGATGTGAACGGGCACGCACGTGACAGAGGGGATTAAATGTGTTTAAAATTGAGTTTTTTGATGTGCATTTTGTTCACTTAAGAACAAGATGGACCAAAAGTGGAATCAGGTGAAACATGCAGTACAAAAAGTGTAATTCACCCAATTATTGATGAAAATATTTTGGTGAAAGAATGAGTTGCTTATTAGTTATTAGGTAAAACCGACCATCTATAAGTCAAGTAATAATTTTCCAGAATTTCATTTCGGCCCTCTTAAAAACTTATATATCATTAATCATCGTCTTGTAACTTTACAATCAACTCACTACTCGTTTGCAATTTCAGCCCTTTGGACAAGTTCCAGCCATAGAGGATGGTGATTTCAGGCTTTTTGGTAACTAATTAATTAATTAATAATTCACTAAAATATTATATTCAAATTCCATAAATTCTGAAAAAAATTAATCCCTCTTATATATATTTTATTTATTTATATTTAATTGGAGAGCAGAATCTAGAGCAATAATCAGGTACTACGCAGCAAAATGTGCAAGAGATGGGGGAGTCAACCTTTACGGGAAAACATTGGAAGAGAGAGCCTTAGTGGATCAATGGCTGGAAGTAGAAGTCAACAACTACAATTCATTAATTTACACTATGGTCCTCCAACTTTTGGTTTTGCCCCGAATGGGTCAAGGGACGGACTTGGAATTAGTCCGCGACTGCAAGGGCAAATTGGAAAAAGTGCTCGACGTGTACGAGGAAAGGTTGTCGAAGAGCAAGTATTTGGCTGGAGAGGAGTTCACCATAGCTGATGTGAGCCACTTGCCAAACACGAGATTTCTGATGGAAGAAGGGATGGAGGATTTGATCAAAGGGAGGAAGAATGTGTACGCTTGGTGGATCGATATTTCTAGCCGTCCATCTTGGAAGAAAGTCATGGAGTTCCTAATTTGAAATAAATTATTATTTTTCGATTTTTATTTAATTTTATCGAATCGTAAGAATGTGATGGAGCTACGACATTGATCGGATCATTCGATTGTTAAGAAAACATTATGTGACACCCCGTTCAATAATCAAGTACTGAAATTTTATGGTGCACGAATAAGAAATCTCTATTAACTGATTATTTTACAGTTATATTGCAACTATATTATTATAGGGAAAATGTGGTATAAATCAATACCACAAGTTTGATGGAACTCACTTTCATCAATTGTTTTGCTTCCCTCTTGTTAGTTTTCTATAATACACTGAAAACAACATAATGTTTTTAACAAGTAATTAAAAACAAAGGAAAATTATATATCTAAGTTGGATAAATGCTATCTAATATCGTGTAAATTTAAAATTTATTATATTTTTTTCGAACCACGACATTGACACTCTTGCAACTTAAATGTGATTTCGACCCTGTAAGATTGCAACCGTGTTTGGTTGCACTTTCAAAAAACTTCAAATAATTTCGAAAACAAATAATAGTTCATTTGAATGGAAGGAGTTGGTTTGGGAAAGGATCCCTAGCATTGCTAAAAAACAACTAAAAATATAGTATATATTTATGGATTTTATTTTAAATTGTATAAGTTTAACCATAAATATTTTGTATTACAATGCTGAATTTAAAAAAAAACATATAAATTTACATAAAAGGATGGAGAAAAATGAAACATTGAAGGGCCAAAACTCATATTTACAAAAATTGAAGGGCCAAAACATTTGTTTACAAAATATAACTAAAATTTACTCGTCTTATGGCCCGTCCCTACGCACAAAGTCGGTTGTCAACCACCACACCCCCCCCCCCCCCCCCCCCCCCCCACCCATATAAATTGGGTCAATTATATTCACCAAACCATGAACAACCCTAATCTAGTAAATATTTTTTAAATATGTCATTTTCTCGTTGTAGACGGCTACATTTAGTTAAATCTAAATTGTATTAAAATTAAGTTCTTAGATTATCGACATGTCTTGCAAGACAAGTCATGGCGATGATATCAATTAAATATTGGCCAATAGGATTATGTCTTTTCTTTCAGGTTATAAGAGATAAATATCAAAATAAAAAACATGTCATCAAAGAGGTCTATCAAAAACTCTTGTCCTACCACTATAAATAGTTTATAGGACTTCTTCGACCCTACACCCGGTGATAAACACCGGGTGGATCTTTGGATCTTCTGTTGCCACGTGGTTTTTTTTTTTTTTTTTTTTTTTTTTTTTAATATATTCTTCCACTTGGGTTACATGTAGGAGTTTTAGAAAAATACAAAAAAGGACACATGCAGCAGAAGACTCACCCGGTGTAGGGTCGAAGGAGCCCTATAAGTAGACACCTTCCATACACAATTCAATACACAACTAAAGAAGAAGAATTCGTATGAGTAAATTATGTCCAAAACAACTCAAGCGTTCATCATTAAATCAAGGCGTTCTTCATCAAATTCGAGGTTAGGGTGCTAAACTCTCGAATTAATGTTAGTAACTTGTTTTCGAAATGAATATCTATCCAAGTGTCGACCCAACATCTTTTGGATCTCACCCAAACGAGACCCGTGGATTTGGATCGGCCGCATTCTATGAAAACAATTCTGATTGTTGCCCTTATGCTCACATAGTCGATTTTACAGAGGCTGACAGTTTTGCTTATCTCCACTACACCCGCCTAAATAGTGTGTTGTTAAAAATCTACTCATACATTAGCGACGTTATAAATGTTACAAGTTTTGATGAGGTGAAAAAGGCAATTGATTGCGGTCATCGCGTCATGGGATTTATTCATGTTTATCCGGATTTAAAATATTTCAAGGCAGAGAGAATTTATACTAATAATAAGAAGAAATCATAAATCTAGGATGGCCAAATCATCCTGATTATTGGCTATGGAATAAAAAATGGGAAGAAATGCTATATATTACAGAATAGTTGGGGACCGAGGTGGGCCCTTAAGGGGATAGGAGAGGTTGCCATTGAAAACATCGAACCACAGTACTATGCTACATATGTTTATGTCGAGGAACCTCTACCAACACCTGCAATGGGGATAAAGATGATAATACCAAGGAGATAGAGGAAGCACTTAGAATAAGAATTTATCAACTGCTTTTACAACACTCGAAGAACATGCAACATGATTGATCTCACCAACTCCTACTAGTGGAATAAAGAACCTGTCATCGACTAGATGAACCGTTGGATAAATTTGAACTTTAATTGCAAAGACCGACTATCTGTGACATCAGCTATTGAGCTATGCGTCCAAAGAATACAATGGAGACTCCGATGTATCATGTAATGAATTCAACATAAAACTTTCAAAGAGTTGGCTAGTCGAGCACATGATATGAAGTTGAATATAAATGCAAATAGAGTCGATGAACCTTCATTCAAAAATGTGTACCAGTTCAAAGAAGAACATCTTGAAGAAGAACAAGAAAATCATGAAAATGAGGGCAAGTCTTTGGAATAAGCCCCATCATATGCAATACGACAAGTCCAAATCAAATGAAGTAACTACTGGTATGGTAAACCAGGTCTAGGTAAATGTATTTGTTGTCAGCAGTGTCTTGATATGCCTGCGAAACAATTTCAGCAGCACAAACGTAGAGGTGTTCCCCCCATGCTCACAGAGCCGATTTTACTGAGGCTAATAGTTTTGCTCCTCACCACTATACACGCCTAAATGGTGTTTGTTCTTATAAAAAATACTCATACACCAGCGACTTCAACCGAAAAAACAAAAATCCCGTCCAATGTCTCTATAGTCCGGGTTAGCGATGTTATACTTGTTACAAGTTTTGATGAGGTGAAAAAGAGGACAATAATGATGAGAAAGAGGAAGCACTTAGAATAAGAATTTTTCAACCGTTTTTACTGCACTCAAAGAACATGCATCATGATTGAGCTCAACAACTCCTGGTAGTGAAATAAGGAACCTGTCATCGACTACATGAACCGTTGAATAAATTTGAATTTTAATTGCAAAGACCGAGTGTCTGAGGCATCTGCTAATGAACTATGCGTCCGATGAATGCAATGGGGACTAAGATGTATCATGTAATCAATTCAACCTAAAACTTTCGAAGAGTTGGCTAGTCGTGCAGATGATATGAAGTTGAATATAGTTGCAAGTAGAGTCGATGAACCTTTATTGCAAAATTCGTTTCAGCTCAAAGAAGAACATCTTGAAGAAGAACAAGAAAATCATGAAAATAGAGGCAAGTCTTTGGAATAAGTCATGTCATATGCAATATGCCAAGTCCAAATCAAATAAAGTAAGCATGGTAAACCAGGTCTACATAAATGTACTTGCTGCAAGTAGTGACTTGATATGACTACGAAAGAATTTCAAGAGCACAAACGTGGATGTGTTCCCCCTCTCTATACTCACAGAGCCGATTTTACCGAGGCCGACAATTTTGCTTATCTCCACTACACACGCCTAAATGGTGTGTGTTCTTTAAAAACTACTCAACACCAGCGACTTCAACCGAGAAAAAAAATCATCTCCCATGTCTCTATAGTTTGGGTTAGCGACGTTATACTTGTTACAAGTTTTGATGATGTGAAAAAAACAATTGATTGTGGTCATCCCGTCATAGGATTTATTCAATCTTATCCTGATTTAAATTATTTCAAGGGGGAGAGAATCTATACCTATAAGAAGAAGAAATTCTAAATTTATGATGGCCAGATCATCTTGCGTATTGGGTATGGGATAAAAAATGGAAAAAAATTCTATATAATACAAAATAGTTGGGGACTGAGGTTGGGCCTTAAGGGGATATGAGAGGTTGTTTGTGAAAACATTGAACCACAATGCTATGCAACTGATGTTTATGTTGAGGAACCCCTACCAACACCACCAATGGGGAGAAAGATGATAATATCAAGGAAAGAGAGGAAACACTTAGAATAAGAATTTCTCAATTGTTTTTACAACACTGGAAGAACATGCAGCATGATTGATCTCACCAACTCTCACTAGTAGAATAAGGAACCTGTCATCGACTGCATGAACTGTTGGATAAATTTGAACCGTAATTGCATAGACCGACTTTCTGAGACATGAGCTATTGAACTATGCATCCAATGAATGCAATGGGGACTCCGATGTATCATGTAATGAATTCAATCTAAAACTTTCAAAGAGTTGGCTAATCGAGCACATGATATGAAGTTGAATATAGCTGAAAATAGAGTCTATGAACATTCATTCAAAAATTCGTACTAGCTCAAAGAAGAACATCTTGAAGAAGAACATGAAAATTATGAAAATGGGGGCAAGTCTTTGGAATAAGCAACATCATATGCAATATGTCAAGTTCAAATCAAATGAAGTAACTACTGACACGGTAAACTAGGTCTACATAAATGCACTTGTTGCCAGCATTTTCATGATATGACTGCAAAAGAATTTCAGGAGCACATACGTGCATGTGTTCCTCTCCCTATGCTCACATAAGCAGTTTTACCGAGGCTGGCAGTTTTGCTCCTCTCCACTACACACGCCTAAATGATGTTTGTTCTTAAAAAATACTCATACACCAGTGACTTCAACCGAAAAACAAAAATCCCGTCCAATGTCTCTATAGTCTGGGTTAGCGACGTTACACTTGTTACAAGTTTTGATGAGGTTAAAAGGCAATTGATTATGGTCATCTCGTCATGGGATTTATTCATGCTTACCCGGATTTAAAATATTTCAAGGGGGGGAGAGTTTGTCCCTATAAGAAGAAGAAATCATAAATTTATGATGGCTACATCGTCCTGATTATGCTCCTTGACACGAGCATAAACTATCCATATATCCAAATCAAACAAGGCTCCTTGATACGGGCATAAACTATCTACATATTCAAATCAAATAAAATCAAGGCTCCTTGATATGAGCATAAATTGTCTATTTATCCAAGTCTAACAAGACTCCTTGGTACGAGCATAAACTATCTACACATCTATATAAAATCAAGGCTCCTTCATACAAGCATATATTATCTATATATTCAAATCAAGTCAAGGCTCATTGATACAAGCATACAATATCGATTTATCCAAATCCAAATCAAGGCTCTTTGATACGAGCGTAAACTATCTACAAATCAAGTTAAATGCTCCTTCTGCACGAGCTTAAACTGTGTATGTTTCTCCTTGCCCAAAGGAGTATAAACTGTGCACGACTCCCCTAAAAAAAAATTTTTGAACTACGTTATGACTTGATCCCTTTTTAGGGTACTTAGGCAACTTAAAATTTTTCTAAGTTCAGTAATGATTTTCAAAACATGTATGTGCTTTGCAAGATCAAGTTGCAATCAAAGTTGTGCAATTAGCTAGACTTATCAACTTCAAGACGCATCATCCGTGAACAAGTCTCGATGGTGCATTTTTAACACGGCTAGATTTAGTTTAGACAAGTCGTGGAGATAAATATCAATTAATTATTGGCCAATATATCATTATTTTTTCTTTTTCAAATTATAAGCGATAAATATCAAATATTTAAAAAGGGTCAATCAAATCATGACATGTCATCAAAGAAGTTTATCAAGGACTCTTGCCTACCACTATAAATGTTGGAAATTTTGAGTGTTGGATTCAATTTTGGTTGATTATTTAAGTGGGTTAAATTTAGTTTCTCAAAATTAAATGAATGAGAAATTAATAAAATCACTTAATATAATAAATGGAAAATAAAGAAAGTGAAATGCCACCATTGAAAAAGATGGAGGTGTTTAAGCACCTATTAAATTGAATAGGTGTGTGGTTAATGGGAAAAGGTGTGATACATTTTCATGAAATTATTTTCCTAAGAGTTGTGACTTGTGGTCATAACCTTTGAAAATCTATAAATAGATTCCAAAATCCACCATTTGAAATAGTTCATTATTCACATGGAATTCAATACATTAATTGAATTCACTTCTCGTCATAACATATCATTGCATATTGTTGCATTAACAAGTCCTTTCTTCGTGTCTTATAAAGTCCTAAACGTCGTTTCGTTCGCCGTGTTCCAATAATTTTTGTGCTGCTTTGTTGGAACTGAAATAGTCGTTGTATCTTGGGAGACAATTGCCGTAACCGAGAGCACTGCACGGAGCAAATTTGTCTTAAGGAGAAAGAACCTAGTTCTTGCCTCGACTACATTTTTCTTGTCAAACTTTTGTCCATTTTGTTCGTTCTCATTTCGAAATACACTCACCCACAAATAACAATAAATAGGGACCTTCCCTACACAATTCAAGACACAACTGAAAAAGAATAGTTTTTATGAGCAAATCTTGTCTACAACAACTCAAGCATTCATAATCAAATCGAAGGCGTTCTTCATCAAATCAAGGTGGTCTTCATCAAATTCAAGGCGTTTAATTCAAAGTTACAGTGCTAAACCCTCGAATTAACCTTGGTAACTTCAAGTCAAGATCGTAGGAAAATTGAAGAGCCAATTTGAACAAGAAATCCAAGATCTTGAAGTCAATGATCGTCGAAGTTCAGTGTTTGATCAGAGATTCAAGTCACATGACCCTCGAAAATGTTAGTCAAATTCAAACTCATACCCGAAGAAGATGAAGTTAACGACCCGACTAAGAAATTTAAAGTCAAACATATTTTATTTTTTAGAGAAGAATCAGATGATTAAAATAGAGATTCTAACCCCCAATTTTTAATTTTAATTCAATAAAATTATTTTTGTTCATTTTTACTTGTTGGTTTGATTGTGTACAAGAATTTGTTGTTACACACTTGTCAGTATTCATATTTTGCGTTTCTTGCATTTCAAATGTAGGAGAATGATAAACTGATTGCAATAAATTAAAAAAAAAAAAAAACTTAATCGAACAGATTTGAACCATCATCAACTATCATTAAGAATGTTGGTACCTAGCCTAGCTAGGTCTATGGTTCGAGTCATACCCCTTTCCTACTTCTCTAGTTTTTAACATGGTTTTAATAATAAAATAAATAAATAATTAATGAATTTGAACCTTAGACATCTCTCCAACATAAAAATATGTTAATACCACTGAACTAAAACTTCCACATAGATAAAAATATTTACAAATGAGTAGATTGTAATTTGGGTTTTGTATGATTGGTTTTGTATGTTGGTCTGCATATAAATTTGGTCCTCGTAGTTGACCTATTTCAATTTTGACAAGCAACAACTATGCAAAATTACGACCTTGGTCATATTTTACCCGTTATTTAAAAATGTAGCTAACAAAATAAAAAATTATTTATGTGTACGCTTAAAAATCACAAAAATGAAATACTTCTTTAACCTATAAATTTGTCTGACTCTATAACCAAAGTTCTATCAAGTCTAAATTAACTAGATGTCGAATTTATAGTTTACATACGTCCATACAAGTAAAAGTAAATAAGAAAACATTATGCTTATTTGTCGCGTGTCAAAAAAGAAATAAAATCTCATGCGAAATGTTACCCAAAAAAAATAATATATATATATATATATATATATATATATATATATATATATATATATATATATATATATATATATATATTGTTTTTGTGCATAAGTCTCCAACGAAACATCTTTATTATTCTAGATTTAGGGCATATATCTCTTTCACCAATAAGCCCATCTCTTAATATTTATTATAAATAAAGGAAACATTCATGTATATGTCAATATTACTCCCAACATTTTATACCCAATTCTTAATTGTAACCCCAATTTAATCAATTTTGTCCACAAAAATCCAATTTTGACCACAAAAATCCAATTTTGACTATTTTTTTTCAACAATTTTTTTTAGTCGCCGGTCTCCGGCGTTGACTTTTTTTTTTTTTTTTTTTTCTTCCGGATTTTTTCGCCGGTTTCCCGCGGTCTCTGGCGTTGACTTTTTTTAGTGTTTTTTTTTTCGTTGACCGTAATTGTGTTGTCACTGACAGTAAATTAACGTAATTATACTGTCAAAGATAGTTAATTAACGTAATTGTACTGCCGTTGACAATACATTTATGTAATTATTCTGCCGTTGACAGTAAATTAACGTAATATTATTATTTTTTTATTTTTTATTATTTTTTTTCGTTTTTTGTTTTATTTGAGTTATTCACGGAGTAACGTAATAATATTACTGTCTATTATTGTAATATTACTGTAAACGCAATAATATTACTGTGGTTGACAGTTAATATTACTGTTGTTATAGTAATATTGATGTCAACCACTTCCATATTATTATTTTGTTTGGATTTTTTTTGTTTGTTTGAGTTATTAACGGAGTAACGTAATAATATTACTGTCTATTATTGTAATATTAATGTGGTCAACGGTAATATTACTGTTGTTATAGTTATATTACTGTCACTTACAGTAATATTAATTCTTTTGGCTTTTTATTATGTTTACATTTGTTGAACGGTCAACATAGTAATATTCCTCTATTACACAATAATAATGAGTTTTGTTGTGTTAATATTACTGTGCTAGAGATTAATATAGCAATATTACTGTGTTAAACTGTAGTTTAGTTAATTTTACTGTATTTAACAGTAATATAGTTAATATTACTGTCAATCACAGCAATATTGTTGTTTAAAAGAATAAAAAAATGTTACAGAAGAAAATAAAAATAAAAATAAAAATAAAAATAAAAAAAAAAATTGAAAAGTCAATGCCGGAATCCGGCGGCAAAAAAATGTTTTTGAAAAAAAAAGTTTTGGGTCAAAATTGAATAATTTGTGAAATTTGGGGTCAAATTGAGGTTAAATTAAGTTAAGGGTGAAATTGAAGCATATTAAAGTATGGGGGGCTATTTTAATTTTTTAGAAAAATCTGGACCATGTGTGGACTTATTGGTAAATGAGTTTTTTGTTTAGATCTCTTTATGAATAAGTACCCATTGATGAGTTTATTTGTAATGGCCCATATATATATATATATATATATATATATATATATATATATATATATATATATATATATATATATATATATATATACAAAGTTATTAAATTTTCAATAAACAAATGGCCAACATTACAAGAGTAGGGGTGTAAACGAGTCGAGCTCGCCTCTTTTAGTAGGCTCGAGCTCGAGCTCGAGTCTATTTTGCTAAGCTCAAACTCGTCAAGTTCCTTCTTTTTTGGCTCGAGCTCGATCATTTTGTTGTTTTTTTTCTTTAAATTTTTTTAATTATTATTAAAAATTATTTAAGAAAAATTACAAAATAAACAATAAATTGTATATATATATATATATATATATATATATATATATATATATATATATATATATATATATATATATATTTTATTTTATTTTTATTTATTTCTATGATAATTTATATTATTATACATTATTTAAATGAAAAATAATATATAGAAAATAATATAAAAATAAAAATAATAAATAAATCTCGCGAGCTGCCTCGTGAGCTCACGAACAACTAAAAACTGGCTCGAGCTCGGCTCGTAAGAAAGTTCGAAATAACTCGAGCACGAGCTCGAACTTTATTCGAGCCAGTTCATCGAACTCACGAGTCGACTCGGCTCGTTTATCACCCCTAATTAAAAGTCGTCAGCATATTTGGTTTTGGTAAGAAATAATAAACACATAAATATGAGGCGTGCACACACAAACACAAAAATCAAGGGAACTAGGATTTTCTTCCGTGCTTCCTTGTAGAAAAGGAAACTCATCCGAAATGATAGCAGATAAGAAAACTAAAAAAAATCATGGTGTATTTGTTCATGTAGTTCATGATATGACTTTCTTTGAAGTTTTCTGTGGTGTGGAACTGTTAAATTTCCATTATTCTTCTTAGGGGTGGACCCTCACCCTTTAGAAAAAAAAATATTCAACAATATTTTATATTTTTTTTTTTAATCTGATAATTATTTATTAGTTTATAGAGTTTCGCTCGCTAAAAGTTTATTTTTATGCAATTTTAGTCCAGAAAAAAAAATTTCTAGCTCCCAACGAAAAACTCCTGGTCAGCCTCTGATTCTTCTGACAATAGAAATAACTTTATTCTATATACATGAATTATTTACAAAAGTGGATGTAATTACTTATATTTGATTTGAGTTCCAAATAATAGAAGTTGTGATTTTTTTTTTATCCCTCCATATTTTTATTTTTTTATTTGTGATGTATGATGTAAATAAATGTATAATTATAGTGAATATATATCATGACATTTCTTGGCTTGTTCCATTATGGAATAAAAAGTTGGATTACATATGTTGCAGGTGTTGATAAATCATAGGCAAATGTATATGCTACCAATATTATCAAATAAAATAAGGGGAAATTGGCTCATCCTCCCTCGTAAATATTTTTTACAGTTAAAAGGATACGCGACTTTTCGCTATTTGTTAAAGTTTATTTTTAGAGCTTACATAGAGAGCTTAAACTAAGTTATATTCATTGGTCATTTACTATAGAATACTTACCTATTTGCAGTCATATATCTCTCCGATTCTAAAGCTAAACAAAGTGAACCAACAAGATACGTAGATCTAATTTTTCAAATGGTTATTGTGCGTGAATATGATTATTATATATGTGTGTGCATGTGTCACTCTGTGTGGTGTGTGCGCACATATCTGCGTGTGTGTTACTATGTAGGTGCGTGAGTGTGCGCATACATGTCATTGTTCTGATTTGAAAGCGTATTAGTGTTCGGGTTTATCCATCAAATTGCCCCGTAAAATAAAGGTATAATTAGTAGTTAGCATTAACTAGACATAGTGAATTGTTTAAAAACATTTTTTGGTGGGAGGAGCACATGTATGTCACTCTTTTTATCACATTGATGATTTGCCTCTTTTCTTGTCAATTTCCCTCGTTTGTACAAATTCTAAAGGGCAATTGAAATTCATTTATAGGCCCTTCCCCCACTATGATGTATGCCATTGGTGGACAATCCAAAGTGATTTTAAATTCATTTCCCGGTTGAAATCATTTCATTTCAGCATTATTTCCTTTAAAAGTTAATGCAATTTCCTTACTCTCTCAACCAAAAAAAAAAAAAAAAAGAAAAAGATAAATATAACATAAAAAGAAATTTAAAAATAAAGATAAATATAACATAAAAAGAAAGAGTACAAATGTACAATTACCTGGAAATTGGAACGAAACTTCATGGTGTACCAATTGTGTGGATGAGAAGAAGAAAATCAATAGTTGGTGGTTTAAGACTTATGAGATTCTACACTTAGTGAAATGTACTATGTGGGTTTAAACTGTAGATCTACATAAATAACTATCTATTAAGCACATATATACATGAGTGTATTGTATTATATGTAGTTCAGTAGTGTATTTCACCAGGTGTATATTCTACAAAACCATGTGATGATGCTAAAATATAGCTCACCTAGGGTGGTGTAGAAAATGGACTGGGAGAGCAAAACGGATCAGTAGCTTGACAACTTGATGATCCTGAGGTCCCTGCGAAAAGAGCACACGTGAACTAAGCTGGGGGTTGATCCGGCGGAAACCCCTCCGACGCTCAAGTCAGATGTACGGATCGTAGAGAGAGTAGAGAGAATAAAACTCTAGTTGGATTGCCAATAATTAGAACGTAGCTTTACAAATGAATAAAACACCTATTTATATATCGATGATTGGGTTGGGCTTACTTTGTTGGGCTCAAGCCTTACTTTAAAGGTATTTGGGCTTTCATGTAGTGGCCTAATTAGTAGATAAATTTGAGGGCCCATTGGACCGGCCCATTTAGGTATATCACCATGAGTCGTGCAGGGAAGATAGCTAGTGGTTAATTTAGGCGATTGCCTTCTCAAAATATTGATTCACGTTGGGGCTAACTTTTTACACTAAAAATTTGTTTTTAATGCATAGTAGTAAGGTAAAGAATGGCATCGTACAATGGTAAAACAATAGAAATATAAACTATAGTATCATAGGTTTCAATTACTCAGGAGTGTAAATGAGATGAGCGGCTCGCCAAATGTTCGAACTTGGGCTTTCTGATGAGTGTTGCCCGAGCTCATTTTTAATTGATCGTGAGCTAGCGAGTTTTTTTTTAATTAATATAAAATTTATTATAATCTGAAAAAAAAATAATTAAAAAAAATAAATTACAGATCATTTTCTTCGTAATAACTTTTTTATTATAATTTATAATTAGTAAAATTATTATAATATTAAAAAATAATAATAATAATAATAATAACAAAATGAGCTCATGCTCGAGCTCGAGCACGCCAAAACAGCCATCCTCGACTCGATTGCGGCTCCTACACATTCCTACTCTCACTGGCAGTGATTTTTCAAATGGCTGAACCATTTGATTTTCGACCACCTCATAACAACGTTATATAAAATGAGAAATACACAATTTCATGTAATTCTTTGTTTTCAAGTTTAAAATTATTTTTCTTCTCAGGGAAAAAAAAGAAAACAAAGTTATATTTTTTTCTAAAAGGTTTAAAAAATTTAGTATCTTATGTACAAAAGAGAAACGCTAAGCCAACCCTGATACATTTTTGTAAGGGGCTATTTGACAAAAAATCTCCATTGAATTTTGACTTCTTGACAAATTCATTTTTGAAATTGGTATTTGCTATAAACCCAATCAATCAAAACACCGATATCTCCTCCATAAATTTCTACCCCCAAATTACGCTCTTAAATCCGATCGAAAATTCTCGTGTACCCACCGTCTACACCAAATCTCCTCCATAAATTTCTACCCCCAAATTACGCTCTTAAATCCGATCGAAAATTCTCGTGTACTGATAAGTGTTCGTTTTGCACAACTTTTACTTATCTAATCTTCGTGTTTTGGTCTTCATTCGTCCGAGTTTTCGGCTTTATTTGTATATATTATGTTGTTTTTGTTTTATTTATATTTTAGGTAAAGATAAGCTATTTTTGCCGATTCGAGACGATTTTGGAAGCGAAGCCGAGAACCAAACCAAACACGTGCAAAAGCGCATTCTCGCGGATTGTGGCAGTGTTTGGTATTTCAAGCATAACTTTTGCATACGACCTCCGATTGGGCTGATTCAAGTGGATTTAGAAAGCTAACTTCAAGGGCTACAACTTTTGTGAAATGCACAATAGTCGAATTCGGGCTGAAAAAGGGTGAAAAAAGTGTTTGAAGTTGATGCAGAGGCCAGATCGCGATCCAGAATCACCGGATCGCGATCTGGTGGCAAATTCCAGTAGCAGCGAGAAATTGGGGCAGATCGCGATCCGCACTTCCTGGATCGCGATCTGGGAAGGCGGTTCACAGTTTTCAAGGTTGCCAGATCGCGATCCAAGAAGCCCAGATCGCGATCTGGGCACATAAATCGAGACTAGATATTTTTCTTTGATTTTTCACTATAAATAGAAGGTCTCCTTTTCATTTTTCGATATCTCGATAAGATCTCGACCATCTCTCGACTTTTTCTTCGGTTTTCTCTTCGGTTCTCGCCAGTTCTTCGCGGGAAGCTTCGACGAGGGTTTCGACTCGGGTTTTTCATAAGCTTTTCTTTACGTTTAGTTTATAATTTCTCGTGTTCTTCATTTTGATGCTATGTTTGTAATGAACTGAGCATTTTCTTTTAGGGAAATGAAACCTTGTATATATTGATTTTGATTTCCAGATCTGTGATCTATTTGTCGTTCTTTGATTCTGTTTATGTTTTCTTGTATTAAATGCTTTCGATTGTTTGGCCAACAGTTGAATTGATTCTAAATGGGAATGAACTCGAGAGAGGATTTCTCGTTTGATTTTAGGAAAATATAGCTCGGGTTGTGGAAACGGAGACGTGATGCACCTCGGGTAGCCCTTAAGGACTTGACCTAAATGCTCTCTTAATATCAGGTTCTGAACGGAGACGTCGGACCTGTGGGTAGACTCTAACTACACTGGAGACGGGGGTTAGGGTACTTTAGTGTCTGGGTTAGCGAACATAGAATTGACTATAGATTCGGGTTTGTAGATCTTTATCGATAGTACACTGGTGGATTTTACCCTAGAAGCCATCACACGTCGGAATTCCTCGCTTATACTGGCGAACCGTTGTTTTTTTATTTATTGTTTCTTTTTAGTTTCATTTATCCCATCCATTCTTTCATCCGTCTAGATAAGGTTTAGGATAGTATAATTACGGTACTTGGTAAATTTGAGAACTTAATTCCCTGTGGATCGATATCTGGAATTCACTATTCTACAAAACGCGATACTGTACACTTGCGGTTTTTCATACGTAGGTTTTACGCGTATCAAGTTTTTGGCGCCGTTGCCGGGGAATTAGTTAATCTTGAATTTACTAATATCGTTACCAACTATCCTTACTTTACTTTAGACAATTTTTTTTCTTTTGATTTTTTTTATTTATTTTTATAGCAGATTTGTATACATCGATGGCCTCGATTTATGATCTCTCTCTTTGCAAGATTCAATCCAGAGCTGATTACATTCAACATGAGTTGGAGGATATTGAAAGACATCGAAGGTTGAACCCAGAAAATGGAATTGCACAAACAAATGAGCACTTCTGCTATCTACAAGAAGAACTCCACTTTTTGGCAAATATTTTCGAAAATTTCAAGAGATGTCACATTCACAAACCACATCCGACCATCCTTTATGAAGACAACGAGGTATTTACAGATTTTCGTATAAACGACGAGGTTGAGCACCTTGAGGGAATTATTCATCCCAGTTCTGTAGATACTTTAGCGTGTGATGAGAGTGGGATGAAGATGATGGTAGAGGAACTTGACGAACATAATCCTATCCACATTGCTATTCCAGATTTGAGTGTGAGCGAGGAGACGAGTTTCAAATTTGAGGTAGAGCTTTCTCCAAAGCTCGAATATCTTGTATACGAATTTGAGAGATCGGTAGGCAAGCAACCCATCCTAGTCTCCTACCGACTGATTTCCAAAGCAAACGAAAAGTACCATGGGTTGGGATGGTCATTAAAAGATTGCAATCTAGTCCATGATATGATTGCAAAGTATGTATCAAGATTGACGGATGGATGCGCAATCTACAAGGCTTTGGATTGGACATAATCCGTCCAAATTGTGTCGAGCCGTCGACAGTAAAACAGGCGTTGAATGGGAGGCAACCCATTGTTTATTTATCTTCCTATTTTCTTTGTTTTTGTCGTTTTTGCATTTTTTTTGTTTTTTTTTTTGGTTTAAGCTAGATTTCACCCATTTTCTTGATTTTTGCCGGTATCTCGTTCCCAAGAAAAGAAGAGTTAGAAGTCGGGAAGTCTAGGCAATTCTGGCAATTCGCCCTCGGTGCCAAAATTCATGGCACCCCGTGCAACCAAAGAACACTTTCGCAACCGTAGAACACTGATCAATCTGCGGCACGACTGTTCAGGGCGTATTTCTTTCTCCTTTCTTTTATTTTTCGCATTGAGGGCAATGCATGATTTAAGTTTGGGGGTGAGTTTAGCTTATTTTGATTTGGTCTTTTGCATGCATATCATATAATTTAGTTTCATTTATGTATTTCAATTTCCGTAATTGTGTTATGTTTGTCACATGCATCTCATTTAGGATCGAGTGTAAGTTGCATTTCCGGATTCTATTGAAGCAAAGCAATTAATGAATTAGTAGATGGGCTAGTTGATTTTAAAATTGAAATTATGGATAACCGGCTAATTATAGATGAACCTTCCGACTGCGTTTTTGCAACTTGTGTGGATAGCCTTTCGAATCCTTTCCGATTAAGCTTGAGCGCACTTTTCTGAGAGGTATAATAGTCTGAGGTTTGGGGGGCGAGTTAGAATTGAATTATGTGTTCACGATTTGCAGTTGTTGGCTAAAAGTTCTATCAATGGTCTTTACGTTTTTATTTTATGTTTGTTGTTAAAAAAAAAAAAAAAAAAAAAAAAGATAAAAATAATAATTTGTGGTATTGTTGTGATTCACGCTCTGATTTCCCCGCCTTTCTGACTCGAGCTTAACCCGTTGGGTGCACCTCGTCGCCTAAGTCTCTCGAGCTGTCGAGCTTGGGGGTTTCTTGGACTAAAGTTTGATACATGGGTCAGGGAGATAACACAGTGGTGTCGAGCCTTGCACGAGTCACGATTATTCCCGTTTCAAAAAAAAAATGAAAAAAGGAAAAAAGTTGTGATGAAAATCACCAAAAAAAAAATGTTGTTGTCATTTTTTTCTATTGAATAAATTGACCTACTTATGCCCAATTCAATTTTTTGAATTTCAGAATCAAAACTTACTTTTCGTCCACATTTCTACTCAAAACCCTCGATGATTGTGTTTATTGTTTAATTACGGATTCTTGAGTCTATCTTTCATTTTGGTGTAGAAACAACTAATTGCGTCGGTAGGAAAGTCGAATACCTTAAGCCGTATGCCATTCTAAGATTTTAGGTTATCTAGCTCGTTTCATCTTTGGAATTAATTGCAATGCTTTGACCAATCCGGCAACTTTGTGGGTGTGTTGTCTGAAAACCCTCACGAGACACAACTCGTCCTTTGGGGGTACCCAGGGGTTCAAAGGCTTGTTGCATACGCTAAATGCAATCGTGATTCCCTACGTTAGTGGCCTAGGTTTAGTTTTTCTTTCGTTTGTCGTTTTTGTTTTTGTGTCGTAGTTTTGTTTTGATTTACTCGGGACGAGTAAAGATCTAAGTTTGAGGGTGTGATAAGTGTTCGTTTTGCACAACTTTTACTTATCTAATCTTCGTGTTTTGGTCTTCATTCGTCCGAGTTTTCGGCTTTATTTGTATATATTATGTTGTTTTTGTTTTATTTATATTTTAGGTAAAGATAAGCTATTTTTGCCGATTCGAGACGATTTTGGAAGCGAAGCCGAGAACCAAACCAAACACGTGCAAAAGCGCATTCTCGCGGATTGTGGCAGTGTTTGGTATTTCAAGCATAACTTTTGCATACGACCTCCGATTGGGCTGATTCAAGTGGATTTAGAAATCTAACTTCAAGGGCTACAACTTTTGTGAAATGCACAATAGTCGAATTCGGGCTGAAAAAGGGTGAAAAAAGTGTTTGAAGTTGATGCAGAGGCCAGATCGCGATCCAGAATCACCGGATCGCGATCTGGTGGCAAATTCCAGTAGCAGCGAGAAATTGGGGCAGATCGCGATCCGCACTTCCTGGATCGCGATCTGGGAAGGCGGTTCACAGTTTTCAAGGTTGCCAGATCGCGATCCAAGAAGCCCAGATCGCGATCTGGGCACAGAAATCGAGACTAGATATTTTTCTTTGATTTTTCACTATAAATAGAAGGTCTCCTTTTCATTTTTCGATATCTCGATAAGATCTCGACCATCTCTCGACTTTTTCTTCGGTTTTCTCTTCGGTTCTCGCCAGTTCTTCGCGGGAAGCTTCGACGAGGGTTTCGACTCGGGTTTTTCATAAGCTTTTCTTTACGTTTAGTTTATAATTTCTCGTGTTCTTCATTTTGATGCTATGTTTGTAATGATTTTAGGGAAATGAAACCTTGTATATATTGATTTTGATTTCCAGATCTGTGATCTATTTGTCGTTCTTTGATTCTGTTTATGTTTTCTTGTATTAAATGCTTTCGATTGTTTGGCCAACAGTTGAATTGATTCTAAATGGGAATGAACTCGAGAGAGGATTTCTCGTTTGATTTTAGGAAAATATAGCTCGGGTTGTGGAAACGGAGACGTGATGCACCTCGGGTAGCCCTTAAGGACTTGACCTAAATGCTCTCTTAATATCAGGTTCTGAACGGAGACGTCGGACCTGTGGGTAGACTCTAACTACACTGGAGACGGGGGTTAGGGTACTTTAGTGTCTGGGTTAGCGAACATAGAATTGACTATAGATTCGGGTTTGTAGATCTTTATCGATAGTACACTGGTGGATTTTACCCTAGAAGCCATCACACGTCGGAATTCCTCGCTTATACTGGCGAACCGTTGTTTTTTTATTTATTGTTTCTTTTTAGTTTCATTTATCCCATCCATTCTTTCATCCGTCTAGATAAGGTTTAGGATAGTATAATTACGGTACTTGGTAAATTTGAGAACTTAATTCCCTGTGGATCGATATCTGGAATTCACTATTCTACAAAACGCGATACTGTACACTTGCGGTTTTTCATACGTAGGTTTTACGCGTATCATGTACCCACCGTCTACACCAAATCCATTCAACAATGGAGATCGGGAAGAAACATGGTGTATAAACAAGTACATACACACAAGTCAATCATATGTTTCTTTGAACATTTTGTGATCAAGTAATGTGGTCGATGATTTGAATATTGTTGCTTGACTTTTCAATAATTGTACTGAAGAAGGAAAATCTGGGCATGGGTATTGTAAGTTTATCTATATTAATATATTAATTATATAGTTTCTTGCATATTGAACATTTATAAATTGTACTATATATAGTTTAACCTCTATAAATTAATCGGGACCAGGGAAATTGTATTAATTTTAATGAATTATTAAATTATCAAGTTAATAATTTAACATGTTTTTGCCCAATCGGAACTGGAAAAAACTATTATTCAATCGAGTTATTAATTTATTGAGTATTAATTTATCGAGGTTCTACTGCATGTAACCGAAGAGGGCGGACTGAATAGCTTTTGTTTTGAAAAGAAACCCCAAATATACAATTTTAATAAATTTATCTCAATATCAGCTGACAACATAACTAATGTTCTTTTATTTTGTGTTTCTAAAATTATGGTGTAGAAACATGTGTAAAAACAGTTATATAAACATGAAAAACATTATGTATAGATAGTTATATAAACATGAAAATCACTATGTATATACATAGCTATATAAACATGAAAACTACTACGTGTATACAACTATATAAACATGAAACTCTGTGTATACATCTATATAAACATGAAAACCACTTTATATAAACAGTCACATAAACATGAAAATCACTTTATATAAATCCTAAAAAAAACCCACAAATATATCAAAATAATTTACCGAAGTTTCAACAGCCTTCGAAAACCACTATGTGTATCTTTAACGCCAGTTCTCCTATCATACACACATCAGTAATTTTTTTGAGAATTAGACTTTTCCACTCCACCAAAACGGAAATTCCGAAATCAATGAGCGAGAATTGTTGGATTAGTTAAAAAAGAAGTTAAATATGATATTTATGAAAGAGATATGACATATCTTTTAATATAAAAACAAAAGATATATGGTGGGATTAGTTAAGGGTATAATTGTATTACTTAAATGTTTTAATTAACAATAGTTGTTTTTTGATTTATCTATAATAAAAAAAAAAAGAAAAAAACCTCATTGTAATGATTCTTGTGTAATGAGGAATTTTTGTCAAGTTATCTTTTTTTATAATTATTTTATAAAATTGTATTTTCCTGTACTAATTTTGTAATTATAAAAAGTTCAAATTCAAAAGAACCCATATAGAATCCTTTCAACATAAATCTCTTATTTTTCTTTCTTCTTTTTTTTCCTCTAAAGTTTTGCTTTGTTAATTGTTTTATTTCGTTAACGACCAATTTTGTATTTTATGACAATTAAATTCATTTAATGTTTTGTTTGATTTGTATGAATGTTGATATTACTAATAAATTTTATTTCAATAATATAATATATCTTCTTTTTTAATTGTTGTTATCATTTATTTAAATAATTATTTTCTCCTTTTTTGAAATGTTATCACGTGCATTGCACGAGAATAAATACTAGTAATTTGTATAAATTACAATTTTCTATAAATTTAATTATATATACTTAGCTTGATATATACAACATTATAAATATCAAGCATTAATTAAATGAGTGGGCGTCTTTAAATTGCTCCAACTTTGATTGTCTATGAACAGTTCACATGATAGCTTTTGTGACATAAAGCAGTTTAGTGAGTATGTGTAATCTATGAAATGATTTTAATTTTTGACTCAGTGAGTTAGATATTTGCTAGGTGTGTTTTCTCATTTCTGAGAAATCACAACCACAAAACTCAAGGCACAAACATAAGGGCAAACATGTCATTTCACCACACATTTTTCAAGTCAAAAGGCTAGTTGGTTTTTTTTATATTACTAGTAAATTACTGAAAACTTAAGGCCTTGATTAATTGCATGGAAATTACTTTATGTTTGATTTTTTTTATTTAAAACTTATTTTGATAGTTTCTTGTAATACACTTGAACCTCCATAAATTAGTACTCACTTAAATGATATTTTATTTGGATCCCGACTCATAGTAAACGTATTAAATTGTTAGCTCGACAATTTAACATTTCATTAAAGTAATATAATTTTGTTAGTCCTAACTCTATTAATTCAGACGGGTTTAGTTGTTAGGTATTATTTTGAACTATTCTCGATTCATATGATGGAATCAAAATTTATAGGATAAATTACACATGCAACCCCTACATTAGGTGTAAATACATCTCGCTTCTTCGAATTTGGAAATTTAATTTAGATTAAATTTGGTGTATAATATTTTGACCATAATATATATATATATATATATATATATATATATATATATATATATATATTATCACGGTCCCCCTAAGGGCATCTCCAATGGAGTCTCTCAACTTTATAAGTCTCTAAATTTTAGAGACTTTGGAAACGATCAACACCAATGGAGATCAGATCATAGAGAGACTCTAAAATAGAGATTTTTTCCTATATGTGGGATTTTATATAGAGACTCTAACCTAAAGTAGCCTCACCCTAAATTAATAAAAAAAAATATCAAATTTATATTTTTGTAGTTGAAATATTTTTTTTTTTGCTAAAAATATTTAGTTTTGTTGTCGAAAATAAGAAAAAAAATTCTAGGTGAGACATATACTAAAAAATTAAGATAATGCAAATAAAAATTAACTATAGAAAATTTTAATGTACAAAACTAAACTATAAATGTTGTTATAGTATAAAATAATTTATAAATTGATAAATAAAATTAATTTTATAGAACTCCTCGCTGGAGATGACTTTTTTTAGAGACCTAGAGTCTCTAACTGAGTCTCTAAAATAAAAATTAGACTTAATTATTACATGTAGACCCCTTAAATTTGAAAATTGAACCAGTTTTCCTTCAAGTTTTAATTGCGGCCGTCTTAATCCAATTTGATTGTTGTTTTTTTCAAACTTATTTGAATTTTATTTGAAGCCTTGCACGTAAAATATTTGAAATCGGTGGCACTAGGATTCGAATTAAGGACCTTTCATTTGGTTTTACTCTGATACCATGTGGAATGACCACATCAACTGAAAGTTTGAGCCGCTACTGAATTCTATCATTTAATATTAATAAATAGTGTAGCCATATTTTTTCAACCAAATGAAGCCCTTTTCTTATATATATAATTTAAATATAAAAACTATGTAAGAGCATCTCCAAGGTTAAGACCTAAAATTGGAGATGCTATATCTACAATACCTAATGAATAATTTTATGCCAACTCAATTTTATTGTAATCATACCATCCAAAATTTACCATATTATTATATTTTATTGGAGATATTCAATATCTACCCAATTTCACTTTTATTGTTTTACAGGTGGGGGTTTGTATTTATTTGTTGATGGTTTATTGATTATTTTAATATTTTTTCTTTACAATTTTACAGCATCTTCAATGCTAAACTGAGTCTCTAATATTTAGAGTGCTACATTGGGTAATTAGAGATATTTGTTAAAAAATCATCTCTCATGCAAATCTTAAGAAAAATCTCCAAATGATATGGCAATGAGGTGGCACTTGTGTTTTTAGAGATTGTGTCAACTCATCAACTAATACAATTTTTTCTTTTAATTTCTATTAAAAATATTAAGATAATTAAATTATTTTCATACAGTAAATGAATTTCTCCATATCTCTCCTATTTGTCCACCTTCTTCTACACTATTTTATAGGAGTTATATGTTTATGTGAAGATTCGACTTTCAGGTAAAAATATTAATTAATTAATTAATTTGTTTTAACAATAATTTTCTCAAATTTTAATCAATTGAATTAATGTGATTTCTTTGCCCAAAAATAAATGAATTATACGTATGATCTATAGAAATTGCTAGTTTGTATACAATATATGTTTATGGTTTAACGAAAAGAAAAAATATCAATTTAAAATTTGTTCGTAAAATATTTAACTATTGAATGTTCACAAAAAACACCCTATTTACTTCTTTTTCTCTCTCCTAAAATGAATTTGGTTAAACCCTACTTATTTAAATCAAGAATGAAATCGGAAATGCCCGCATGGGTGTAGCTCAACTGGTTCCGGAGGTGGTAAGTTGGTGCAAGGTCCTAGGATCGACTCTTGACAGCCGCAGTGTGGGAATTTCAACTCCAAATGAGGGTTGGTTCCTTGTGGGCACCAGGTCCGGATCCGCTACCTTAACGGGCCGTTGAGTTACCATGATTTACATCCTCCAACAATCCTTGTCGGGCCAAGGGATGGGGGCCTTTGGGGCGAGGGATTCGCCTTTTGGTGCATGGTGCAAGAATGAAATCGGAAATAGAATTTTTTTCTTTTTTTAGGTAATATATTTTTTTAATAAATTAATGTTTTAAGTTTAATTTTAAAACCCAATAGTAAATTAAACCTAAGGATTTTTTTTGAGTTTTGAGTTTTGCATTGGAGAGGACTATGCAGTAGAGAATCTCAATCTTGCCAAATAGGATAGATAATTTTAAAAATTCACATTTGATACTTGATACCTAATTTTTTTTTTGAGTTTTTTCCAGTTTAGCACTGGAGATGCTCTAAAACTTATAAAAAGAAGAGAGAAAATGAAATTACCTAAAATGAAACGAATTGCATTTTGAAGAGGAGACTTTTTCATCAAGAGTAGAGTTACGATGATCAAAGTTTAATATTGATTGTAATGTCTGGTTATCGGTAAAATTAAAGGATTGAGGTTTTATTTAGAAATTTTAGAAATTAAAATGAGATTTTAAGTTAATGATAAAAAAAAAAAATATCTTTAAAAATTCTTATTTATTTTCCTTATTATGTATATTTTGGTATGATAGGGTTTTAGCATGACAATAACATTGGGTAGCATGTGCTACAAAAATTTCTTTGTGAGGTACGATAATGTACCATCACTTTTCGTTAATGAAATTACAGTGACATTTCAATATGGTAGGGTATTCCGTTGGTAGTGGCATTTTGGTCAAAAGAAATCCAATCTTACCAAAGACCATTTTAGTTTTTTACATACATCAAACAAAATGTAATTTAATGTAGGTAATTTCTCGATATTTTTCTAAAGTTAGTGAGAATCGTAATATTTTTCTAACAAAATGGGTATATATTTAATTAGATCTAACCATAGAGGATGATTTATAGGGGATATGCCTAATTGGGCCAGTCCAATAAGCCTACGATTTCTCTATCTATTAGGCCAAGAGTCTGATTTAGAAGAACACTATTACGAAAGTTCAATTACCTTCAAATAAAGTTTCGGCCCAACAAATTAACCTCAGTCCAATCGACAAAGTATAAATAACGATTTAATTCAATTATTAAAGGTATGCTCTATTATCTGAGCTATACTACAATTCGTATATCTCAACTATTTCACTATCCGCACGCTTGGCTTGAGCGTCGAAGGGGTTTCCGCCACATCAATACAACATAGTTCACGTGTTCTCTGTTCGCAGACTTTGCTCTCCCAGCTCTTTTTATCTCCACTACTTAAGGTGATCTAATATTTAGCAATTAGCGTAGAATTTTCAATAAATCAATAACCAAATGAAGTTATAGTGTGAAGCAAAATCAAACTTAAACAAGGTTGTCTAATTTTATAAACTGAAAGGAGTTTACAAATACCTAATATCATTGAAAATTGTTGCAATTTATCAAAAAATTTATTCATTTAAAAATGGGAAAAATACCCACCCGAAATCCTCTTATGTAATTTAACTATATTTTCCCCATCATATACTATAATTTTTTTTAATTAGGGAACACACAACCAACTATATAGGTGCACTGAATAAATCTACACTCTTATATACTAGCTTGTAAATCATACGAGAAATATACACCACACTAGGCTAACCATGTGTAACAAGCTAAATCGACCGTTTGCAATGTGAATCAAATCTGAATCTGGACAATCTATCATTAGATTTAAAATATAAACGTGCTGATTTTGATGCAGTACATAACATAAGTTAAAAAAAACAAAAAAACAAAAAAACAAAAAAAAAAAAAAAAAACAGAGATATTATTTCTTGTATTTATTTTAACAAATCCCTCGTATTTTTCCTTTTTAATTTGGTTCTGAAAACGTTTGACTGGGTATTATATAGTATATAATATAATATTGTGTTATAACCATAATAAAATATGGCTTGACCAAACAGTAACATGGGGCAAGAAAGAGAAGAAAACAAAAGAAAGGAAGATAGAGTGGAGAGGTCAAGCAGCCCATCACAATGTGAATGCTTTGCATTTGGTACTTGTTAAGAAAAAAAATTAAAGTCAAAAGTCTTTGATTCAAAATCTAAAGCATAGTGTGACACCATGTAAAAATCATTGCAATTTCTATGTTATTTTCCCTGAAAAATCGGGTACGAATATTCCCTTGTGTGTATATATATAGGTTTCATTGTATACTTACAATCCCACACTTGAGCCTACTTCTTACACATTTCTTTCTCTCCATTCTCTATTATATTACAAATTCTTGCCTTTTAATTAAAAAATCATTAAACTTTTAACAAATAATATGGATAAGTTGGCAAAGGATAGAGCTAACTATGTACCTCTTACTCCTCTCACTTTCTTGAAGAGGGCTTCCATGGTTTACTCGAACCGCGCTTCTTTAATCCACGGTGGTGTCCGTTTCACGTGGCGCCAGACGTATGAGAGGTGTTGCCGCCTCGCTTCCGCCCTCAAGTCCCTCAACATCGCCAAAAACGACGTCGTAAGTTTTTCGCTATACACGTAACGCCTATGTACCATCATTGTTTTTATACATTTTAGATGAATATATCATTTAATATTTATATCTCCAACAGTCTGATTAATTTTTTTTTTTAAAACTGATATAGGTATCGGTGCTAGCGCCGAATATCCCGGCATTGTACGAGATGCACTTCGCAGTGCCAATGGCCGGGGCGGTGCTCAACGCAATCAACACGAGGCTAGACGCCAAGAACATAGCAACCATCCTCAAGCACTCGGAGGCTAAAGTTTTCTTCATCGATTACCAATACGTGCCGGTGGCTCGAGAAGCTCTCCGTTTGCTCGTGGCAAATCTTCAAGAAGGTTCCGGAGAAGAGGCGGGGCCCACGATGATGCCGCTGGTAGCGGTGATCGACGACATCGAGAGGCCGACCGGCGTCCGTCTAGGCAAGCTCGAGTATGAACACCTCGTCTCGAGAGGAAACCCACGGTATGTTCCGGAAGAGTTGGCCGACGAGTGGGACCCGATAGCCCTCAATTACACGTCCGGCACCACTTCGGAGCCGAAGGGGGTGGTGTATAGCCACAGGGGGGCGTATTTGAGTACTTTGAGCTTGATTCTCGGGTGGGGGATGAACACCGAGCCGGTTTATCTGTGGTCCCTACCTATGTTCCACTGCAACGGTTGGACCTTCACTTGGGGTGTGGCGGCGCGTGGCGGCACGAACGTCTGCATCCGCAACACCACCGCCGCGGAAATGTACGGCGCCATCGCCGCGCACAAGGTGACCCACATGTGCTGCGCGCCGATCGTGTTCAACATCCTGCTGGAGGCGGAGCCGCACGAGCGGCGCCCCATCACGACTCCGGTGGAGATTCTGACCGGCGGGGCGCCGCCGCCGGCGGCGCTCCTGGAGAGGATCGAGCGTCTGGGGTTCCACGTGGTCCACGCGTACGGGCTGACGGAGGCGACGGGGCCCGCGCTGGTGTGCGAGTGGCAGAAGAGGTGGGACGAGCTGCCGAGTTCGGATCGGTCGAGACTCAAAGCGAGGCAGGGACTCAGTGTGCTGACGCTTGCTGACGTGGACGTGAAGGATCCGGAGACAATGGAAAGCGTGTTTCGTGATGGGAAGAGCATGGGAGAAATCGTGCTTCGGGGCAGCAGCATTATGAAAGGATACTTCAAAGACGAAAACGCGACTTCGAAAGCGTTCAAGAACGGCTGGTTCCTCACCGGAGATGTCGGGGTTGTCCACCCCGACGGCTACGTGGAGATCAAGGATAGGTCGAAGGACGTCATCATCTCCGGCGGGGAGAACATCAGCAGCGTCGAGGTTGAGGCCGCGCTGTACAAGCACCCCGCCGTCGTCGAGGCGGCCGTCGTCGCCATGCCTCACCCCAAGTGGGGTGAGAGCCCCTGCGCGTTCTTGAAAGTGAGGGGCGGCGCCGCCGTGGATGAGGCGGAGATATTGAAGCACTGCCGGAGAAACCTGCCGCATTTCATGGTTCCGAAGAAGGTGGAGTTCATGGAGGAGCTGCCGAAAACATCCACCGGGAAAATTCAAAAGTTTCAGCTGAGATCTTTCGCAAAGACATTGGTTATCTCGCCGGCGAAAATTAAGCCGTCGAATTCGGGAATTAATAATGAATGGGAAAATTACAGTCACGATAATAATCAGGTGGAGGAGCAGCAGCAGATTCTTGCTTTGTCTCGCCTCTGATTTATCCAATTTTTACTTTATTATTATTATTATGAATTGTATTTTATGTTAAACATACGCATTAATGTTATATTGTACGCCGATATAAATTAATTAATATAATAATTTTGTGCAGAGTTATTAATTATTATAATAATTTGCCATGTAGATGAAATATAATCTAAGTGTGAAGAAATTATTGATACTTAGTGTTGATCGGAATTACATTAACGAACCCGAAGAAAAAAAATCATCCACATGCATCACTGACGAATTCCCACTTAATTAACTGACACGTGGATCGTGGATTGCAAAGCAAGTAGATGGGACCAATATTTTTTAGTGCTTCTTGTCTAACAAAAGTGAATTTCGGTGTTTATTTGGTCCCGACGCTTTTGTAGATGCTACATCCAATAAAATATATTGGATGAGTCTAAACTATTACTCTATAGACACTTTTGTAGATACTACATCAGATAAAATATATTGGATGAATCTACACAATCTATACGTAATAACACATAAATCTATGCCTATTTATATATATACTGTCTAGTTATTTATATAGATTTATGGTGTAAAATCACATAATGTATTTCACTGGGTTTAACTTTGCATAGGCCGCTCCTGACAACGTCAACGTAAATTCATTTATGTCAGCAATAAAAACAAGTCTCCGATTGGTTGGTATTTCCGGTCACATATTTAATATGTGTATTTATCTTCAACAAAATATTGAAAACCAGTCACATAGGATTTTTCAATTTTTGTTCAAAATGCTTTACTACCAATGAGACATGGCAAATATATGATAAGTAACATGAAAGAAATCTATATAACATTAACTAAAAGTGTAAAATGATTATAATAAATAATGTTAAATAGATTATTAATTATCATATTCATTATCATTAAATAATATTGATTAAATTATTAACAAATATAATATATAAAAAATTAAAACAAAGAAAATAATAAATTGAAAGGACTTGAGCTTAATCCATTTAAATCTTACTACTCGATTCAAATATTTGAATAAATATAAATGTAAAAAAATAATTAAATAATATGATTTACGAGTTTTACAAATCAAACCAATTATAAAATAAAAATCACATCATAATATTTTGATTCTACTAATCATATATTGTTTTATTTTTAAAGTAGGAAAATTAATTGAAATGAGTTATAATCTATTTCTGTTAAAATAAACATTGTCTATGTTTTTCTTATAAGTATGTTCTTGTCAATAATTGTCTTATGATAAAATAATCAATAATGTTAATAAGTTCTTGTCAAAATATTATTGAAAAGAACTTATTAGCATTATTGATTACGGTTCAATACTTCCAAACATCTATTATTAATTACTATAGTAATTAATAATAGATGTTTGGAAGTATTGAACCGTAATTCTATATATTTTTTTAAAGTTTCTTATATTACATTTATTAATAATTTAATTAAAATTATTTAATAATAATTAATATGAACATTAATAATTTATTTAACGTATTTATTTACCAATTAAATCACTTTACACTGAATTTTTATATTATATATATTTATTGCTAGATTTTTACCAAATATCTTATTTGGCCCAGTGCTAATCCCATTTCGAAGCATTTTTGGGTAAAAATGCTCTAATGAATATCTGGGTCACGGGTCGGGTCCCATAGGTAAGACCCGTTGGGACTCGAGTCTTGAAAAGGAGGGCCCAAAATCGACTCATACATTGATTGGTCAGGTTATGGGTCAACGGTCAACGAAGCGGGACCCGAGCGGGGCGGGTCAGTCTTCAGGTCGGGTCCGGATCCCACGCGTAGACCCGTCGGGACTCGGGTCTTGAAAAGGAGGGCCCAAAACCGACTCATACATTGATGGACCCGGTTCCTAATCAACGGTTAATGGAACGGGCCTCGAGCGGGGCGGTTCAGTCTTCGGGTCAGGTCCGGGTCTAACCCGGTCCCTGCCCGTGGCTAGTATCTAGTATCCCAAGATTTTTTTTATTTTTTTTAGCTATTTTGGCATTATATTTTTTGAATATTACTTTTGGCCCCTCAAATGTTTTGTAAGTATGGGTCTTAACCCTGAATTTTTTTGTTTATTCTCCATAATTTTATATAAATTATAGATATATATATCATATTGATTATAAAAATATAAAATAAAATGGTTAAAACTTGTACTACTTTAAATAAAATTTATGAATATTTACTTATTGATCTTTGATTTTTTTATATCAATGTCTCTAAAAATAATATGAGACGGTGCCACAAATCCATTAAGGGCAATATTGTGAACCTAAATTTTTTTTCGGGCCACTGCCCCGAACCCCGAATTTTAGTCCGCCCCCCCTACTTTCTAATCCTTGTTCCGCCCCTGACTATAGGGTATATAACTTTATTGCACAAACACAAGGAAATGTGGAAATATAATTTTATTCTCAATCAGCCTATTAAAACATGCAAGTTTAACTATTTCTTTTGGGATATTTGGTTATATGGGTAAATTACAACCATTCCTCAGGTATGGTCAAATTACGAAAAAATCTATCATGTTTGGATAATTACATCTACCCTTAACTATAAATGTTCTTATATCTCCACCCTTATGATGTCAAATTCAATATAATCATCTAGGTTTCGTGGAATGTTCTCTAGTTTGTACTCGTTTTGTGCAAAAATACAGTTTATAACGCACCACAATCTAATATATACAAGCCATACATTTTATGATCATCTTTTTTTCAAAATGTGGAGCTCGAGAGAGGTAAAACATGTACAAAATTGAGAATATTCCATATAATCTAGAAGATTCCACTAAATATAAAAAATGATTTGACAGTCAACATCCTGTAAAATACGACTAAAGATATTAAATTTATTTCAATAGCTTTGAAAATTCCTCTGGGTTGTATTATGCATGATTTATTGTGTATCGAAAGTGCTAAATACTCTTAATTTTTTTTGAAGGTGCAAACGGCCAAAAATCTATATTTTTCAAGAGTGCAAAGTGAAATTAAGTCTTTAATCTCAAAACCTTTTAATAGACAAACCTTTTAATTTTTATAATAAATTTTCTTGCATAAATACCTCTTAATAAATTCAGGGCGAATTGCATATAATCCGAAAGGGTAAAATTTAAATGCACATATATCCAAATAAAAAAACAATTACAAGATACGCCTTGGGCTATAACTTAAATCAATTTTATTGGTGAAACTTTAACTAAACCAATATTACAAATTGACTTCTATTTTAACAAATATATCACATGAACCCCATTTTCACAATTTTTTTAAAACATATTTTTTTGTGGAATTTTTATTTTCCAGATAGTCGACGCCGTTGACTTTTTATTTTATTCTTTTTATAGTTTTCTTTTAAATTTTTTTTCCCGCCACCTCCCTTGACCGTTTTTTTAACAACCAACCCAGTAATATTACTGTATCGGACAGTAAAATTACTATATGATACACTAATATTGCAGGCTGAGACAATAATATTAATATAAACATAGTACTATAACTGTTTAAAACACTAATTGCAGGCCAAAGACAGTAATATTACTGTATCGAACAATGAAATTATTGTATGATACATTAATATTGCAGGCTGAGACAATAATATTAATATTATTGTATGATTATTGTATCGGACAGTGAAATTACTGTACGATACATTAATATTGCAGGCTGAGACAGTAATATTAATATTAACAGAGTAATATAATTGTTTGAGACACTAATATTGCAGGCCAAAGCCAGTAATATTATTGTATTCACAATAGTATTAATTATTTTTTAATATTTGTTTTAACAACCAAAACAGTAATATTATTGTCTCAGATAATAAAATTAGCGTCTGACAGTAATATTGCAGGTTAATATAGTCATATGAATATAAAAACAATAATATACTATTAGAGACAGTTAGGGGTAAAAATCGGATGGAATCGATCGGAATGACTTTTTTTTCGGAAAATTTCCATTTTTTTCGAAAGTAAAAAATGGGTTCTATTTTACGTTTCAAAAAAATCATAACGCAAAAATACATTTCAATTTCGGAATGCCTCGAAATCGGCGGAATTTCGGAAATTACATTAGTTTATAATATTTTGTTCCAAATTCGGATATAATTTAATTTTTCACAATATTTATTATATCTTTTTAAAAAAACGCATGAAAATGCAAGAAAATCCAAAAAAGAGTTTGACAAAACGCAAAAAATAAAAACACATGTTGACGTAACAACAAATTGAAACATAGATTTTGTTTGAAGGAAAAAATGCAACATAAAGTTTCTAATACCCACTTGTGCCTTTGATATTTATATTTTTTATATAAAATATAACATATGTTATATTATTGAACTACAAAATATATCATAACATTATATTATATATTTCGAAAAACAATACAAAATCTTATAAATTTAAAATTTAATTCAAATAGATAAACCTTTGAAGTATTTGGATAATATGCATGTTATTTGTATTGTTTTTCAGATCTGAAATAAAAATGTGTGATAGGTATTTTTTTTTTATAAATCTTATAAGCTCTCCAACGATTTATTTTTCGAATTTTTAAGATGTTTTTGGAAAAAAATTACCAAACATTTTAAAAGAGCTTATAAGCTTTCAAACATCTTATTAATTGTTTTGGCTTAATTTCACATTGCACTCTAGATATGTAGCATTATGCCATTTTGCACCCTTAAATTTTTTTTTATAGCACTTTGCATCATTGAAACACAATAAATCATTCATAGTACACCATAAATGAATTTTTTAAAGGTAATAAATGTAATTTAATATTTTTAGTGTTATTTCTTTAGGATGCCAAATATCAAATTAATGTTTTTATATTCATCAATCATTTTGAAACTATAAAGTGCAAAAATAAAAATATATTTTATTAACATATTTAAAATTTATAATATTTTTTCACAAAAGTTTATTTTACAAAAAAGAAAAAGAAAAAAAAGCCTTCACCTATTTTGTTATCAAGTTATTTGGAAATTATATTTTCTTTCAAAGATTTTTACCAAATATTTTCACTAGTTATAATAAAAGATCCATCAATCGAATATTTAGTGAGAAATTTAATTTTTTTTGTAGAAAAATATAGTTTTTATAATTAATTCGGTGTAATTTAGTTTTGCGCACTTACGCTCAAAATTAGGTTGAAGGTAGAATAAAACAACAATTTAATTTGTTATCTTGCCCCTTGGGAATAAAAAAATGAACTTGGTCTCATCATGTTTAAAGTTTTAATGCTATATTCAAAGTTGCAAAATAGGATTAAGCCAAATTATTTTAACAATTTATAAGTTTAGCCAAACATTCTTGTTGCTAACCAACAAAGTTTTGTACTCCGCAATCTCTTATTACACGCAAGGGGTTTTAAGAAAAATAGGAAATATGAAAGATTTGTTGGGTCAAGATATTTTGGAAAATTCCAATCAATTAACGATTTGTACGACCCTACACCCGGTGATAAACACTGGGTGGGTCTTCTGTTGCCACGTGTCTCTTTTTTGTATTTTATAATAGATTCCCCGCTAGGGTTTACCTTTAGGGGTTTTAGAAGAAAAAAAAAAAAAAAAAAAACATGTGGCAGCAGAAGACCTACCTAGTGTTTATCACCTAATGTAGAGTCGAAGGAACCGTGAATTGTGATAATGACCTATGTGGATGAGGATTGACAAAAACTAAAATTCGATAGATTCCACTATCCGGTATGATTTGATAAATTAGGTTTATTTATTAAAATCATATCAAATATTAGAGATCTATAGATTTCAAGATCGAATAAGGTATCAGATATTTATTTCGATGTTCAACATATGCAATTCTATGTAGCTCCACATAAATATTTGGAATATGTCCCACCCAATCCACTTTAGACCACATATTTAAATTCTAAATGAAAGTTTATATTATGTGAGTTGGAACAAATGATAGTTGGACATATTTTTTGAATTTCTATCTAAAAATGAGTATTAGTGTATATCAATGTCATGTCTTGTCTGGGAAATCTTTTTTTTTTTTTTTTAAATGTCATTGAAAGGTATAAGACTGCGTTTGGATAGAAGGATTTCAAATCCAGAATAACAAATCCATTATAGTTGTTTGAATTGGGGGATTTTGACAAGGTATTTCAAATTTACACCATTCCTTTTTAGTTGTTTTTTGAGCAATTGTGATATATTTCAGATGACTACAAATCGGAGTAATTTCAAATCATTCCTCCAAATCTCTTTCATAAATTAAATCATTACATCCAAATGAATCATAACATCCGAAAAACGTTGGGTGTTAAATGAGAAGACGTGTTACAAAATTTAGGAGACAAATATAACACAATGTCAATTTTCATAAATACATTGTATAGCCTTTTTTTTCTACGTCTTTTTCGTTTTGAGGAAAAATAAATTTATTAGGCTAAATTTTTGTGAATGGGATTTTGGGGCAGCTGAGAGTTGTTGGTTGCTAGGTTCTTAATAATATGGGGGATAGTTAACTATAGTATACTTCAGGTGAAGTGGGATTTGAACTTTAGATGCCTACAAAGTAACGATAATGACTATGTGTGATTATAAATGATTATAATAGAACTAATAATTATTTAGATGACTTTAAATGACTGTGTGCATCACACTGGGAGAATTGCTAGTAATTATTTATAGCAATATACATCTAATATTTTCATACAATACACTACAATTATTAAATTATTTAGATTTAACATTTGGGGATCACTATTTCAAATCCCAACTTTTGCTTACTTGAATACCAAAAAAATAAAAAATAAATAATTAATTGAAAATTACTTTAATACCCTTAATGAAATTAAAACTAAAAAAATATTACAAATACTATTTTTCTTTCTTAAATACCAAATAATCAAAAACTCAAAAAACCATTTCCCTCCTTCTCCACCTCCTTCTTCTCCCTCCCCAAAAACCCTTCTAAAAAATCTTCCTCACAACAAACCCTTCTAAAAAATCTCACAACAAACCCTTCTAAAAAATATCAAAACTAAAGAAATTAAAACCTCACAAAACGTATAAAATTGAGTTATAAGACAATAATATGGTAGTATATATGAAAGGAGAACACATTAAGGTAAGTATCGATGTCTTTTTTGAGCTTCGAAGTCGATTTTGAAGTTTTTTTTTTTTGAAACCCGTCGGCAATTTTCGACACATACAGGTCGATTTTTTGGTCAATTTTCGACACCAACGTGTCGAAAAAGAAAAAAAAAAAAAAAAAAACCAAAATTCGACACCTACCTGTCGAAAATTGTCCAAATTTCGACAGGTATGTGTCGAAAAAATACTGTTGGTAAAAAAAAAAAAAAAAAAAATTTTTTTTTTTTTTTTTTTTTTTTTTTTTTTTTTACCAATAGTGTTTTTCGACACCTACCTGTCGAAAATTGTCCAAATTTCGACAGGTAGGTGTCGAAATTTGGTTTTTTTTTTTTTTTTTTTTTTTTTTTTTTTTTTTTTTTTCTTTTTCGACACGTTGGTGTCGAAAATTGACCAAAAATCGACCTGTATGTGTCGAAAATTGCCGACGGGTTTCAAAAAAAAAAACTTCAAAATCGACTTCGAAGCTCAAAAAAGACATCGATACTTACCTTAATGGCTTCTCTTTCCACATATACTACCATATTATTGTCTTATAACTCCATTTTATAAGTTTTGTGAGGTTTTGATTTTTTGAATTTGGAGATGTTTTGGAGGATTTAAGAAGATGAAAAAGATAGGGTTTAATTGGGTTGTCGCGGCAGTTACGAGCACGTACGGCGGCGGCGGCGGCGGCGGCGGCGGCGGTCAGGGTTGGAGAGGAGAAGAAATGGTGGAGGTTTTTTTTTTTTAACAACAAAGGGTTTTTTTTCTTTTTTTTTTATTTGGTTTTTGAATAGGTAATTTCTAATAAAATTTGATATAATTGATATTTTGTATGAAAGGGTGTTTTTGTAATTTTCTTTTTATTTTGGTTTTAAAGTAAGAAAAAACTTATAAATATGTACTCAATTGTGGTTTTCAACTAGGTAGTATTCAACTAAGCAAAAATTAGTATTCAAAATAGTTGCCCCCTTAACATTTTTAATACTAAAATGTAATATTTATATGGACAAAATGCACTTCACCCCCTAAAATTTCTAGTTTTCGCACTTTGCCTCTTACGAATTAAAAAATGAGTCTCCACTCCTTCAAAATTTCATTATAGTTGCACTATACCCCAATTGTGATTTTTCAGCGGATTTTTCACCGGTTTTCTCACGTGTCCGTCAATTTAAAGGGCATTTTCGTATTTTTCAGGGTTTCCACCCAAATATTATTTATCGCTGAAAAAACCCAACCCATTAGACAACACATTACCTTATTTCATAAGAAAAAAAAGGGTATTTTCTCTCAAACACATTGCGCGATAATGGTCACCAAGTCGTAAGAATCTTCAGTTTCTTCTTCAATTACCAGCTATTACAGTGATTCTTTCCCATAGATTTAAAAAGTATGAGTTGGAAACGGAGAGAAGGAACACACAAAGAGAACAGAGGTAATGTATAAAACACTCAAAACCAATATGCGATTTTTGTAAAATCAGTGGTACGTGTGTGCTAGCATTCAATTTGTCAGACTTCTTGAAATAACGTGGGTGAGGCAGATGCCTTTATACTATTCAAATGCACCATGGTGGCAAGTTTGTAGATCTTGACAGTTGTGTTTATGTTGGTGGGCAAATTGATTTTCTCGACTAACTAAATGAAAAGAAGGTCGAAATTCAAACTCCCATAAATCGTAGCTCCAACAGCTGAATTATCACAAAGAATAAAACCCACAAAAAATCTTACCTTTGTTAAAAAGCTTTTTTTGCCTTTGAAGAGAAAAATGAAGCCCAAAATTTGGAGCTCAATTGTGTAATCGTGAGTATAAAGAATCAACATTTGGGGATTTGGGTGCAAAATTACGTATATACCCTGAAATACGAAAATGCCCTTTAAATTGACGGACACGTGAGAAAATCGGTGAAAAATCCGCCGGAAAATCACAATTGGGGCAAAATGCAACTATAACGAAATTTTTAAGGGGGGAGTCTCATTTATGAATTTGTAGGGGGCAAAGTGCAAAAGCTAGAAATTTCTAGGGAGGCGAAGTGCATTTTGTCCTAATTATATAAATTATAAGCAATGTTGTTGGAATGAGTTTCTAAAAGTAGTGTACAGTAGAACCTCGACAAATTAAAATCTGGTAAATTAATAATCTCGCTTAAATATTTTTTTTCTTCTGGTCGACTCAAGGTCAACGTGCTAAATTAATAATTCGCTAATGCACAGTCGAAAATTTTAAGAAGCCCCATATAATATATAAATTAATAATTGCATAAAAATAATTCTTATATTACATAGTAATACATATTTTATAAATTTATGACAGATTAATAAAATATTATTTAATTGTCCCTTGTTTCTTGTTGAAGTTTACATCACCATTCTACACTTTCCTTAACATGGTTAAACCTTTTGATATAGTTTGACTCTATTGTACGTTAAACTAATGGTACAATGAGCAAGATGTACGTAAAAAAATTTAAAAAAAAATGTATTTATTGAAAATAATTTCACAAATTAATAAATTATTGATTAATAGATAAATTAATAATTATTAATTTATCAATAAGTTGATATTTCGCTAAATAATAGAATTTTGATGGTTCCAATCGTATTAATTTATAGAGGTTTATATGTATTAAGATACTCTTCACGTGTTATACATTAGATATAAACAACTAATTGTATACTAGTTGAAGTTTTATCTCTATTTGATGTAATTAACATTTATGACACAATAATCGCGATTTTGCAACCAAGGTTTTTTCGGTTGAATAGTACGATCAACCAATATGGATGCGTGTATTTTGTGTGTAAAATGAATATCAGATGTAGCATAGAATAAACCGAAACAATCCGTCACAAACAATCAAATAAAGCTTTAAACCTTCTTAGAATACGTAGCAACTAAGGCAGATCTTAACAAAAAACTGAAAAGTGGTCTTAACAACGGAATAGTACTTACAAAGCTGCCATGAGATGCAAATTCATGATTACCGGCTATATATACAGCTCCGAAAAATAAAACGATATCATCATACGAGGATTCTGCCATTCACAGTTCTTAGCAACATCTACGAATACAAGGAAAAGTACCTGTTCGAGAAAATTTTGAAATAAGCATCAATGAGGCTCTAAAGAAGAGATTTATACGAGAGCTACTAATTTATTTATGCATGAAATAGACAACATAATTGACAGCAAACAAAGAAAGAACGTAAGAACCGTAAATAAAATAAACAAATGTAAAGGGGATCGAACATACGCTTAATGTTTAAGAACAACACGATGCAGATTGTGAGCCTTGAGCAGGTTTATCAACCAGAACCATTCCTGTTGTGTTTTGTGTGGTCTGAGCTCTAGGCAACTTCTTCGCTGTAGATATTAAAATATTGATACGATCAAAATATTAAAATTTAAAACTACTAGTAACAAATGCAAATACCAAATTCAGATACAATCAATATTGATTGTAAGGCCTTGTCTTGATTAGCCTTGATATATTAGTAGTTAAGGCTAATTTTTCATTTCATAGTTGAGGCCCGGCCCGGCCCATGGTTTATTGTTGGATCAAGCCAAAAGGGCATCCAATATAGTAATGCTTCTAACATTAGAAATGAAATGACAAATTTAATATTTGGTTTTGGTAACATTATTTATTGTGCATGGACAAATTTGAAAAATAGAAGATGATCAGAAGTTCCAACACAAGCATTGAAACATATTTTATGCTTCATACAGATAAGGAATCATTTGTAATAAATGAACGCATATCCTACGTAATCAGATCCTTTCTACCGAACGAACCCTAAAAAGATTTATCTGAAAGAAAAAAAGAATGTAAAAAGATGCCACAAAATAGAGGTTATTGAGGATTTCAAAAAATAACTCCAATAAAAGCCGAACAACAAATCACCAGAAAAAAAGAAGTGATGATTTGGCCAATAATTTATGAATGTTCGCAAATCAAACCATCGTCTTCCATCAAACCAAATCAGCAGCTAGAATGGATAATTATATTATTATAAACAAATAGAAACATACCTATTTCATAGAATATTTCATTGACATTAACTGCAGTTTTGGCAGACGTTTCGAAGAAGAAAAGCCCATTTTCATCAGCATAAGCACGAGCCTCCTGTCGCACATTTGAGGGGAACATAATAAAAATTGGAAGTATTGTATTGTGTATTCAAATATAAATATCGATCACATTAATGAATAACGATGTCAGTTCCCTTATCAAGTCAAATACATTGGAATAAATAAATCGAAACGAAAAAAGGGGGAAATAAACAGGCTGAAAATCATTAAAGAGAAAAGACTTCTCAAATTCAAACAGAAGTCCTCGACAATCAGAGTTGTGCAGCAAGATTAGCTAGTTCCCAAATAAGCAGATTAGTTGTTATGAATATAAATTTCATTGTTTTAAGATATAGGAAACAAACAGTTTTGTAAATTTCCCTCCTAATTCAAATGTTCTACATCTCATCCAACAATTTTCTGGTTCAAGAATCATACGAACACTCCAAGTGGTCGGGAGATTATATATCAGCTATAACAACTAAAAAGTTCGACAAATCTCTTCAAAGCTGTCTCACTTTTTTACCCTTTTCTGAAAAAAAATCTTGTTCTTTATCGACCAGAAATATAGCCCACATTTAGGCCTTCCGCACACAATCTCAAACTAGATATCATTCTAGCCATTGGCAAGTCTAATTGTACTTACCTTTTAGAAGGTGTCTAGAACATTCGCATTGTTTAAAGCATTCATGGAGTGCTCTATTTTAACGGACAAAATTTTAATCAAGTTTGAAAGCATGCAAAATTGAGGAAGCAAATAGTAAGAAGTTAATGCTTTTAAGGGTAATCAAAATCTGAAAAATAAATGCTTTGATATACAATAAATATTACTTACTTCCGTAGTGACATTTCTCTTATCTTCAAGATCACATTTATTTCCAGCAAGTGCAGTAACCATGTTTGGATTAGCTGCAAACAATTGTGAAATTCGTGTTACTCTGAAGTATGATCACACACACACACACATATGTATATATATATATATATATGTATATATATATATATATATATATATATATATATATATATATATATGTATATATATATATGTATATATATATATATATGTATAAGTATATATATATATATATGTATATATATATATATATATATATATGTATAAATATATATATATATATATATGTATAAATATATATATATATATATATGTATATATATATATATATGTATATATATATATATATATGTATATATATATATATATATATATATATATATATATATATATATGTATATATATATATATATATATGTATATATATATATATATATGTATATATATATGTATGTATGTATGCATGTATGTATGTATGTATGTATGTATGTATGTATGTATGTATTATCAAATTTAATAAAATGAATAATTCTTACAAACCAGATCTTTACTTTCGTTTTCCAAATGTGGTTATCATCAGAAATTAGAAAGAAAAAAAAATTATAAGCACCTTGCTTTTGCAATTCCTGCACCCACTTCTTAGCCCGTGAAAACGAATCCTACATCACCAAAACAGAAACAAAAGGAAAATTCACATAAACAACAAAAACCCGCACAAATAATTCAATGCTCAAAATATGAAACGAAAAGTTAGACAATTTCATCGAACTTCCATTTACAGAAAGAACCACCACAGATACCATGATAAAACACAAGAGAGCAATCACTCGTTCCAATTAATAGGCCTCTCACTACAGTTATTCCAATTAATCGTACTCTCGGTACTACAATTATTTCAATCAATAGGCATCTGACAAACTATAATTTCAATTAATCATACTCTCGGTACTACAATTATTTCAATCAATAGGCATCTCAACAAACTACAATTCGAAATGTCAAAATTTATCCAAAAAAAAAAGGAAAAAAGAAAATACCGAGCTGGTGATGTCGTAAACGATGATGGCAGCAGCAGCGCCTCTGTAGTACATTGGTGCTAAGCTGTGGTACCTCTCCTGCCCAGCAGTATCCCAGATCTCGAATTTCACCGTGGCATTATTCACAGACACCGATTGCGAGAAGAACGCAGCTCCGATCGTCGATTCCTGTCAAATTACACAATTGCCACCGTCAAAACGACGAAAATCCCAAATTGAAAAGTACGGCGTGCAAATGGAGAACCGATTAAGCTCAATTGTTTTGCATGGATTTGAGATCAAAAGAGAAAAAAAAAGGAAAATTTACTTGGAATTCGAGAAATTGGCCCTTCACAAACCGTATCACGAGGCTCGATTTGCCGGCACCCATATCCCCGAGTAAAACCTGAAGATTTTAAAACCCAAAATTAAAATTTCAAAAAAAAAAAATTCGAATTTATGATTAGAATTGGACTGACGAGTTTGGCGTTGAGATTGTTGGGAGCCATATTTGCCATTGAAAAACACTTGCAGCAGCAGGGAGAATGAAGCTGAGAAGGAGGAGGAGAGTAATTCAGAAGAAATTGAAGAAGAAATGTAAATCGGTGTGGTTGGAGTTGGACTTTTCGCACCGACCAAATTACTGGTGACGGGTCATCACCTCCTTTCGAGATTTTGTTTTCTAATTTTTCTTATAAATTAATAATTTTATAAATTACATATACACCCTCTCATAATTAGAACTATGGACAATTAGGTCCCGCAAGGAACAAGTGAGCGTTTGTCAATTGACCCATATTCAAATTCACTTGCCAACGTTTGCTAGATGGAGCTTGTCACATATGGTTAACCTAGTGTGGTATATGTCTCTCGTATAGTTGCAAGCTATTATACGAGAGTGTAGATTTACCCAGTGTACCTATATGGTTGGCTATGTATTCCTTCATTAGAAAAAAAAAAAAAAAAAAACTATGGACAATTAGGGCAATTTGAGAGAACCCTATATCTATTTTCATTTCAATTAAGGTTATGCTCAGACTTGGTTTTGACAGTGCTTTCGTTGATCTGGTGATGTTATGTGTGTGCACTATCACCTACTCTTTTATTCTTAATGGGGATCTTTCGATTTTCTTGCGCTGGAAAGGGGTATTCGACAAGGTGATCCAATTTCACCTTACCTGTTTTTTATTTTGTGCAGAAGCATTGAGTGCTCTGATTAAAAGAGAAGAACGACGTGGCAATATAGCGGGATTGGCTGTTTGCAATGCAACTCCTAAGGTTTCACATTTACTTTTCACCGATGATACTATGCTTTTTTGTAATGCTAATATTTCTTCTGCTGAATGCATTAAGAATATCTTGCAAGAATATGAGCAGGCCTCAGGTCAGATAGTTAATTATGCGAAATCTTGCATTGCTTTTAGTAAGAAGACGACCGTAGATAATATAAATTTGATTTGCTCGAAACTTAATATGGAGGTGGTGGACAAACATGACAAGTATTTAGGCCTACCTTCTGGGTTAGGAAAGTCAAAAGCTAGACCGAGTTTGCCAATGTCTTCAAGGGTGGAAAGAAAAATGACTTTCAAAAGGGGGAAAAGAAATTTTAATTAAAGCGGTGATTCAAGCTATCCCGACATATGCGATCAGTTGCTTTCGACTTCCACGATATTTTACCGAAGAAGTCGAAAGGTTGATGGCTAAGTTTTGGTTGGAAGATAGTCAAGGCAAAGGAGTTCATTAGGCCAGGTGGAAGGAATTGTGTAAAAGCAAGGATTTTGGGGGTCTTGGCTTTCGAGACTTACACGCTTTCAATACGGCGCTATTAGCCAAACAAACCTGGCGGTTGTTGGTATCTCCACATAGCTTACTGGGAAGAATCTGTAAGGCTAGATACCCACATTCAGACATTTTGGGCTCAGTTTTAGGGTCTAATCCGTCATATACGTGGAGAAGTATTTGGGGAGCGATAGAACTAGTGGAGAAAGGCTCACGCTGGAGAATTGAAAATGGGGCGAAAGTGAACATTTGACGAGATAAATGGCTTCCAAGAGAACGAACTTTTAAAATTTTCACTCCTCGAGACAACTGGCCGATTGATATGAAAGATGCAAAGCCTTATTGATGGTAATGCAGGTCTATGGAAAGTTAATATGATTGCATCTATGTTCTACGAGGAGGATCGGAAAAGTATTCTCTCTATACCAATTGGAAGTGCGATTAATGAAGATCGTCTTATATGGAATTACAATAAGAATGGGTTGTTCTCCGTTCGAAGTGCCTGCCATACCGCAGTTCATTTAGAGCAAGAGAAAGCGGGAGTTAATATTGCAAGTGGTTCATCTCTCGTTTCATCGAGTTCTTGGAAATTACTTTGGGACTTGAATTTGCCGAATAAGATCAAGATCTTTTTATAGCGTTGTTGTTATAATCTTCTTCCGACACGCCAAAATCTTACTAATCGGAAGATTTTAGAGAACAATTTATGTGAAATTTGTGGGGCTGCAGGGGTGGATGTTTTGCATTGTTTGTCCTTATGTTCGTATGCGAGGGCGTTAAGTGGAGTGGCATGGTCGATCCATTGGCCGAATAATTGCTCACTTGTGGATTGGTTCTTGCAAATGAAGAAGCAGCTTGATAAAACTGATTTTGAATATTGTGCTGTGGTCTGCTGGGCTATTTGGTATGCAAGAAACAAGAAATACTACGAGGAGGCCAACCATTCGGCTCTTGACATTATCTTGCTCGCAAAGAATTTTCTTAGGGAGATGCGGGGGTCTGTTTCCGAAGTTCTTTGTTCAAAATCTCCGTTAAAGATGGAAAGATCGAGTATCAAGTGGGAGGTTCCATTTAGAGACAAGGTGAAAATTAATGTCGACGCTTCACTCGCTTTGGTGGAAAATGGTTGCGGGCTTGGGGGTTTGGCAAGGACCTCTAATGGAAATTTCTTAGCCAGGTTTTCTACACATTGTCCTCTTTTCATTGATCCTACTTCAGCCGAGGCTATGGCGGATTTCAAAGCTATGGAATTCGCCCAAGACCACCGGTGGAGTAGAGTAGTTCTCGAATGCGATTCTAGCACTATAGTTGCTACTATAGTTGCTGCTATTGCTGGAGAGTTCGGTAGTCGCACGATCTATGGAAATGTTATTGACGATATTAAATGCTTAGCCAGCACGTTTGAAGTGTTCAAGATTCGTCACGTTAAGAGAGAAGCAAACCGCGCAGCCCATGAGATTTCTAGGCTTTCGTCGATAGACTCTTTTATGTTGAAGGTTCTTCCTAGTTTTATTATTGATATTGTAAAATCTGAGTTTCCTCATTAATGCAATTCACGTTTCCTCTAAAAAAAAAGGATCTATGTATTTATTTACCTTTTTTTTACGGGGATATTACTTAGTATCTATTTTACCGAAATACCCTTATATTCGCATTTGAACTAAATTCATTATGTCCAAAATTGGCAATTGTACTCCTATAATGGTTTGCCCCGCTCCAATAATATAGTCGACTAATCCAAGTCAACTGTTACAAACATCTACTATAGATGGTTATCGAATCGAAAAATATCAGCGTATACTCCCCATGTCATATCGTATCGTAAGATATCTAACCAATTATTAAAAATAACAATACACACACACACACACACACATATATATATATATATATATATATATATATATATATATATATATATATATATATATATATATATATAATAAAAATAATATAAACATGTAAAATTTAATATTTAAAACCCAAGCCACTCATTTTTAAATATATATAAATTCAAATTTTCAACATTGCATTATAAAATAGAATAAAAGTCATAATTGCTCATAAAATAACATCAACAAAGTTCAATTTCGAATCCCTTATTTCTAAAAAAACTAATGTGTCACTCATAAAATCTTCAACATCAATATCACTTAAATCTTCTTCATCGACCAATTTCAAACGATTGTCTTCGTCCCTATGTTCATCAATCTTTTCAACTTCATCAATTCTAACTTTCACTTTTCCCTTTTTTCGACTCTTATCAATCTCAAACGTGGCGTTTAAAATTCTTGGACCTAATATATGTAAGAAAAACATTATTTATTTATATTTTTGGCCAAAAAGTGAGCTTTATTTATATATCTTTGGCCTTACACTGTGCCTCGTTAAAACCTTGTTTGCTTATGTAAGAAAAAAATTAAATAATATTGAATGATAGTATATTTAAAAAAAGAAAATAAATAAAATCAAAATATGCTGACAATGCACAAAGCCCAGTCAAATTCCCAACAAATCGCAAGAATCTATAGAAATTGAGTTAGCTAGGATTGCCATATTATTAGAAAATCTTGGATTTATTGAAAAGATAAAGATGAATTATGGTTATGAATAAACTCCAAAAGTGAAGACTGGACAAGAAGCCGCGAAACACAGCAGTAGAGTAATCCTCTCTGAAAATATCTGCCAAATTGATAGAACGAAGAAAATGACAGGGAGAGAAAATAAATTGCTTTTGTGTAAGTTGTTTTTGTTTTTTTGGGAGAGAGAGTGATGATATGCATGATAAAAAAAGGGAGAGTTGAGAGGGGGAAGGAGAATAGTTAAAAGAATGATAGAGATCAAATATAGAGAAAGTAGAAGATAATGTCGGAACATAATATAAGTTAGAAGACAAGAGTACCACCACCGAGAGATGGAGGAAACTTGGGTGGTGGTCAGAAAATATAGAAAAAGAAAGACATTATAGCAAAGAATATAAGTTTGAAGAGAAGAGTACCACCACCGGGGAAGGGAGAAAATTATGGTGGTGGTCATGTCTCTGAAGAAGATGTAGAAAAAGATAGAGAAGATGCTGGAAAAGATATAACAATCTACTTGATTTAATCATTTAAATCATATCCTTTAACCACGAATAATAATCAAAGACAATCTACTTGATTAAATCCTTGAAATTATATCGTGGACAATCATTTGACTATTGAGACAAGATGTTTACGCAATGTATTAAAAAAAATCCCAAAACTTCTAAACATAATTGTCTTATTTGGTATAATCCACCATCTCACACCAGTCCGTCTTCGACTTCAATTTCATATTCAATGAGTTGAGATTCTCAACATCGCGTAAGACGAAGAGAGATCAACTACTCGCTTCCTCGTGGCTGCAGCCAAGAAATCAAAAGGCCGCCAACAACTCGCCGGAACTAAATGTTGAGAAAATTTAGTGAATTTTCTAAAATGGAGAAATTTTCCAATTTAGCAGGTGAACTGAATCGAAAGTTTCCAATTTTGGAAATTAGAAAACTACAAGTGGCACTCATATTGAAGAGTGTTTTATTCTCGTCGCAAACATATAGTTGTTGTATTTTTCTGAGCAATCGTTTGTTAGAAACATGGCATATGGGGAGATGGGCCTAACAACTTAATAGACCCGGTCCATGACTTAAGGCCACTAGGGTTGAAGAACCCTGGTATAAATATAACTCAAAGAGGAGTTAAAACCCAAAACCCTAGCCGTCCCCATATCCCTCTATGCTGACCCCCGACCTTGCCGCTGTCACCTGTCGCTGCCATCGCGTCGCCCTACCGCTGTCGGTTGCCTCTTTTTCTTCTTGTTTCCTTTTGTTGTACTCTAATATTTTTTGTATCTAGTGTTGCAAAAGAGGTAGATCGAATTATACGACATGAAATCAGATTGAAGGAGAAGATGAACGAAGCACTGCCGCCGGCACGCGTCGTCGCCGCCTGCTGCACGTGCCAACGCCGAACTCCAACTGAGGGTGCTGTTCTGGTCCTTGATGTCCAATGCGCTGCTCCCAAGGTCCGAGTGTCTTCGGCGATCGTTCGATTTCATTTTTGGATTATCAAACTTCAAGGGTAACGATCGGAACTATTTGCACATATTAATGCATATTGTGATGTGTTCTTGATATTTGCAAAATATATTATATGAATGATTGTACGATTTGATTGTGTACTATTTTTCGATTGGTTAGTAGTAATTTAATTTTGAATTGAATTAATTAATACGCATGTTTGTTCTTGCAGGAGCGATTAAGGTACGCGACTAGTCTATGTGCGCTTATGACATGTTTTATGTAACACTTTTTTGGTGCATATATATGTATCGATTTCCAACATGTCGAAAACTGTTTCATCTTATCTTGTGAGGTTTCCAATAGTACTGTATAATTAGCATAGACACGTTGTACCCCAAGCGTACTCGCTAGTACACTCCAAATCCCCGAAGAGATTCAACAACCCGACGCTGACCATGTTGCCGGTCTTGTCAAAAAATATGGTGCACCCCAATATGGTACGAACATTGGCCTTTAGAGTGTTCTTCGAGGAGACTCATGGACAAGTCACGACACACCTGGTCCTCTAAAGTCAGGGTGATGTCGGGGTCTTAAGGACTAATGGTATACAATTATACTATACAAACCTCTACTCGATAAGTGCGAACCAGTTAGAGTTTTCTAAGGCGAGTTAGTTCAGTGTACTCATATATATGAGCACCCACTCAAGTATGCAAATGTGACAAGACAGATGACTGATCAGACGCAGTACACATAAACTAAGTGCTAGCCTCGAAAGTAAAAAAATGGTATCCTCATTATTGGCGTAACCCATCCACTAGGAACTGGTTTAACAATTACATTACTTTTATTGAATTATCTCACGATACTACTAAATCAATTCAAAGCAATAGAGTAGCTCATTAGAACTATATGTATGCGCTTGCATGGGATAACATATATAGAATTCCCAAAGGTGAATTTAATTAATACAAAATACTTCAGGAAAGACCACAACCTCAAGTTGGTTTGCATGTCACGTACTTTAACAATGGCCTCAATAATAAACAGCATCGGATCACAACTCTCCAATATGGTCGTGTGATTCTGAATTCAAAACTAGTTGTTGCACTCGGGACCTTTGGACAAAATATGATAAACTATGTGCTTATCGAATGCCGGAAACTAATCCAATATTTTAGGTCCTCTTACTTAAGATGGGTCCAGTTGGATGCTCGAACCACCAGCTTTGGTGGTCGATAGGACAGGTAAAGCGGGTAGACTCGGCACTGGATTGTGTATAACGGTCAGTTGAGAAGGACCTCCATCAGGACGTGTACCTTGTCACGGGGCTTTGAAAGGGGCAGACGGATTAGTCTGGGCCTTATTTTTGCCTTCTCCGCAGAGCCTTTTGGACCTTTTTCTTACAGTTTGAAACGATTGGTGGTAGACGAGGTTCCCCTGGAATCAGCAAAATAACTAAATTCATTAAACAATTTTAATAAAATTAGAAAAAGTAAATGAAATAGTCTATTTTCGATAGCTACCTATCGATTTTGGAGTTACTTTCAACAGATTGTTGTCAAATTTTTAGTCATGTTCGGCATGTAGCCGTTGATTTCAGTTTAGAAATGGATGGCAAACCCGTTGATTTTTGAAAATTGACAGGTCGCTGTCGAATATGAGTAAAAAATCGACACATACAGTTCGAAAACAAGTGACGAAACCTCAAACAAAAAACAACCAAATCAAGCGCACCCAACAACAATTAACCATCATTAAATGCTCAACATACATATTTATCTAATGATCATCCTATATTACCTAATTTAACAATCTTTGAAAGCAATTTCAAAGATTATAAAAAAAATTAAAACAACAGGGTTCTTTGTTTGGTTGAGGTTTAGTCACGGTCTTTAGATGGCAGTGGTGGTGGTGTGTATGGCGGTGCGTCGGTCATGGGCGGTGGTGCGGCTCGTCCGTGACTTTAGTAAAAGAAGAAAGTTTTTTTTCTTCTTGGTCTTGAACGAATGAAAATGATGGATTTATTTTTTGTTGTATAAGTTGTATAATTTAGAAGGAGTATTATTGTACTTTCTTGTATTAGCCTAAGATTAAAAATAAAAAAGAAAAATGTGCTAAAATGCGATATTCAACTAATTGGTATTGAACAGTAAATGCATTTGTTTTAGCCGCTCCGTTCCACAAATGCTTACCAGTATCATGTTGGAGTTAGGAATGAGCAGCAATATCCGAAATTGTGATGAGTTAGATAATCTCCCAAATCGCATTTTTATGTTCTCTTGATAGTGTAATATGTGGAATAATATCATCAGATTCAATGTTACATGTGCTTCAAAGGCCCATCCTACGTATTTTCTTGCATCTTCTTGGACTTGTGCAAAATTGATGTCCTTTAAACCTAGTTTGTATTCCCTTCACGAATGTCATCTGCTAGGTAATATCCCATATGATTGTTATTTTCATTAATTGTAAAACCAGGAGCACGTTCTTTTGTTAATACTATGAAGACATGAGATCTTTCAAAAACAATAATATCATTAAGTGAGTTGGGCATTTATAAAAAGGCATGCCATATCCGTATATCTTGTGAAACAATCGCCTCTAATATAATAGTCGTTGCTTGAAAATAACTAGATTACATACTTGTCATGCGGTTGCACAATTTTTTCATTCTCAATACATGCAATCAAAACTTCAAATCATTCCTGAAACTCCATGTTACTCTCTAACTTGGAGAATCGTCATCTATCGTCTGGATTTGATGCTCTTAAATATTGTTCAACATAAATACTAATAATAATAATTTTCTTTTTTGCAAGATGGTGTAAGCTCTCAATAGCAGTGCTTTCACTCATTTCTATGTATTCATCCAACAAATCAGCAGGAACTTCATACATAAGTATTTTGGTATGGAACGATTACTTTTAAAAGAGACGATAAACTAGGCACTTCTGCTTCATTACTTTGTTGAACAAAGTAGTAATTGTATGTTTCGATGCTATAAATAATTCTATAGAAAAGAGATTTTTGTATACGAAATCTTCTTCACAAAAATAACCATGACATACATGATAATCTATAAAAATAATCATGTTAAATTATATTATGTTATTTAGCTCTATTACGATGAATATCTTCTACCAGGAACACGGTGATGCTTATGATGTGTTTCTCTATCAGCTTCCTCCTCTTAAGTTGCTTCTAGGAGCATTTCAATATCGTCAGAATCACAGTTCGTTAAGAAAGCCTCTAAAATGGCGGAATCACGATGCATACTAAAATAACGAGAGGAAAGATGATAAAAACTATAAAGGAATGTGAGTTTTAAAGGATCCAACATAAAAAAATATATTATCTAATGTCTTAACACTTAATCATAATTTGACAAAAATCTTATAGATATGATATCTTATTTAAAGGATCCAACAATTTTGATATCTTATATGTATTGCATGATACCTCTATATGTTGAAAGTGTTAGTTTTACGTTTTTTTTAACGTTTTATTTTAATTAATTAAATTGTGGGTAATTTAATTATGGTATTAAGGTGATTTTATGGTAATTGATTTGTAACGTTGAAGGCAATAAAAGACCATGATGGGTGGGATTTGTCTTCTGCCGTTACAAATCAATCGTGGCCCTCTTCTCTCGTCTATAAAAGAATTCCACAACTATTCTCCTTAACCATCAGACGCAATTGAGAATTCCATCAATTACAGAACATTAGTGAGTTGTGATATTAGAGAGATAGAGAGAAGAAGGTGTGCTACGAATAAGGTTCTTACAAGAAGATTCAGAAGAGGCCTGGCTAGGCTCGGCTTGTAGATTGCTAACATCCTTGTTCATGATCTCTATCGGAATCCATGGCGAACGGTATGTCGATAATCTCTATTATGTGCTTATATTCTTGAGATGAACTTGATTTCAAGATTCTGTGATTAAGGTTTTCCGCATAAAGTTAAATAAAACTCTTTCAATTGGTATCAGAGCTGAGTTTGAAATTGATTCATCTTAGAACTAAAATATGTTATATGTTAATTATACGGTTTTAATGAAATTGAATTGCGATTGTGATTGGTATTTGTGTTTTGATGTTTATAATCTGTTTTGACGGATTGAATTATTATTTGTGGGTGCTCTTCTGCAAAACACTTTTCCTATGAATTGATGTTTTTATGAATGTGTCTGAGATTTTTCTAATGTATATTTTTATTTAATATTTATTGTTATATAATGCATGGATTTGTATATGTATACTGTATGAATTGTCTGTGGACATTATCTGCACACACACGTCTGCTCACATACGTGATATTGCACACACATGAAAAGTATACTTTAATTTATTGTTTAAAAAGAAAAAGTCGTGGGTTTAATATGGTACAGGCTATGGAATATGTGTGTATGGCCAAATACATGTTTGTGTGTATAGTAAATACATGAATTGTATGTATTCTGTGAAGTACATGCATTATTTTAATGTATCTCATATAGTAAATTATTTCTTTTGCAAAATGAATTGTTACTGTTATGATTATTTATTTCATGACTAATTTGCAATTAAAGGTATCACTCAAATTACAATAACGAGAATATTATTAGTTTTATATTTATGAAATTTACTAATCTTGTAGTTGCTAAAGTGACCTAAATTAGTAAAATCTAATAAATATAAGAACTATATGAAAGTTTAATCATTTACATGATATTAAAGATTATAATATTCTCAAATTGCAGTCATAATTAAGAAATTGAGACTAGCTCAAAGGATAGTCGATTTTAATTAATTATGAACTAGGTAGGGTATCATAATTTGTATTACTTAGCAATTAGAATTGTTTACCTAAAGGTAACATGACTAATTGACGAGTGAGATAAATTATGTTAGACTCTACTTATGTGTTATAAAAGATTATTTACACCAACGTAGAGTGAACAATAGATATACTGTATTTCACCCAAAGGAGAACTTGTAGTGATATCGATAGTTCATCTTATTTCACTCAAGGTCTTATGTGAGCATCCTTTTATCTTTACCTTATTATATTTGCTATATTTATTTCAGTTGCTATTCCCACTTCAATGTACTCGCATGCTTCTGGTATTAAGACTCTCAGTGGGTCAAATTTCTTCGAATGGTATGAACAAATTCAATTCACCTTGGGTGATATGGATTTGGACCTTGCATTGCTTACTGAAAAACCTGGGGAAATAACGGATGCTAACAGTGAGAAAGAAGTTAGCCTAATTGAAGCCTGGACCAAGTTCAATAGGCTTAGTCTTATGCTTATTAGAATGACTGTTGCTAATAATATTAAGACTTCTCTTCCCGAGGTTGACAATGCTATGGAACTGTTAACGGCTATTAAAGAACGCTTTAAATCAGCGGACAAGTCGTTAGCAGGGACACTCATGGCTGAATTGACTACCATGAAATATGGTGGTGATAAGGGAATTCAGGAACACTCCTGAATATGACTGATAAGGCTGCCAAACTTGGAGCTCTTAGCATGAAAGTGGAAGAGTCCTTCCTTGTGCAATTTATCCTTAACTCACTTCCATCCAAGTTCGGCACATTCAAAATCCACTATAATACTCAAAAAGATAAGTGGAATTTGAAAGAGCTGACTAGTATATGTATTCAAGAGGAAGTGAGATTAAAGCAGGAATGAAATCACTTTGCATTGGTTGTAACTCATGGAAGTATGAAGAATAAAGGGAAATTTGTGAAGAGTGGAAATAAATTCACACCAAACAAAAGATATGAACCTGGTGAAAGTAGTCAGGGTCATGGAAAGGCTTTTGTTGTCACCTGTTACTTTTGTAACAAAAGGGGACACGTAAAGAAGGACTGTGATAAACGTAAGGCTTGGTTCGAAAATAAAGCTATCCATCTTTCTTTTGTATGTTATGAATCAAATCTTATTGAAGTTCATTCTTACACTTGGTGGCTTGATTCTGGTGCTACAACTCATATCACAAATTCATTACAGGGATTCCTTACACTCGGAAACTGGAGGAAAGTGAAAAGTACATCTATATGGAGAACCGTCTCAAATCTAAGGTGGCGTTTTTTGGCACTTATCGCCTCATATTAGATACGGGTCATAAGATGGATATTGGAAACATTTTTTATGTACCTTCGTTTTCTATGAATTTGGTTTCTTTGTCAAAACTGGATGTTTGTGGTTATTCAACTTTAATTGGTTGTGGAAAACTCAGTTTTATGTTTAATACAATAATAATTGGTTCCGGTATTTTATGTGATAGTTTATATAAAATATCTTTGAATCATGAGTTTGAACAATCATTGTTAACCACTCATTCGGAATTTGGCGTAAAGCGAAGCCTAAATAACGAAAATTCTTCAATATTGTGGCATAAACGATTGGGGGCATATCTCCAAGGAAAGAATCGAAAGATTGGTAAAAACTGGAATTTTCGAAAATCTAGACTTTACTGATTTTCGAATGTGTGTGGATTGCATTAAGGGTAAGCAAACGAAACACAATAAAAGAGGTGCCACAAGAAGTAAAGAGCTTCTCGAGTTAATCCATACAAATATCTGCTCACTACATATTCCATGTTTTAGTGGAGAAAAGTATTTTATCACCTTCATTGATGATCTATCTCGTTATGGTTATCTAATTCCTGAAAAATCTCAATCCGTTGACATGCTTGAGGTGTTTGTTACGGAAGTCGAAAGACAATTAGATAGAAAAATTGAAGTTATACGATCAGATCGGGGTGGAGAATACTATGGTAGATATGATGAGTCGGGACAAATCCTGGCCCATTTGCTAAATTGTTAGAAAAACGTGGTATTTGTGCTCAATACACAATGCCTGGAACACCACAGCAGAATGGAGTTGCTGAACGTCGTAATCATACTCTTATGGATATGGTTAGGAGTATGTTAAGTAATTCAACTGTACCCATTTCACTTTGGAATGAAACCTTGAAAACCGCTATGTATATCTTAAACCGGGTTCCCAGTAAGGCAGTCCCAACAACTCCCTACGAGTTGTGGACTGGTAGGAAACCTAGTTTAAGACATTTACATGTTTGGGGTTGTCCTGCAGAGGCTAGAATATACAATCCAAATGAAAAAAAATTGGACCATAGAACAATTTCTGGATATTTTATAGGTTATCCACTAAAGTAAAAAGGGTGCATATTTTATTGTCCTAACCATACTACGAGGATAGTTGAAACTGAAAACGCCAAATTCTTAGAGAATGGTGAAGTTAGTGGGAGTGTTGAATCAAGAAAGGTAGAATTTGAGGAAATTATGGTGGATATTTTACCATCTTATTTTCCTCAAGATAAAGTTAATCTTCAACCTAAAAACAAATGATTCACCACTCAATTCACCACTCCATGAAGATGTCATCATTGGCAATACTGTAGAACGACCACAACCGGTAGCTTTGAGGAAATCTCAAAGGGAAAGAAAATATGCCATATCCGATGATTATGTGGTTGATTTTGATTTGGTATTCAAAATGATCCAGTTTCATACTACCAAGTCATGAAAAGTAAAGATTCTAGTAAATGGATTGATGCTATGAATGAAGAGTTGAAATCAATGGACTATAACGGTGTTTGGGATCTTGTCGAATTGCCTAAGAACAGTAAGAAAGTCAATTGTAGATGGGTCTTTAAGACCAAATGTGACTCTAAGGGCAATATCGAAAGATTTAAAGCCAGACTAGTGACCAAAGATTTCACTCAAAAAGAAGGCATTGATTATACATAAACTTTCTCTCCAATATCTAAGAAAGACTCCCTTAGAATTGTTATGGCTCTTGTAGCTCATTATGATTTGGAGTTGCACCAAATGGACGTGAAAACCGCTTTTCTGAATGGGGATTTAGATGAAGATATCTATATGGATCAGCCTGAAGGATTTGCAAAACAAGGAAAGGAACACTTGGCTTGTAAATTAAAGAAATCCATATATGGACTTAAACAAGCTTCTAGAGAATGGTATATAAAATTCAATGATACCATTACTTCCTTTGGATTTAAGGAAAACACTGTTGATCAGTGTATATATCTAAAGGTCGGTGGATGCAAGTTTATCTTTTTAGTCTTGTATGTGGATGATATTTTACTAGCAAGTAGTGATCTTGGTTTACTTCACGAAACCAAGAATTATCTTTCAAAGAATTTTAAGATGGTTGATATGGGTGAGGCAAATTATGTTATTGGGATAGAGATCTTTAGAGATCGACCTCGAGGATTGTTAGGCTTGTCTCAGAAAGGATATATCAATCGAGTTCTTGAAAGATTTAATATGCAGTTTTGTTCAGTCATTAATGCTCCTTTCACGAAAGGTGATAAATTAAATGAAAAACAATGTCCAAAGAATGATTTGGAAAATGAGAAAATGAAATTGATTCCATATGCATCAGCAGTTGGAAGTCTGATGTATGCACAAACGTGTACTAGACCAGATATTAGTTATGCAGTGGGAGTACTTGGTAGATATCAAAGTAATCCGAGAATAGATCATTGGAAATGAGCAAAGAAGGTTATGAGGTATCTTCAAGGAACAAAGGATTACATGCTTACTTATAGGAGATCCGACCAATTAGAGGTTATTGGTTATTCAGACTCCGATTTTGCTGGTTGTTTAGATAGTAGAAAGTCAACATCGGGCTTTGTATTTCTACTAGCTGGTGGAGCAATCTCATGGAAGAGTGTAAAGCAAAGTATTATTGCTTCTTCCACAATGGAGGCTGAGTTTGTAGCATGTTTTGAGGCCTCGAGTCATGTACTATGGTTGCGAAATTTTATCTTAGGGCTTAAGGCTGTTGACTCAATTGCTAAGTCTTTGAAGATATATCGTGATAACACTGCAACCGTTTTATTCTCTACGAATGGAAATTATTCAAGTGGATCCAAGCACATGGATCTTAAGTACTTGGTTGTTAAAGAAAGAGTCCAGAAACAACAAGTGTCAATAGAAAATTTAAGTACAACTCTTATGGTTGCTGATCCATTAACCAAGGGATTGCATATAAAGATATATGAGGAACATGTTGATACGCGTAAAACCTACGTATGAAAAACCGCAAGTGTACAGTATCGCGTTTTGTAGAATAGTGAATTCCAGATATCGATCCACAGGGAATTAAGTTCCTAAATCTACCAAGTACCGTAATTATACTATCCTAAACTTTATCTAGACGGGAGAAAAAGATGGGAGATGACATGAAGGCAAAAGGAAACAAAAATAATAAAAACAACGGTCCGCCAGGATAAGCGAGGAATTCCGACGTGTGATGGCTTCTAGGGTAAAATCCACCAGTGTACTATCGATAAAGATCTACAGATCCAAATCTAATGTCAATTCTATGTTCGCTAACCCAGACACTAAAGTACCCTAACCCCCGTCTCCAGTGTAGTTAGAGTCTACCCACAGGTCCGACGTCTCCGTTCAGAACCTGATATTAAGAGAGCATTTAGGTCAAGTCCTTAAGGGCTACCCGAGGTGCATCACGTCTCCGTTTCCACAACCCGAGCTATGCTTTCCTAAAATCAAACGAGAAATCCTCTCTCGAGTTCATTCCCATTTAGAATCAATTCAATTGTTGGCCAAACAATCGAAAGCATTTAATACAGGAAAACATAAACAAAATCAAAGAACGACAAATAGATCACAGATCTGGAAATCAAAATCAATATATACAAGGTTTCATTTCCCTAAAAGAAAATGCTCAGTTCATTACAAACATAGCATCAAAATGAAGAACACGAGAAATCATAAACTAAACGTAAAGAAAAGCTTATGAAAAACCCGAGTCGAAACCCTCGTCGAAGCTTCCCGCGAAGAACTGGCGAGAACCGAAGAGAAACCGAAGAAGAGGTCGAGAAGATAATCGAGATATCGAAAAATGAAAAAGAGACCTTCTATTTATAGTGAAAAATCAAAGAAAAATATCTAGACTCGATTTCTGTGCCCAGATCGCGATCTGGGCTTCTTGGATCGCGATCTGGCAACCTCGAAAACTACCCACCGCCTTCCAGATCGCGATCCAGGAAGTGCGGATCGCGATCTGCCCCAACTTTCCGCTGCTACTGGAATTTGCCACCAGATCGCGATCCGGTGTTTCTGGATCGCGATCTGGCCTCTGCATCAACTTCAAACACTATTTTCACCCATTTTCAGCACGAATTCGACAATTGTGCATTTCACAAAAGTTGTAGCCCTTGAAGTTAGCTTTCTAAATCCACTTGAATCAGCCCAATCGGAGGTCGTATGAGAAAGTTATGCTTTAAATACCAAACACTGCCACAATCCGCGAGAATGCACTTTTGCACGTGTTTGGTTTGGTTCTCGGCTTCGCTTCCAAAATCGTCTCGAATCGGCAAAAATAGCTTATCTTTACCTAAAATATAAATAAAACAAAAAAAACATAATATATACAAATAAAGCCGAAAACTCGGACGAACGAAGACCAAAACTCGAAGAATTGATAAGTGAAAATCATGCAAAATGAACACTTATCACACCCTCAAACTTAGATCTTTACTCGTCCCGAGTAAATCAAAACAAAACAACAACAACCCAAAAACAAAAACGACGAAAGCAAAAAAAACTAAACCTAGGCCACTAACGTAGGGAAACACGATTGCATTTAGCGTATGCAACAAGCCGTTGAACCCCTGGGTACCCCCAAAGGATGAGTTGTGTCTCGTGAGGGTTTTCAGACAACACACCCACAAAGTTGCCGGATTGGTCAAAGCATTGCAATTAATTCGAAAGATGAAACGAGCTAGATAACCTAAAATCTTAGAATGGCATACGGCTTAAGGTATTCGACTTTCTTACCGACGCAATTAGTTGTTTCTACACCAAAATGAAAGATAGACTCAAGAATCCGTAATTAAACAATAAACACAATTATCGAGGGTTTTGAGTAGAAATGTGGGTGAAAAGTAAGTTTTGATTCAGAAATTCAAAAACTCGAGTTGGGCATAAGTAGGTCTATTTATTCAAATAAAAGAAATGACAACTACAATATTTTTGGTGATTTTCATCACAACTTTTTTCTTTTTTCATTTTTTTTTGAAATGTGAATAATCATGACTCGTGCAAGGCTCGATACCACTGTGTTATCTCTCTGACCCATGTATCGAACTTTAGTCCAAGAAACCCCCAAGCTTGACAACTCGAGAGACTTAGGCGACGAGGTGCACCCAACGGGTTAAGCTCGAGTCAAAAAGGCGGGGAAATCAGAGCGTGAATCACAACAATACCACAAATTATTATTTTTCTCTCTCTTTTTTTTTTAATCAACACGATAAATAAAATAAAAACGTAAAGACCATTGATAGAACTTTTAGCCAACAACTCAAATTGTGAACACATAATTCAATTCTAACTCGCCCCCCAAACCTCAGACTATTATACCCCTCAGAAAAGTGAGCTCATGCTTAATCGGAAAGGATTCGAAAGGCTATCCACACAAGTTGCAAAAACGCAGTCGGAAGGTTCATCTATTCATTGCCGGTTATGCACAATTTTAATTTTAAAATCAACTAGCCAGTCTACTAATTCATTAATTGCTTTGCTTTAATAGAATCCGGAAATGCAACTTACACTCGATCCTAAATGAGATGCATGTGACAAACATAACACAATTACGGAAATCGAAATACATAAACGAGACTAAATTATATGATATGCATGCAAAAGACCAAATCAAAATAAGCTAAACTCCCCCCAAACTTAAATCATGCATTGCCCTCAATGCGAAAATAAAAGAAAGGAGAAAGAAATACGCCCTGAACAGTCGTGCCGCAGATTGATCAGTGTTCTACGGTTGCGAAAGTGTTCTTTGGTTGCACGGGGTGCCGTCAATTTTGGCACCGAGGGCGAATTGCCGGAATTGCCTAGACTTCCCGACTTCTTACTCTTCTTTCCTTGGGGACGAGATACCGGCAAAAATCAAGAAAAATGGGTGAAATCTAGCTTTAAATAAAAAAAAATGCAAAATAAAAGAAAACGTACAAAATAAATGACGAAAAATAAATAATGGGTTGCCTCCCATTCAGCGCCTGTTTTACAGTCGACGGCTCGACACAATTTGGACGGATTATGTCCAATCCAAAGCCTTGTAGATTGCGCATCCATCCGTCAGTCTTGATACATACTTTGCAATCATATCGTGGACTAGATTGCAATCTTGTAATGACCATCCCAACCCATGGTACTTTTCGTTTGCTTTGGAAATCAGTCGGTAGGAGACTAGGATGGGTTGCTTGCCTACCGATCTCTCAAACTCGTACACAAGATATTCGAGCTTTGGAGTAAGCTCTACCTCAAATCTGAAACTCGTCTCCTCGCTCACACTCAAATCCGGAGTAGCAATGTGGATAGGATTTCGTTCTTCAAGTTCCTCTACCATCATCTTCATCCCACTCTCATCACACACAAAAGTATCTACAGAACTGGGATGAATAATTCCCTCAAGGTGCTCAACCTCATCGTTCATACGAAAATCTGTAAATACCTTGTTGTCTTCATAAAGGATGGTCGGATGTGGTTTATGAATGTGACATCTCTGAAAATTTTCGAAAATATTTGCCAAAAAGTGGAGTTCTTCTTGTAGATAGCAGAAGTGCTCATTTGTTTGTGCAATTCCATTTTCTGGGTTCAACCTTCGATGTCTTTCAATATCCTCCAACTCATGTTGAATGTAATCAGCTCTGGATTGAATCTTGCAAAGAGAGAGATCATAAATCGAGGCCATCGATGTATACAAATCTGCTATATAAAAAAAAATCAAAAGAAAAAAAAAATGTCTAAAGTAAAGTAAGGATAGTTGGTAACGATATTAGTAAATTCAAGATTAACTAATTCCCCGGCAACGGCGCCAAAAACTTGATACGCGTAAAACCTACGTATGAAAAACCGCAAGTGTACAGTATCGCGTTTTGTAGAATAGTGAATTCCAGATATCGATCCACAGGGAATTAAGTTCCTAAATCTACCAAGTACCGTAATTATACTATCCTAAACTTTATCTAGACGGGAGAAAAAGATGGGAGATGACATGAAGGCAAAAGGAAACAAAAATAATAAAAACAACGGTCCGCCAGGATAAGCGAGGAATTCCGACGTGTGATGGCTTCTAGGGTAAAATCCACCAGTGTACTATCGATAAAGATCTACAGATCCAAATCTAATGTCAATTCTATGTTCGCTAACCCAGACACTAAAGTACCCTAACCCCCGTCTCCAGTGTAGTTAGAGTCTACCCACAGGTCCGACGTCTCCGTTCAGAACCTGATATTAAGAGAGCATTTAGGTCAAGTCCTTAAGGGCTACCCGAGGTGCATCACGTCTCCGTTTCCACAACCCGAGCTATGCTTTCCTAAAATCAAACGAGAAATCCTCTCTCGAGTTCATTCCCATTTAGAATCAATTCAATTGTTGGCCAAACAATCGAAAGCATTTAATACAGGAAAACATAAACAAAATCAAAGAACGACAAATAGATCACAGATCTGGAAATCAAAATCAATATATACAAGGTTTCATTTCCCTAAAAGAAAATGCTCAGTTCATTACAAACATAGCATCAAAATGAAGAACACGAGAAATCATAAACTAAACGTAAAGAAAAGCTTATGAAAAACCCGAGTCGAAACCCTCGTCGAAGCTTCCCGCGAAGAACTGGCGAGAACCGAAGAGAAACCGAAGAAGAGGTCGAGAAGATAATCGAGATATCGAAAAATGAAAAAGAGACCTTCTATTTATAGTGAAAAATCAAAGAAAAATATCTAGACTCGATTTCTGTGCCCAGATCGCGATCTGGGCTTCTTGGATCGCGATCTGGCAACCTCGAAAACTACCCACCGCCTTCCAGATCGCGATCCAGGAAGTGCGGATCGCGATCTGCCCCAACTTTCCGCTGCTACTGGAATTTGCCACCAGATCGCGATCCGGTGTTTCTGGATCGCGATCTGGCCTCTGCATCAACTTCAAACACTATTTTCACCCATTTTCAGCACGAATTCGACAATTGTGCATTTCACAAAAGTTGTAGCCCTTGAAGTTAGCTTTCTAAATCCACTTGAATCAGCCCAATCGGAGGTCGTATGAGAAAGTTATGCTTTAAATACCAAACACTGCCACAATCCGCGAGAATGCACTTTTGCACGTGTTTGGTTTGGTTCTCGGCTTCGCTTCCAAAATCGTCTCGAATCGGCAAAAATAGCTTATCTTTACCTAAAATATAAATAAAACAAAAAAAACATAATATATACAAATAAAGCCGAAAACTCGGACGAACGAAGACCAAAACTCGAAGAATTGATAAGTGAAAATCATGCAAAATGAACACTTATCACATGTTATTAGAATGGGTCTTTTGAGCAATCCATGATTTGATGAGTTATGATTATGTAATTCACACTTAATTTATTTAATGAAATGTTTCTGTTTTCCTGTTTCCAATTATGTGTGCACATATTATATTTGGATTTAACAGGATTTGTCCTAACAAGACAAAATTAAAGGGGCTATTATGGATTAGAATAGTAAGGGTTATTAGTGGCGTGATACATAGAAGGGAATATGATGCATGAATCATATGACCGTTATGATTCACATTAATAACTCAAACTAGTTCTAGTATTAAAGTACTCTATTTACTTATTATGGTAATCACCTTAATTTTCTTTTAAAATCGTGATCACATGTCAAATGTTTTATATGAAGAACCCACCGAGTCAAATATTTTTTAAAACTCATTTTTCTTAATCGATTCAGTGGACCAAGTGGGAGAATGTTAGTTTTACGTTTTTTTTAACGTTTTATTATTGGTCCACTAATCTTTTATTTTAATTAATTAAATTGTGGGTAATTCAATTATGGTATTAAGGTGATTTTATGGTAATTGATTAGTAACGTTGAAGGCAATAAAAGACCATGATGGGTGATATTTGTCTTCTGCCATTACGAATCAATCGTGGCCCTCTTCTCTCGTCTATAAAAGAAGTCCACAGCTCTTCTCCTCAACCATCAGACGCAATTGAGAATTTCATCAATTACAGAACATTAGTGAGTTGTGATATTAGAGAGATAGAGAGAAGAAGGTATGCTACGAATAAGGTTCTCACAAGGAGATTCAGAAGAGGGCTGTCTAGGCTCGGCTTGTAGATTGCTAACATCCTTGTTCATCATCTCTATCGGAATCCATGGTGAACGGTATGTCGATAATCTCTATTATGTGCTTATGTTCTTGAGATGAACTTGATTCCAAGATTCTGTGATTAAGGTTTTCCGCATAAAGTTAAATAAAAGTCTTTCAGAAAGTCCCCGTATCCGACATACAGACACCCGAAAGCGCCCGAACACGGCTCAGACACCCGTGTTGGGTTATGCCTTAATTTTGTTAAAATTACGACACATGTGTCACGTCGTGTCTGCAATTTAAAAATTTTGGACACAGCTGTTTTAAGTTTTAAAATAATCCCTAATAAAAACTACACGATCTATTTTCTCTGTATTCTGTAAATTATGTTCTCTCTTCTTTGAGAGTGCACCCAAAATGTCAAAACCATAGTGGTGACGGAGACGGAGACGGAGACGACGAGTGGCTACCGGTGACGGCGACCGACTACCGACGACGGCGATACCTGCGACACGAGAAGCAAGGGCGAGTGGTTCTCTTCTGCGATTTGGTTAGTTTTTTGTCCAATTTTACTTCGTCTTTCAATTCAATTTCATTGAAGAATAAAGCTTGAGCATGCTTCTACTTTTTTGTTGTTTTTTTTAGACAACCGAGTTAATGCATTTTATTTAGTGGGGCATGGGTATTTTTTTGTTTTTTGTTTTTTTATTTTTTTCTTCTTCATCGAATGGGTCATGTAATTTATATTATTTTTGCATTGTCGTTGTCCTAATGGACGAAAGGAATTGGGCATGATACTTTATTTTCTTGAAATGTGACTATTGACTAGAGATTACTTGGTGACTTGGTGCATGCACATTGTTACTTTTTCAGTTTGATTGTGCAATGAATTCTTTTTCTAGTAGTATTAATTCAACATCGACCATCAATACAAAAGATAATAATGAAGAAGCCAATCCGCTATGGAGACATGTGACTAAACTATAAGTCAGGGGAAGGCTGTGGCAATTGCAAATGGATTTGTAATTTTTGTAACGAAGTAAAATAGGGGAGTTACACCAGAGTTAAGGCTCATTGATTAAATGGTGAAAGAGAATTCACATAAAATAACAGAGCTTGACAAAGTCTTCCAGCAATATTGGAAAGAGGTTTAGTATGATAATGTTGTAATACACCCCTCTCAAGTTAGGTGTTGTGAAACGACTCCTAACTTGGACAAATGACGATGAAAGGTTGGCTTTGAGAGAGGCTTTGTTAGTGTGTCGGCCAACTGATCAGCAGCATAGATATGTGTGACCGTAATATGTTGTTTTTCAACTTGAGCTCTGACGAAATAAAAATGAATTTCAATCTGCTTCATTTTGCTATGCAAGACAAGATTTTGGCAGTGGTATGTTGCGCCAATATTATCACATAAGATATTCAGCGGTCGAGAGAGTGGCAATTGGAGTTCATGTAGCAAGTTCATTACCCAATTTGTTTCAGAGACAACACTTGCAACGACTTTATACTCAGCTTCAGTGGACGACCTGGCAACCGTTTTTTGTTTCTTTGACAACCAACTAATTGGATTAGATCCAAAGTAAAGGAGAAAGCCGGTTGTGAAAGTTCGATCATTTGGATTGCCAACCCAATCAGCATCGAAGTACACGTACAAATTATGATCAACTTTATTGGTTATTTTGAGACCAAAATCTGAAGTTTGTTTCAACTACCTTAGTGCTCTGCTTCATATCCTTCCAATGGATTTCGGATGGTGAATGCATAAATTGGGATAATTTATTAACATAGTACGAAATGTCAGGACGGGTAAACAATAAATATTGTAGCTTGCCGATGACCTTCTGGTACTCCCTTGCATCTGTCAATCTGGCACCATCACCAGTGATGAGAATTTGGCTAGAGCTCATTGGAGTAAGAACACCTTTACTGTCGTGCATATTTGTGCATGAAGAATGTTTGAGATATACTTGGATTGAGACAAGAATATGCCACTAGGTTGTCGGATAACCTCAATGCCCGTGAAATAGTTTAAAGATCCAAGATCTTTGAGAGAAAATCGTTTCGAAAGAGTAGAGATGATAGTCTCTATGAGTGACGGACTTCCTCCAGTAATTATAATGTCGTCAACCTAAACAAGCAAGTAAATAGAGACACCGAGAATGTGAAAGTTGAAGAGAGAGAGAGAGTGGTCAGATGGAGACCGAATGAATCCCTCTAGCAATAGAAAATTCGTCAACTCAGTGTACCAAGCCCGTGGAGCTTGTTTAAGCCCGTAAATTAGTTTTTTTAATCGACATACGTGGTTGGGAAAATCTTGATGTTCAAAACCAGGCGGCTGGTGCATAAGAACTTCCTCGTCAAAGTGTCCCTGAAGGAAAGCATTATTCATATCTAATTGGTGTAGTGACCAATTGTTTTGGACAACAAGAGACAATACAATGCAAACCGTTGTAGGTTTAACTACAGGGCTGGACGTAGAGTGGTAATCAATACCGGATCGTTGTGTGAAACCTCAGACTACAAGGTGAGCTTTACAGCGATCAATGGAGTCGTCCAATCGGCGTTTAAGTCAAAATAGCCACTTACAATCAACAATATATTTATTGAGGTCCCTTGGTACCAATTCCCATATTTGATTTCTCAATAATGCATCAAATTCTTCTTTCATAGCAGATCTCTAAAGAGCACAATCAGCAGCCTGTTTGAAGGTGATGGGAGGAGTGGCAAATGGAGAGAGATGGCCAAATAAAAAGGTTTTTTAGGTTTAAAAATATTATTTTTGGACCTTGTGGTTACAGTGTTGGGTTCGAAGTTCGTGGTACAGGGTGGGTTGGAAGATGGTGATGTAGTACGAGAGAAAGGTTTGTTGGTGGTTGTAAGTGGGGTAGAGGACGGGCTTCGTGGATTGTTCGGTAAGGCAGATCCACAAATTGGAGGTGTAGCTGTATATGACGAGAGGTGAGTAGAGAGAAGTGAATTACCTGGGACAGACGTGCTCGCACTTGTGTCATTTGGAGTAGAAGATGAATCTCGAGTTTGCCATTGTAAAGATGGTGGAGGAAGAGAAATCGGGTAAGGACTATCGAGGGATATGTGGGGAGTGTGCAAGGGGTTGTCAGATGTGACTGGAATAGACATAACATCCCAAGTAACATTTGAGAATTTATTTTTTGACATTGTAAAAATATTTGAAATGGAAAATTATTTTCAAAAAATTAACATCAAGAGATAAAAATATTTTGGATGTTTTTGGGTCAAAAGACTGATGGCAGTGGTGGGTTGATGAGAAACCTAGATAGACACACGGTTTAGAACATGGAGCGAGTTTATTTGCGGCATAAGGTTTTAGCCGTGGATAACAAAGATAGCTGAAAGTTTTAAGGGAATGGTAATCGGGGTCGTCTCCGAATAATCATTTATATGGAGAATCATTTTACAAATTTGGCGTGGTCAGACGGTTAATGAGGTAGTTTGCACGATGACACGTAAAAGACCAAAACATAGAAGGGAGCGAGGCTTCATGAAGCAAGGTTTTGGCTGTTTCAATAATATGCCGATGCCGACGTAACGGCAACCCTTTGTGGCGTATAAGGTAGAGAAATGAGATGTTCTATGCCATGGGTTTGTAGATAGGGATCCAGTCTCTTAAACTCTCCACCACCATCAGTATATAATGAAAGAATTTTATTTTGGAATTTTTTTTCCACTAATGGATGAAATTGTTGGAATATGGCTTTGACTTGTGTTTTGTTTCTAAGAGTGTAAAGCCAAATATATTTGGTGTGTTGATCAACAAAAATATAGTAATATAATTTGTGATCAATAGATAAGATAGGAGATACCCCATAAATCACTGAAAATTTGTTTGATAGGCTTATCACTAGACAATGTAGTCTCATAGAAAGGAAGCCAGTGAACTTTATTTGAGGAACAAGAGTTACACAAAGCAAAATTTTCTCGGGTAGAATATGATAGAGAAAATTTATTCAAGATAACACGTAAAATGCGATTATTGGGGTGACCGAGGCGTCGATGCCACATACATAGGGATTGTTTGGTGGCGGCGGTAAAAGATACTAGGTGGGTTAAATTAGGTCACTCGTAGAGCCCATCTTTACTTTGGCCGTACACAAGTGGAGCTCTCGTAATCAGTTCTTTCACAAGATATTTTTAAAGGAAAAAACTCAATGGATGTGAGATTTTCTTGACAGAATTTAGAGACAGATATAAGATTCTGTTTTATTGCCGGGGCACGTAATGTATTAGAGAGTTGGAAAGTAGAATTAGATACAATTATTTGAGTGGAACCAGTACGAGTTATAGGAATCATATTACCATCACCCGTTGAGATTTCCTCAAATCCAGAGTATTCTTCGCAATAATGAAGACCTTGAGCATCAGTGTTCACATGATGAGATGCGCCAGAGTCAAGAATCCAAGGAGATGCGGAAGTGTTACTAGATTTCGAGACAAAGTTGGCTTTTGCGTCGATATGATTGAGAGACCGAGGTCGACAGACACGAGCAGTATGAACAATTATGGCGAAACCAGATTTTGTATAGAGGATTTGGTATTTGGAGAGTGTTTACGGTGATGGTTTGTAGTGGAGAGAGGGTTGTGCCATCGAGTTAAGAATAAATATCATGCCCGTACATGAGCGCCGAAAAGAACCGGGCTTTCCAATTTGCAAAATTGGATGCTCCGGTAAGTTTCAATGGAAATTATGAGGCTGGATTAAATTTAACAAATTGTGGAAAGGTGGTTGAAGAAAGTGTCGAATCATTGGTATTGACCTTGGAAAGAGTAGGAGAAGAAGTAGTTGAAGAAGAAGATGCCATGATGGATGGAAAAAAAAAATCACTCGTTTGAGTATGTGTGGTTGTGATACTATAAAGAGGATAAGAGAATGATTATTAAGGAAAGCTTGATTTTATTCCATTATGATCTCATATTTATACAGACTATAGATGAACAAACTCTAAACAAACTAGCTACTAATACTCCTCACATATAGTATCCCCACATTCATTGGGACTCCTTGTATTGTTCATACTCTTAATCTGTCTTTGAAGAATATTTGTTCAGCTAGAAATGTGGAATCCAATCAATAGACATAACACTTTTGTAGTTGGATCAATATTGTTCATGCCGATGTTGTACAAATAAAAAAATTCATAATGAATGATTCAATGAGGTTGGCTATGTTCAATCGATTTAGCACTTTAAAGTTGCTTGCAGTTGTTGAGACTCGATTTGCCTCTATTATTGTCATGCTCAAAAGACTTAAGCTAATCAAGTGTCCTTTACAAGAGCTGGTTGTGAGTATTCAATGGGCAGACTACTGTGACGATGATCAAAACAAAGCTAAATTTGTTCGGGATATAGTGTTGAATGAAGATTGATGGAAAAAAGTGAATTACATTATAGCCTTCACTTCGTTTGTGTATGACATGCTTAGGGTTTGTGACACGGACATGGCATGCCTTCATTTGATTTATGAGACGTGGGACCCTACGATTTAAAAAAGTGAAGAATGCTATTTATGACCATGAAATAACGCAATTGAATGAAATTTCAGAATTCTACGATGTGGTCCACCGAATTCTTATTTCTCGATGGACAAAAAACAATACTCATCTTCATTATTTGGCTCACTCATTAAACCCGAGGTGAGATTTTAATTATATACTAAAACTTTTTTTCTATGCTATGTATTCTACTTTTTATTTTTTACTTCTTGTTTTTTTTCCCTTTGAAGATATTATAGTGGAAGATGGTTTATAGAGGGAGAAGGTAGATCGCTTCCTCGTATACATGGGGAATTTTCAATTGAAAAATTAAATGCTTTAGAAGAATCTTTAATGAATAAAAACGTGCGTAGGCGATTGATGAATTTTCAAATTTCTCTCTTAAGACGAGAACATTTGAAGATCCAGATTCGATTGGGAGTAGATATGATATTGACCATCGAAAATGGTGTGAATGTTATGGTTCGGGTGCTCCTTTGCTTCAAAAGTTGACTTTTAAAGTGCTTGGACAACCTACTTCTTCATCGTGTGCTGAGAGGAATTGGAGCACTTATTCCTACATTCATTCACTTCAAAAAAATCCTTTGAATCCTGCACGTGCAGAAAATTAAGTCTCCATTCATACTAATTTTCATCTTTTGTCCAGAAGCACCGGCCCATATTATGAAGAAAAGATAACAATGTGGGATGCTAGTGGAGATGAATTTGGAAATATTGATGATGTAGGAGTTCTTCAAGTTGCCAAACTCTCCATGGATGAACCGGAATTGCTGCAAATGAACAAGTGATGAGAGAGATGGAAGATGCTCCTTGAATTTGATTGTGTTCTTTATTTTATTTTAGGGGTTAATATGCTTGGGTTCCTAGTAGCAAACCTAATTAGAACTAAATGACAACCTAAAACTATTTTTTTTAAATATATCCCTATTTCAAAATATAATATGTCTCACATCCCTAGTTTTTTTAATCCCTAACTTGCCATTATACCCTAAATATAACCTCTATTTACGTCTCTCCAACCCATATCTGTTTCTTTTCTTTTATTTTCTCTATTTTCTTCTCTCGTTCTCTCTACATGTCTCTCTCACTCTGTTGGTATTTCTCTATCTCTATCTCTCTCCCTTTCTATCTCTCTTGCTCCCAGTTATGGTGGGTGGCTATGGCGACGGTGGGGCTGGTCATGGAGGCGGCTATGGAGGAAGCGGGTAACGTGGGATTATTATGGAGGTGGTCATGGTGAATGGCGGCGGCTATGGAGGCAGTTCATATGGTGGGGGTTGTTATGGAGGCGGCTATGGTGAGTGGCGGCGGCTAAAGAGGTCGTGAGTATGGTGGAGATAGTTACGGAGACGGTGATGGTCGTAGTTACGATGGGGGGTGGTTATGGAGATAGGGAAGGGCTGGGGGCAATGAATATGGAGGTGGTGGCGGCTATGGTGATGGCTTTGCAGATCTAGGTTTTATTTTGTCGGCTATGGCGACGGTGGTTGTAGATCTAGGGTTTTATTTTTGAATAACTATGAATTTCGTGGGTGTCTATGGTTGTTGTTGATTTATATGCCTATGAAAATCCACTCATTCTGTTGAGACATATTACTTGTTACGACATCAGGTGTGGTAACTGAATTGTTTTGTGTATACATAATTAATCTATTAAAAGTAGAATAAAAGAACACAAGAATTTAATGTGGTTCGGATACAAATGTACCCTACATTCACGAGTACTTGCAAACTAGTTCAGATTTAAGTGTACAAGTATAATATTGGACTTAATAAAAACACTTAAGACTCCCTCTCTATGTTATATGTCATTCTTGCACACGACTCGAACTTCTTGATATTCAAAGCAATTCCTTCATCCGTACTCTTGGACTTCCTCCAATGCTGAACTCCCTTCAGATGGCGGATCGACCTCTTCCGAGATCTTTTAAGCACTTCTTCCGAAATGCCGATCTTTTTTATGGCCTGGTAGAAGAAACCCGTCCTGTTGCCACACCTGACGTGTAGACTCCGTCTTGTTGCCACGCCTAAAGAAAAGACAGGGTGCAGCACCGGCTGCACCCTTCAAAGCCTTTATGCTGGGATTTTTCGACTAAAGCTCCATGGGACTCATATGAGGTTGAGGACCTTATATAGGCACGAAATTAACCACCCTAAACCTAACTTAAGTCCTAAGAAATCAATTTAACTAGGTAATAGAATCCTAGTCGATTTGTACTTCTATTCTAGATAAGTACAAAAGATAACTAACTAGAATATAATCCATTGAAATAAATCTAAGTCTTAATAAAAATATTACAAGAATAGGACTCTAATTAATTCCAAAATAAACATGGAAACAAATCTTTGCCAATCTTTTAATTTCAAAGTATGGCAGATTTCCTCAATCTTCAGTAACAGAAATCTGGCGCCAACAGTTGTCTATGGCTAGCTGGTGGCTAGGGTTCAAAGAGAGAGTTAGTGTTTTCGAATTGTGCAGTACAAATGACTATGGGTTACTACGATTACTACAGGTTTCTATGGGTGTCTATAGGAGACTACGGCAGTACAAATGACTATTGAGTTACTACGATTACTACGGGTTTTTACGGATGTCTATAGGTGACTACGGCTGAAAACAATTAAAAAAATCATAATTTTCAATATTATGTAAAAAAAAGGAAAAAAAATAGATTTTTATAATACTAAAAATACTAAAATGAAAAATAAAAAAAAAGATCGTGTTCTACGTAATAAAAAAATATTAGCTGCAAAAAAATGTAAATTTCAAAATAAAAAAATGATAAATACAATTTAAATATTACTTGGTGCATATTTCATTTGTTGTGTGTGGAGGGCATTTTTGGAATGAAATTTATAAATGATGTGAAGCAAATGTTTAGTTGAATTTGTCATTTAATTCTAATAAGTTTTGTCACCAGAGACCTACATCTTAAGACCCCTTTATTTTATGCTTTTCAGATTATTAAGACTTTTTTTTTAATAAAAGAGATTATATTAGGCTACCGAAGCCAATCGAAGTGGGAGCGAGCTACCCTCAGATGTAGCAAGTTCCATGGATAAAGCAAGTCCATGTGCTAGTTTATTACAAATACGTGGAACAAAGAAGAATTGGGAAGAAACAAAAGACAAAGTAAGAGTACGAATATCCTCTAAGAAAACACCAAACGAACATAATAAAAAAATCACCTTCATTAAGAGCCATAACGAGTTGGCGGCAATCACCCTCATTGATAATTGACCGCCAGCCCTTTGCACGGGCATTCTAGATTGCTGCGAGGACGGCATGAGCTTCTCCTTCGACTGTGTGAACACTAACAGGGATAGTGGAGTCACTCCACCAGATTGTAGTACCCTCGGAGTTACGGGCCACCGTCGAGATTCTATAATATGACTGGTGTGGCGGAAGCATCAAAAAAAATCTTCACGATTCCACTTGGGGCGGGGTCCACTTCACCTGCGGAGCTGGGCTTTTGGTGATAGTCGCCTCAAAGCATTCTGCACAAAATATGTGAAGCTAGTCCTCGCTCCAACTCCTCAACTCACTTCCTGGCCTGATTCCCCATGAGCTTCCCGGTTCCTCGAATCCCACATTTTCCAGCAGATGACCATAGCAAGGTAGAATAACTCTCGAGATAGATTCTTACGAAGCCCGTTGACCCAACTTCAAAAGGAGAGTGGTTCCGTCTTAGAATCTAGATGAAAAGGATTACTTTGCCAGACCCCGGGCAACCCTCTACAGTCAATCAATGCATGTGTAGTAGTTTCCGTAATGGTTCCACACAACTCGCACGGGTTCGTCGTGATATGCCTGCGGAAGAGAGCAAATTTGGTCGAAATAATATCCCAGGTCGCCCTTCCAACACATATTTTGATCTTTAGTGGAATACTCAAATGCCAAAGGTATTTCCATAGGTTCTTAGCTTCATTATTCGACGACGTCCCAAGAGAATGAATTTCGGTATTTGTACCTCGGTGAGCCATAATGTTGTGGTTGCACGACTTCACCGTGAACTTGTCGGAACGGGAATAGTGCCACAAAAGCCGATCCTTGGCCAAACTACTACCGATCGGGATAGCTAGGATTATAGAGTGTTCTACTTGCCAAAGAGTGTCGTAAATAAGTTCCAAGTTCCACGTGCGCGAGTCAGGCCAAATAAGATCCGACACCTTATCTTGAGAAGCCGAGAAGAATGGGCGGCGGGTGATAATATGAAAATTACCATCATCCTTTAACCAAGGGTCACCCCATATGGACGAGTCGACCCCATTACCAATGCAAACCGGACAACCCTCCTGAACATGCGGGCGCGCGAGAATCAGGCTATGCCACGTAGCTGATGGCCGGTGACCGGGTGGCGCCGACCAAAAATTGTCGCCTGGAAAATATCCGGCTCGGAGAAGTTTGGAGAGAAGGAGGTCTGGACGCGTAAGCACTCTCCAGGCTTGCTTCGCTAACATTGCAGGATTGAACGATCGGAGATTTCTGAATCCCATTCCACCTCTTTCCTTTGGTTCGCACAGTTTATTCCATGAGGTCCTAGCCATTGATCTAGGCTTCCCGTTGCTCCACCAAAAACGTTGTATCGCCGATTCGATATCCTGGATCAGACCAAGAGGGAGACTAAAGCAGCTCATAAGATAAAACGGGATTGCTTGGATAACGACTTTAATAAATACTTTTTTGCCTGCTTTCGAGAGTTGTGTTTCGCCCGAGCCGTCGATTTGCGCCCACACACGGTCACGTAGAAATTCAAAAATGGCCCGCTTTGATTTCCCCATAGCTAACGGCATTTCGAGATATTTCTCATGGCTTTCCACTATCGCGAACACCCGAATGGTCTGAATCGCGTTCTTTGTGCCTTGCGGCGTAGGGCATAAACTCATAGTCAACTTCTCGAGGTTAACCACTTGTCCCAACGCAGATGCATAATCTTGGAGTATCCAATGGAGAGTGTGGGCATTCATCGGTGTGGCCTTACAGAACATAAGTGTATCGTCGGCAAAGCATAGGCACGAAACGATTGGCGCCATTGGAGCAATAACAATTCCCTGGAGTGAGCTTGCATCCTCGGCCTGGTGAATCATCGCAATGAGGACTTCCGTGCATAAAATAAACAAGTAGGGGGACAATGGGTACACCTGTCTGAGCCGTGGGGACGGCTGCAACGAACCAAACTGGAAGCCATTAAAGAGAAAGGCATAAGAAACTGAAGAAACATATAACATAATAAGTTCAACTAAAGGTGCGAGGAAACCAAAGCGACAAAGAATTTTTCGTAAGAAAAACCATTCGATCCGATCGTACACTTTACTAATATCCAATTTAGCAGTCATATAATGTGTTTTCTTTCTAGAATTAGTTTTAATAAAGTGATTCACTTCATAGGCTACAAGGACATTATCGGTAATAAGACTATTGGGGACAAAAGTTGATTGGGTGGGAGATATGATATTCTGGAGAAAGGGTTTTACACGGTTAGCAATTGATTTCGACCTAAACTTGTAAATGACGTTATACAGGCTAATCGGCCGAGACTCGGTGATCTTTTCTGGATTTTTCACTTTAGGAATATACGGTTAGCAATTGATTGTTGGATCTTTTATGGATTTTTCAATCTGAAAACATGTTTCTCAAATTTCAGAAACAGAGAAATCACTCAATCATTTTACCCAAGCTTAACATTATCAAATATACTCAAAAAAATTACAATTCTTGTTGTGTGCAAACAATTAAAACTCATATATACCTAACATGTTGAGCAATTTGGGCAATTTTTTTTAAAATATATCTTTTTTGAATGAATTGAAAATTCGAGAAAATGATACTTACACATATTGAGGTCAACAAAAATTAATATAGCATATTACTCCCTCTGTTCTACAATAACTGTCTCTTTTTGAAAAAAATTTTGTTCCATATTATCTGTCACTTTAGATTTCCAATACTGCATTAAATGCATTTTTTCCTGTTTTAACCTTATTAATTCAACTATAAGTATTAACTCTCTCTTATCACATTATTAAACAATCAAGGTTATTTTAGTCTTTCTAATATATTTTACCTAAAATCAAGACACATTTATTGAGCTTCTTAATTCTTGTGCAAAGCCAAAAACGACACTTAATAGGGAACGGGGGGCGTATAAAAAATAAAAATACACAACAAAACACTACTTTGGCAGCGCAAAAAAATTGAGAAATCAGGGAAAGAGAAATCTTTTCAGAAGTATCTTAACGAAAACGGCTGTTAAGTGTATATTTTTACACTTTATCGTATCTTTTTATTTGAGCTTTTGGTGTGTTTTAAAGATAATTGGTGCTTAAAAAGTTGATTTATTGTATTTTAGGTACAAATTGAAGAATTGGAAAAGTATGGGGTCAAAACTGCAATTTTGGAGAAAATATGGGCCAAAAGTGAAAAAATCAAAATTCTGAAGATTTAAAGCTCGGACCCCCGTCCCAGTTTTAGTGCAAATCATGGGACCCCCGTCCGAGACTCCGAAGTTGCGCAGAAAAGAGATTTTAATTGCACAAGGAAACTGCCTTCTTCCCCAAGTTCTTCACCCTATATAAGACCAACCCAAGCACACAATTAGGGATCATCTTTGAACGAAATTTGACACCACAAAACGCGAAGAACGAAGATCAACGAAGACTCAAGCATAATTTTTCTTATTTCTTTTATTAATTCTATTTTATTTATCATAAGAATTACGAGTAGCTAAGTTTTTAATCTAGGATTTTATTTGAACCCTATGTGGTAATTCGAACCTCTTTTTCTACTTTTATGCAAGTTTAATTCTTCGATTATTTCTTCTATCTTGATCTTATTTAGCGCATGAACGTAGCTAATTTATGTTGCTATTTGTTATTGTTAGAATTGATTGACAGATCGTTTTAATAATTATAACAGGGATAGAAGAGCATTCGAGTAGTTTTCACCGAATGTGTGTGTTGATTGCATGTATTATCGTAGACATACAGATAATACCTTAGGTAGCCGTTTTCGAGACTTGTTATTTAATGCTTTATTTATACTAGGTTTGCATAGATATATAGTGAATCTTTTATGAATAATAGGCTTATAATACAGCGACAGCTGGTTATGAGTAATTTCGTGTCTTGGGTTAATAATCGGGAATCATAACTTGCATGATAGGAGATTAATTGGGTGAAGAATTACCGCATAGGGGGAAGATAAAATCCTAGATCCGTTTTATTTGATATTTTCTCGTGTTTAATTGCTTTCTTAATTAGTTTATTTTATTTAGTTAATTAAATTGACCACCCTGCGTAGGCTGAATAAAAATCATAATTGTTAGGATTTGGTACTTAGGATTAGGTAATTTGCGTATTCCCTGTGGGATCGACATCCGACTCTCACGAGTCTACTTTACTACTTGTTTGCGATACGTACACTTGCGTGTTGGTATTTAGCACCCAACAAGTTTTTGGCGCCGTTGTCGGGGAATACAGCTAAATTATCTATTTATTCTAATATCAAATTTGAGCAATTTTTCTTACTTCAGCTATTTAAGTTTTATTTTTTTTTTTTTTTTTAATTTTTATTTTTTTGTTGTTTTTGTTTCATGTCTGGTTACAATGTCCGGGCACCTCAAACGGGATATGAATGGCTTCCATCTGACGAATACGTCCAATACACCTATGGTATGCCTCCGTTTTGTTCAGCATGTGGTGGAAATCATTATTCCGATCAATGTTGGGGATCACCAACAGCGACGAATTTCGACGAAATTACCAACGCAGGTTATTGGAACACTTACACCATCAACACATACGAGCAAAGCTTTCAAGACCAAGATTTGAACGAGTTTCGACATAGAGAGCCACAATTTGATGATTTTCAAAATTATTATCCAATGCAGCAGCAGCAGACCACTGATGAACAAGTTAATTTGGTATCCCTCGTTGCCGAATTCATGAAGTCCACTCAATCATCATTTCGAAACATGGAGATACAACTGGAAGAGATGACGCTCAAATTAAAATCTGAATCTCTTGAAAATATTCCAGACGAAATCGGCAATGGTTATATCAACGAAAATTCGGGTGAAGCCTGCGGTGAGAAAAATCTTCCATGTCCAGAAAATAGTGTCGAGATGAGAGAAATAGAAATTACGAAAACACTTGAGCATGATGAATCTGAGAAGGCAATCGAGCTCAACTCCAAAGATGTCTCGAAACAAGAGAAGAAGGAGATGGATGTGGTTAGTGCAAATATTCAAATTGAGGATATTATTGTTGTTCATGAAGTGGATTTGAAGACGAATGTGTTTGAAGTGGAGGCTATATGCGGACGTGAGGTTTTTGTGTACCGATTTGAGGGAGCGGGTGATGAAGATCCCAACTTGGCTTCGTACCGATTAATTACAACTAAGAAAGACTACAAGCTAAGGTGGACCCTGACATATTGCAATCCTATCCCTGTATGGGTTGCAATTGAAGTGAAAGAGTTCATGGATGGATGCTCAATCTACAAGGCTTTGGATTGGACATAACAATTTTAAGAAGAAAAGTCTGGCTGAAGACTTAAAACTTAGCGCTTCTTGGGAGGCAACCCGAGCTTTATTGTTTTCGTAGTTTTCTTTATATTTTTCGTTTCGTTTTTAATATCATAGGCATCCATTCTAATTTATTTATTTGAATTTTACTTTTCAGGGTCGAAGACATGATCGGGGGGGAGTCCAGACGGCCGTCCGCCCGAGAAAAAAAAAATAAAAATAAAAAAATAAAATAAAATTTGCACCACTGCATGTGGGACGGCCGTCCCAAAAATAGGTGTAAATGTGGGACGGCCGTCCCAAAACCAGTAAGGAGAAAAAAATTTCGGACGGCCGTCCGAAATTTAGCACAAAAACCGGGACGGCCGTCCGAACGTAGTTGGGGCGTTTTAAATGTTTAAAAATCAGATTTTCTCCCCCATTATTTCCTAAACCCTCCTCGTTCGTTCTCTCCAAATCCCACACACAAAGAGGCTAGAGAATCAAACAAAATTCTCCAAAATCTACTGTTTCACGGCACGCCCACAAGGTGTTCGACAATTTGCTCCAACCAAATTTTGAGTTCGATTGTCAACCAATTCTCACCGAATCTATTCCAATCTCTCTCCCAACTATGTCATCCAACAAACGAGGCCACACGATCTAAGCATCATCTTCCAAAGGGAAGGGAAAGGGAAAGAAAAGTGTCATCGTACCCGAGCTTTCCAATGAGGACGAGCGTGAGAGAGCGAGGGAGGAGCACCCCGATCACATCGACTCCGACTAAATCAGGTGTTTTCTATCCTTAAACTTTGTACTAATTTCGTTGAGGGCAACGAAAATTTTAAAGTTTGGGGATGAAAAACATGTTTTTGTGCTTATTTGTTTTAGTTTGCATGCATTAGGTTTTATTCGTTTTAATTGCTTTTATCGTTTTTTCCGGAATAAAAAAAAAAAAAAAACAAAAAAAAAAAATAAATTGCTTGAGTCGAATGCATCGATGATTTATGATGATGAGAGATGATCAATGTTTGATGATGATATTGCTTGTTTTGTGTGATAAGGATTTGATGTTTGTTTAGCTTTCAATTCAACGGGACTTAGAAGCGAATTATTGCTAGGAATCACATTTTGTGCATTGCTTTGGTTGAATGTTTTGTATTTTAAATTTGGAATTAATTTGTGCTAGATCATGTTATGTTCGGTTTAAGACTCACCTTAGGAAATTTATGGTACGAAGTATTGAGTAGTGAGTGATTTGGGATATGATTTGGGCCTTCTTTGAACCGTTTGAGCCTTTCAAGCCGACATTTTTATCAAAATTATCATTAGAACCTTGATTTGAGCCTCGGAGAAAAGGTGTTCTTTCTTTTAGCCAATGTGTATAAGGTAGAAAAGTGGAGATTCTTGAAAAATTACCCCTTGGAGTTCGGTCGAAAATTTTTATAAGGTCCTTCTTCTTCTTCGAAAAAAAAAGAGAAAAAAAAAAGAAAAGGAAAAAAAAAAGAGATAAATTCTTCTATATATATATTAAATATATAAAAAAAAAAAAAAAAAAAAGAAAAAGAGAAGAAGAAGAGACTAGAAGGGAGAAATAAGGACTAGTTGTTGAATAATTTTTGAAAACTCGATCCCTTGCCTCAAAAGCAAAAGTGGAGACTTTTGAACTTTTGAGAATCGAGTTTATTAAAGTCCGTAGAGGTGAATTCGTTGTTTCAAACGCCTATCTTTCAAATTTTGGCGTAATCACCTAAATTCAAGAAAAATAGCCACATATACCCATATTTCCTACCTCGAACCAAAGAGCCTAACAATTGAAAGCCACAAAGCCCCAATGATCCCAATAGCTTAATGTTCGATATTAGTAGAGTAGAATAATTTGGTAAGTATTTGGAGTCAAGCATATGCATGTAAGTATAAATTCTTTCTATCTTTAATTTGCAAATAGTGGATGCTTGAAGCAATTGTATGAATTGTGGTTTTTGGTAATGGTGAGTGACTAAGTGTTGTTGAATTTTGAGCTTGCGAATGCCTAAGAATTGTCATTATAATTACAAGTTCTGAAAACGTGAAGTTGATCATTGATCTATGTGATGAGATGTTATCGTTGAGTTATTTGTTTATTGGTAGATTTTGCTTGAGGACAAACAAAAGTTCAAGTTTGGGGGTATGTTAAGTGTATATTTTTACACTTTATCGTATCTTTTTATTTGAGCTTTTGGTGTGTTTTAAATATAATTGGTGCTTAAAAAGTTGATTTATTGTATTTTAGGTACAAATTGAAGAATTGGAAAAGTATGGGGTCAAAACTGCAATTTTGGAGAAAATATGGGCCAAAAGTGAAAAAATCAAAATTCTGAAGATTTAAAGCTCGGACCCCCGTCCCAGTTTTAGTGCAAATCACGGGACACCCGTCCGAGACTCCGAAGTTGCGCAGAAAAGAGATTTTAATTGCACAAGGAAACTGCCTTCTTCCCCAAGTTCTTCACCCTATATAAGACCAACCCAAGCACACAATTAGGGATCATCTTTGAACGAAATTTGACACCACAAAACGCGAAGAACGAAGATCAACGAAGACTCAAGCATAGTTTTTCTTATTTCTTTTATTAATTCTATTTTATTTATCATAAGAATTACGAGTAGCTAAGTTTTTAATCTAGGATTTTATTTGAACCCTATGTGGTAATTCGAACCTCTTTTTCTACTTTTATGCAAGTTTAATTCTTCGATTATTTCTTCTATCTTGATCTTATTTAGCGCATGAACGTAGCTAATTTATGTTGCTATTTGTTATTGTTAGAATTGATTGACATATCGTTTTAATAATTAGAACAGGGATAGAAGAGCCTTCGAGTAGTTTTCACCGAATGTGTGTGTTGATTGCATGTATTATCGTAGACATACAGATAATACCTTAGGTAGCCGTTTTCGAGACTTGTTATTTAATGCTTTATTTATACTAGGTTTGCATAGACATATAGTGAATCTTTTATGAATAATAGGCTTATAATACAGCGACAGCTGGTTATGAGTAATTTCGTGTCTTGGGTTAATAATCGGGAATCATAACTTGCATGATAGGAGATTAATTGGGTGAAGAATTACCGCATAGGGGGGAGATAAAATCCTAGATCCGTTTTATTTGATAATTTCTCGTGTTTAATTGCTTTCTTAATTAGTTTATTTTATTTAGTTAATTAAATTGACCACCCTGCGTAGACTGAATAAAAATCATAATTGTTAGGATTTGGTACTTAGGATTAGGTAATTTGCGTATTCCCTGTGGGATCGACATCCGACTCTCACGAGTCTACTTTACTACTTGTTTGCGATACGTACACTTGCGTGTTGGTATTTAGCACCCAACAACGGCAGTGGGCAATGGAGAAGAATTAAGAACCGCATTCAGAAACGTGTGATGATTTTACACAAAAAGTGCGGAACAGTTGTGTGGGATCAGGAAACCAAAGAGAAAACTTAGGAGTAATTCTAAAAGTAACCCATGTTATTTATTTTATATTGTCAGAGACCGTATAGAGAGCATAACTATAACTCCAAGTCGAAAAATTCATTGAGTCAAGGCGTTGAAATTCCCATCAAATAAATGAAACATAGCTAGGAGCCTGAAGCTCGTGAAGGCAAGAAAACTAATTTAGAGGCTAAATCGTAAATATTACTTCGAGCCTTAAGCTTTTTGAACGAAGACGTTGTAATATCCGTCAAAAGTCGATTTAAAGGCCAAATATCTAAGAATAACTCGAAGCTCATAGAATCATTAGACGAGGTAAAACCTATCAAGAGCCAACTTAGAGACTATTAATCACAAGCCCAAATTTAAAGGGTTTTGGGTTATTTTGTATCCAGTGTATATATCTCTCTTGGACGGTGTGATTCTCGAGATTGAGCTATTTTGAGAGTATCCATATACAATCTCTCTTGGATGGTGTGATTCCCAAGATCGAGTTGTTTTGAGTATACCTATATGTACATATCTCCCTTAGAGGATATATTCCTGAGGTCGAACTGATTTTTTTATCACGCGTACATGCAAAACATGGAGAAAAGTGAATATTGCCTACTTGATAGTGCAACTACATACTCAATATTCAATAATAAGATATATTTCTCGAGTGTGACTTTGTGCAAGGCACAAGTTCAAACCATAGTAGGTTCCGCAGAGATAATAGATGGCTTCGGGAATGCAACAATTGTGTTGCCTGATGGTACCATTTTGCATATTGAAAATGCATTGATATTCGGTAGATCAAATAAGACTCTACTGAGCTTAAAGATGTGAGATGCAATGAATATCATTTAGAGACACTGGTGTAAAATACCGTGGAGTGTCAATGCGACACATCATATGTTATGTAAAAAAAGAATTGTTCATAAGAAGTTCGAATCATCAATTATATATTAGGCTTTTTGAGCCAATGATGGGTGATTTATTTACCGCATATTTGCGGACTATTATTTTGATGAAACATTATTTATACTGATTTGGATATCCAGAATATCCATGACGTGATAAAAATAAACCAATTAAGAATCTCACATGGTGTGAGCACCATTTATCTCATTTGGACCCACGTACCTCTAAATGTGAAAATAAGATCCATATAATCATTCATTTACAAAATATTGCAAAGAGACTTCTTGATGCATTAAATGATGCCACTAAAGTCACGAAGTCTTATATTCCAGCTGTGAATGTTCCAGCTAGGATCGTTGTTCCTGAAGAACATGCGAAAATGAATGATGATCCCCCATGATAAAAATCGGGTAGACCTATTGGAGAAAATGATGTTTTTTTCCTAGAAAAGGAAAATCGGTGAACCTTCGAACCGAGTGGTTCCTAGTGAGAATGCTCTAGATGAATCTGTTGAGCCTGATATCGAAAAAGCGATATCAAATCCAGCGAATACCAAGAATCCCATAAGTTCTTCCAATGAAATATGAGAAAGAAATCAGATAATCATCGATAATAGTTTTTTTTTGTTGCACAAGAAATTATGTACGATGATTATGATAGTGAACCGCGTTCCATAAATGAATGCCGCTAAATAAATGATTGGCCCAAATGAGAGGAAACAATAAAATCTGAATTAGCTTCCTTGAAAAAACGGAAAGTATTCGAACAAATTGTTCAAACTCGGATAATGTAAAGCCCATTGGGTATAAATTTGTAAGATATAAAGCCCGCCTTGTAGCTAGGTTTCTACCAGCGGCCTGGGATTGATTATGATGAAACGTATTCACCAGTGATGGATACGATCATTTTTCGCTCTCTTATAAATATGGTCGTCCAAGAGGGACAGGACTTGTGTATAATGGACGTTGTAACAGCTTATCTATATGGTTCACTAGATTTTGATATTTATATGAAAATTCTCAATAGATTTAGAATGCCGGACTCTGGCGCTCCTTGTGAGCTGCACTCAATCAAATTACAAAGATCATTATATGGTCTAAAGCAATCCGGTCGTAAGGGCATCATAGATAGAGTGAATACCTTATCAGGAAGGCTACAGAAATGATCATATTTGCTCATGCGTTTTTTATCAAAATATTAGAAATCGGATTTGCTATTATTGCGGTTTATGTAGATGACATAAATATTATTTGCACTCCTAAAGAGTTTTCCAATGTTGTTGAGTATCTAAAGGAGTTTGAGGTCAAGGACCTTGGAAAAATCAAACTTTGTCTTGGGATAGAGCTTGAGCATAGAAATAACGGCATACGTATTCATCAATCTACATATACTAAACGATTACTCAGAATATTTAATATGGAAAATGTTCATCCATTGAGCACCCCTATGGTTGTGCGAAATTTAGATCCTTAAAATAATCAATTCCGACCTAAAGGATCCAATGAAGAGATACTTGTCCCTGAAGTGCCATATCACAATGCTATCGGATCATTAATATATTCAGCACAATGCATTCGACCGAATATCTCTTTTGAGGTAAATGTGCTTGCGTGATACAGTTATGAGCCAACCCGGAGACAATGGAATGGTGTTAAACATATTTTTCGTTATCACCTTGGTACTGCAGATTGGGGATTTTTTATTCGGAAAATAAAACTAAACAAGGACTAGTTGGTTATGCCGATGCGGGATATAGATCTGATCCCCATAAAAATCGCTCACAAACTGGATATTTATTTAGTTATAATGGTGCAGGTATATCTTGGTGATCTACCAAACAGACATTGGTAGCCACCTCCTCAAATTATTCTAAAATAATAGCCCTTTATTTGGCAGGCAGAGAATGTGTTTGGCTACAATCGGTTATTTTGTATATACGAAACTCCTGCCAATTACATCCATTTAAAGACTCGCCTACTGTCATTTATGAAGATAATGTTGCTTGTATAGCACAAACAAGAGGGGTTTATATAAAGGGTGATATGACCAAGCATATATCACCAAAGTTTTTTCATACACATGAGCTCCAGAAGAATGGAGAGATCGATGTTCGACAAATTCGTTTATGTGACAATCTTGCTGATTTGTTTACATAGGCCTTGTCGACTTCTACATTTGAGAATTTGGTATACTGTATTGGAATGAGAACAGCCAATACGAATCAAGATTGACGACCTATCCCGGAGGTTTAAACTGCTCATTTCAGGAGGTGCAATGGTGCACTCTTTTTCCCTTATAACTGTTTTTTCTCCCAATGGGTTTTTCCAGCAAAAGTTTTTAACAAGGTATCTTATGCACACGACTTGAATTTTTAATCAACACAATGGTGTTTCTTCCAAGGAGAAGTGTTGTGACACGGTGGACTCCACCACCAATGATATTACTCTTTGCATGTGAAGCACAAAAACCTTCACGAGATAGCTTGTGCGTATTATAGCCTTAGTGTAACTATTATCCAAACATGTCTTTGATTGTGAATTAATCTCAAGCATTAATGTATCATTTTCTTCTTCTATTACTGCATGGCAAATGCTTCAAACAGTTTTGTATAAATAACAACATTCTGTAATGAGAAATTCGAACAGAAGTTTTAAAAGCAATACTCTCCTTTCACTAATTAATCTTTACTTTACACTAATTAATCTTTACTTTACTCACACAATTAAATTTATTAGTAAAGTTCTTATGTTGATATTTTGTATTATATTCTATAAGAACATGTACAATGGACTAGCCAAAAAATTCTCTCCAAATAGTGGGCTCCACATTATACATACTTATCTTCCTCCACATCAACTCCTCTCTAAAAATGGGTCCCACATTAATCACTCTCCAAATTAAAATTTCATGGCACGCTTCCATAAATAAAGTATTATAATAGTTTTCCAAAAGAAAAAAACATTAAATTATAACTTTTGACATAACTATTTTTTTTTCAAAAATAATAGTTTAACATTTAGCTAAAAAAAGAATTTAATTGTTTGATGACACATCTAGTCATCTGAAGATATTAGTCATGCACTTTTCTCAAATAATGATATCATAACATTTTTAGCAAATTTTGTCAGCCTGTTAGATTATCCATGGCACGTTCCACGAAAAACAATATCATAATATTTTCCTAAAAGGAAAAAAAAATTAATTGTTTGATGACATACCTTTTTATCTAAAGAGATTATTCATTGACCTTTTCTCAAAAATAAATATCATAATATTTTAGCTAAAAGAAAAAGGATATATATGAATAGATTATTCATGGCACTTTTTCCTAAAATACAACAGCTTAACATTTTGCTAAAAGAAAAAGAAAACGATTGCTTTATGGCATATCTTATCTTTTGAAAAAAAAATACCCTACTCACGTCACTTTCTTATCCTCTGTAACAATATACTATTACCTATAACCTACACTTTTCCCAAGAAATAATTCACCAGTGATCTTGTAACCCCACAAATACTTTTAATCACATATTTTTGTATAAATAGTTCTTCCTTTCACACAAATATACCAACTCATAAAATATATAAATAACTTTTTTCATATCACAAATTATGGATTCATCATCTGGATGGTTTCCACAAGATGAATTAACATATTTTCAATCATCAAGTTTTTCATCCACATGTTCAGAGAATGAAGAGCTTGTTTACATTCGTATCAAGAAAGAGACTCAAGAGATGCTTAATTTATTCCTTGAATATATCAAGCACACGCAAAACAATCATCGCAACGACGATATATTAATCGTGATCGTGAAAGAAGTCACCAACAATTGTGGGATGATTATTTTTTCTAATAATTGTACTTATCATGATGATTATTTTCGCAAACGTTTTAGGATGCGCAAAGAGCTATTTTTCATATCTTGAATGATGTACAAAATCATAACTCATACTTCATCCAAAAATAGTTGCTCGTGACCGCCTTGGCCTATCATCTATTCGAAAAATAACTAATGCATTGTGTATACATGCTTATAATTTTTCTGCAGATAATTGTGATGATTTTTTTAAAAAATGGGGTAACAACTGCAATAATGAGCTTAAAGACTTTATGTTCCTCGATAATTGAATTGTACGAGAAATACATGCGCTCGCCAAATGAACATGATATTGCACGTTTACTTCAAGAAGGTGAATCACGAGGATTTCAAGGTATGCTTGGTTCTTTAGATTGTATGCATTAGGAATGGAAAAATTGTCCAACTAGTTGGCACGGCACACACAGAGGTCACTATCACAAACCAACTCTAATTTTAGAGGCAGTTGCATCCCATTACCTCCTGGCATTCATTTTTTGGCATGACAGTTGCAAATAAGGATATTAATGTCTTATAGCATTCGCCATTATTCGACAAATTTATATATGGCAGAATGCCTCCAATCAATTATACAGTGAAAAGGCATTCCTATACAATGGGATATTGCTTAACCGATGGTATTTACCCAGAATATGCAACTTACATTCAAACCATTCCTTATTCGAACACTACAAAAGAAAAATTGTTTGCTACGAAACAAGAGGTTGTGCGAAAAGATGTGGAACGCGCATTTGGGGGTTTACAAATCAGGTGGGGCATAACAAACGTACCCGTACGATACTGGTCAGAAGAAGATCGCTGTAAGATAATGAAAACTTTCATTATTCTTCATAATATGATTATAAAAGTTGAACGCGAAACTGAGTACGACTTATGGGAACCTTACCTGAAGAAAATATTTCTCCTCCTGAATATGGTCGAGATCCATCAATTCTTGCACTTACATCTTAGCACGTCTTGGTTGAATTCGCAATCGGGAAACTAATGAAGTCTTACGATCCGATCTTACGAATCATTTGCTGAGTATCTTTAAAGATGATGAGGGTTAAATAATGTTCTTTTTCTATGTTGTCTTATTTTCATATGTGAGTTGTGATTTCTTTATTTTTGTAATTTTGTATCCTGATTTATATTGTAATAAGTTTTTATTAATGTTCAATTTAAAGTTACATTCATTTTAGTATTATTGATTAAAATTTGTTGAAATATCTAATTAAATATAAGCATTATAAATTAATGAAATAATTATTTTGTTTTTGGATTGATAAAATTGTTTATGTGTAGTAAAAAAGAATCCATTTGTTATAAAGTAAAATAACCTCAAAATGGTCGTCTATTATAACTAAATTTATTTGTTAAATACAATTTAAAGTATTTAAACTTAATTTTGATTATAATAAATAATGAAATAGAACTTTAAAGATTAAAAAAAATTATTTCTTTAAAAGCCATAATGCTAATGCTAATATTCCATTTTTTAATATAGAAAAACTTAAAAAATGGCTAATGCTTCTTACAGAATAAAAGATAATAAAATAAATTATGGGTCCACTTTGTATGGTTAGAGTAATCTATAACTGTGGCTAGCACATTAGAGCATTCCGTCTCCAAATTTTGGAGAGAGAGTGGTGCTGCAGTGGTGAAATATGCCGCTCTTTGTAACTCTCCAAATTTGGAGAATTGCTAGATGTCTCGCCACATATAGCAATGGTTTAACGAGTATACGATGGGACCATGTGTTTCCCTCTTACTTTTTATTATTTTCTTATTTCTCTTCATTTATATTATTTTGAATAATAATTATAATTAAGTGTATTTAAAGGGGCAAGTTGCTATAGGTCCCTCTATATTATGATTTATGTGTGTAAATCCAAGTCAAAATTTAATGTTTTAATAAATTAATAATATTTATTATGGCAAAAATACCCTTAATTAAATCAAATCAAATCCCCAAAAATCTCTCTATCAAAACAAATTCTCAAACATATCTCTTTCAAATATTAACTAAAACAAATAAATTAATTCATAATAAAAATATACAATTTATTTTACAAACTCATACTCTAAAAACACCACCGCAGCCCCACCACCGCCTATGATCCGGGAACTGCGACGCCTATGACTCCGCAAACTGCAAATAGCAAACTGAAAATTAAATTTTATATTATTGAATTGCAAACAACAAAGTACCTATGATTTCGCCAAATGCAAACAGCAAACTGAAAAAACAAAATCCATAGTTTGTATTACTGAATTACAAACAAAAAATTACCTATGACTTCGTCAAATACAAACAACAAACTGAAGAAAACCATTCAGAAAAACTTGCATTATTGAATTGCAAGCAATAAACTACCTATATGACTTGGCCAAATGCAAACAGCAAACGAAAAAAAAAAAAAAAAAAAAAAAAATCAGCGTCATTAAAAACATCAACCAAAAAATTGTTTATGGAACAATTTGCAAACAACAAAAATATTAAACAAAATGTTTGTAAAATGTAACTTAAGACATACCTTGCAAATTGTAAACCAGAGGAATCGAATCTCAACATCAAACGCAATTCTTCAAACAACAAACGAAGTTAAACCAACCTGAAAACGGAAATTGCTAACAACAAAAACGATGGGAAGGTTCTACGTACGGGAGACACAATGTGAATTTTGGCTATGATTTTGATTTCTGATTTTTTTTTTTTTTGGGAGGGGATGTTTGTTGTCCTCTTTAATTATTTCACCAAGAAATCATCTCATAATGTAAAAAGATCCTTGGTTTATCCTTCTCCAGCATATTTTTTCATTAAGAAAAGAAAAAGAAAAAGGAAAAAAAAAAAAAAAAGAGAAGCACGAGACACAGAGAGAGGTGTGAGAACGGAGATGGATGCAGAAGAAGAGATAAATGAGGAATTAAATATAGGGGAGATTAATGTGAGATTGGAGAGAGATGATATATAAGATTTGTTTTCTTATTAATTGAGGGTATTTATGTATATATACTAATTATTTTAATTTATTTATATTAATTTATTCAGTTAAAGGACCTATGCCTATATACATCTAACAACTAGGATCTCTTCCTATATAAGTTCAAAATAAGGGGTGTCTAGCAAATTTCCCCGTATTCAAAATATGACAATTTTAATAAAATTTGTGATATTTTAATAAAATAAAACCAAGTTTTAAAAATTAATTTATGTATATAAAAATAAACAAACTAATACAACTCATAACATAATCAAACATTATAAAATATTACATAAGATAGCATGATTTAAAATTTAATTAATCAAGAGTTATATATGATTTATTAATTAAAATATATAAATTTTGATTTTTTTTAATTTATTTTTTAATGTTAATAATGAAAATTATAATTTAATATTTGGAGAGCTATGTTAGAGAGTACCAAAATGTACCCATTGGAGCAAAAAAAACAAGGCGAAATTAGTATATGGACATAAACACCATCAATTAATAAGAAAACAAATCTTATATATCACACATTCTCTCTCTTTCTCTCTATCTCCAATCTTAAGTTTCTTTTTTTCCTATATAACCTCTCGTCTTTCTCTCCCTTTTCATCTCGCGTCTCTCTCTTTTTTCTGATTTTTTTCCTTCTCATCAACATCTTTTCAATTTTTTTTCCGATCAACTACTTTCTTTCTCTTTACCCCTTTCTCGACCACATCTGTTCGATTTTTTCCCCCTTTGGAATTCTAATATTTTTGGGATTATGTTGTAGAAAAGGAAAAAAAGTGGGAGCTTTACATTATTAGATGATATTTCGGTGAAAGAGTTAAAAGCGGACAACAAACATAAATGGCTCGTTGCTTGAAAAAAGTGAGTTATTTTTTTTTTTTACTTTTCTCGTTTTGTATTATTTGTAGTGAGTTTATAATGTATGTTTGTAATTGATTTTGATTCAACAGATAGCAAAAAAAAAATGAAACGGCAAAATCAAATTACAACATTAAACATAAACTACAAATAACAACCTATAACAGTAGATTTTTTTGCAAACTGCAAATTGCAATTTTTGCATTAACACAGTATTTTTTATAATTTATTGTTGTTTTTTGTATTTTTATGATATGTATAATTTTTTTTGTTTTGTATTTTTTTTTTTTTTTATTTGCATTTAGGTATTGCATATCATATTTTCATTTGTTGTTTGGAATTAGATGATGCATGTTTTCTTTTTTCTTTTTGAGTTTGTTGTTTGCATATACGAATTCAAAGGTAGTTTGTTGGTTGAAATTCAATAATGCAAATTTTAATTACTAGTTTGCTATTTGCATTTCACATAGTCATAAGCGGTGGCTCGGCGGCTGCGGCAGTGGCGCGGAGGTGGTGATTTTTTTACAACCTGAGTTTGTACAATAAATACTATATTTTTTCTTTTACGAATTCATTTTGTTTTAGTAAAGTTTGGAAGAGAGAAGTTTGGGGAAATTGATTTAGTTGAGAGATTTTGAGGGATTTAATTTGATTTGATTAAGGAGGTGCTAAATCCCACACTAAAAGTTACTAAATCCTGCACATAAATAAAAAATATTCTCTCTCTACAATTTTTTTTTTCTGACTTCTCTCTAACTTCTTTCTAGGGTTTTCCACACAGAAAGTTACTAAATCTCACACATGAAGAAATATTCCCTCTTTACAAAAAAATATTTTCTCTGTACGCTCTATTTTCTCGATTTCTCTCCAACTTTTTTCTAGGGTTTTCAAAATACTAAGAAGTCGTCAAAAGTCGTTTTTTGTTACGTAATAATTATCAAATAATGAGTTCAATACCTTCTAAAGACAATCCACTTCAACCGGATGTAAGATTTTAATTTTTTTTACCAAAAATCCGTCATACGCATAGGGCACCTGGAAGACGAAACAGATAGCGCGCACATGTTGGGCGTGCAGTACACTATATTTCCAAGGTGGGCGTTGTCTTTGATGCCCCCGCTTCTACTTTAGATGCGATCCGGGTTTTTTTTTTTTGATATATATAGTTTTTGTTATATTTTTTTTTCAGGATAATGGGGAAGTTGACTATTCTTAATATTTTCAAGGAGTACAATTGTTTAATTGTAGAGCCGATTTCAATACAGTGGGCGAGAGATATAGCTGAAAGTCATGGCATTAAGCTAAGTATAGGTCATACTTTTTGTGATACAGTATACGTTATTTGTGATCGGTTTGAGAAAAAACAGGTGAAACGAAAGAATAGAGGTGTAGAAAATACAAAATGTACTAGCACGAAAAAATGTAATTGTGGTTTCCAGTTGAAGGGGGCTCTACAAGCAGAGGATAAATGGGAATCTCTATAATTTACGGGAAGCATAATCATTATCCTCCGGCTTCGAAGCATGGTCTTTATAAAGTATTAAAATTTTATTAATCATTAAATATTTATTAAAAATTTAAGAAATAATTAAATTGATATAAAATATATATATATATATATATATATATATATATATATATATATATATATATATATATATATATATATATATATATATATATATATATATATATATATATATATATATATATATATATATATATATATATATAATATACTTACTGTTTTTTAACCCAGCCGTCCTTACCCAACATTTAAAGGGCATCTCCTATGAAATGGGGGAGGGGTGGGGGTGGGGTCGGGCTGAAGTGTTTAGTGAGTAGGGGGTAGGGCTGGGGTGGCAGGTGGGATGAATTGAGCCCAAGCATAAACTTTGGGCTCTCACGCGCCTCTCTCCCACGTGAATTTCACGTTCTATTGCTCCTTTTTTTTTCTTTTTCCTTCTCTTTCCACGTTAGCATTTTCTTTTTAGTTTTTTTCTTTTGTTTCTTTGTATCTTTTCTTTATTTATTTTAATTTAGTTCTTTCTTTTTTCTTTTTTGTTTCTTTCTTTTTTCTTTATTTGTTTTCATTTTATTATTAGTTTCTTTTATTTTACTTTAGTTTTCTCAATTTTTTTCTCTAATTCGATCTTTTTAATTTAAATAGTAATTTTATTGTAAATATTCTATTAATTATATTAACATTACGTGTTATTATATTACAAAGCATAGTTAAAAAATGAAAATATAATTAATAACTTAATATTAGCATAACATAATTTAGAAAATCAAATACTCAAATTTATAGGTAAACACTTAAATATAACTATTACATAAATTTATAATTAAACACTTAAATATACTTATTATTATTATTATTATTATTATTATTATTATTATTATTATTATTATTATTATTATTATTATTATTATTATTATTATTATTATTATTATTATTGTTATTATTATTATTATTATTATTATTATTATTATTATTATTTTTATTATTATTATTATTATATGGTGGAAGTGGTGATGGAAAAAATTGGAAGAAAGAGATTAATCGGTTGGACGAGAAATGGGTTGGGGTCGGAGTCGGGAGAGGAGGAGCCGCCCCCATCGACACGAGATGCCATAAGAATTAATTTATTTGAAAAGAAAAAAAAAACGCATCAGCGCTTCCAAACCACCATCCCCTCCCAAAGTAATAAGCGAGAGATTTCGCCTTTTTGGTGCAAGATTGAATTGAATTAAAAAAATAAAATAATAAAATAATAATAAAACAAATAAAGAGAGAGAGAAGAGAGATGAAAAAACTATTGCGCTGCTACCTCAGACGCGCCCTCCTTCCCCGGATAAAAAACCCACACACCCTGCTTAATTTGTAGAATTAATTTGAGATAGAATGATTACCTTGATTGTAAAATAAATTTGAGAAGTTTTTCTTCAAGTTTGAATTTCGAATTATTATATTGTTTTTATGATGTTTTTGTGCAAGCATGAGAGGAAAAAAAAAACTTGTTTGGGGGAGAGAAAAAGACCGACGTTTGAGATTTTAGAGAGAGAAGAAAATTTTATTATGTGTAGGATTTAGTAATTTTTGTGTGGGATTTAGCATTTGGATTTGATTAAAGGTATTCCTACGATAATAAATATAATTAATTTATTAAAATATGGAGACTTTGACTTGAATCTATTCACATAACTTATAATATAGGATGACCTATAGCAAATTGCCCCAAAAAAAATTGGAGAGTGTATAAATAGGACCCAAGTCTTAGAGAGGAGTTAAGGAGGATGAATGTGAAAATATGGCATGTGGACCCCATAGCTTGGAGAGTGGATTTGGAGAGAAAAAAAAATCAAAATCTATATATTTTAATTAATAAATTATATGTGACTCTTGATTAATTAAATTTTAAATCATGCTAACTTATCTACTATTTTATAATGTTTGACTATGTTATGAGTTGCATTATATATACATAAATTAATTTTTAAAACTTGGTTTTTATTTTATTAAAATATTACAAATTTTATTAAAATTATCATATTTTTAATGTATTGATTGACAAAGCTTGTTACTTAATTATAATTATTATTATTTAAAATAATATAAATGAAAAGAAATAAGAAAATAATAAAAAATGAGAAGGGAACACATGGTCCCATCATATGCTCGTTAAACCACTGCTAACTGTGGCGAGGCATCTAGCAATTCTCCAAATTTGGGGAGTCACAAACAGCCATATTTGATATTTCACCACTGCAGCACCACTCTCTCCAAATTTTGGAGAGAGGTAAAAATCTAACACTAGCAATGCCTTTAGAGAGTCTAATGAAGAGTGGCCAAACAATATATCTTTGGGACTTTTTGTTATTTACTTTTGCACATGACATGAAGTTAACATTTGAATTTGGGTTCTTTTTCTTCATCTTTATGATGGCGGAGTTATTTAAAATTTTCTCTTCAATATGGCCATTTTTAATATCACGTATTTAAATTATTGTTTTTATTATTTTTGGAATTATACCCGTGCATCGCACGGGCAAAAATACTAGTTTAATATAAATTTAAGTATATTTCAAAATTGATGAGCCATTTGATGTTCGTCGTTGGAGTTGACTCTAAAGTTAGATAAGAGGGTTTTTAGTACCTTGAAAACAAAATGGTCTGAAAACAAAGTACCAATAACATTGTTCTGCTTGTAGTAATTGAGTTCTTAAAAAGGCGCTACCACTCATCAACTACCAAAGCATCACTTCTAACAAAAGTTAAAAGGAACAATGTAGTTTCCACACTGCTTGAAGAAAAGGCAAAAAAAAAAAAAAAAAGGAAAACTTTGTTCACACATTTGCCGGTCCTAAAACCAAGTTGCACTATCTTTATTTCCTTGGCATTACAAATAACTTATAATCTCGATATCTGAAGAGGAACGTTAGCCTCGACAAGATCCTCCCGACAGGCAACGACAGAAACTCTTTCCAGACCCCCGAGCCTCTGCATAAGATGCATTTGACAGTTTTCAGCAGCCATTATTCCAGCAGAATACGCGCCGTGTACCGATCCTTGATGATCAACGCTTACAGCTTCACCTCCAAAGAAAAGATTCCCCACTGGTGCACGAAGCCTGTCGTATATATCCTCTGTATTCCCCACAGCATCGTACGAATAGCATCCCAAAATGTTTGGATCTGTTCCCCAATGTGATACAAGGTACTGCACCTGTTGTAATAACATTTTTATAGTTAAATTAAAGAATCAAAATCGGTGTAATTTTGGACCCATCGATATTCCAGGAGAGAGCGGAAAATAAGAAACGGCAATTATGCATTATAATAATTAGGGTAAATTACAAAAACCCCCCGAACTTAGGGTAAATAACGAAAAACACCCCATCTATTCATAATTACCAAACTCGATCAACAGTTAATTAGAGGGGGATTTTGGTTATTACAGATAGGTGGAGATGGTTTTTTGTTATTTAGCCTAAATTCAGGGGGGTTTTCGTAATCTACCCAAATAATTAAAATTCCCAAGGACTTCCAAGAAGCTGCTATAACAATAGATAAAAGAATAAACTTACAGGGTTAGTTGCATCAGGAAACATTTGCTTAAGCTGTGACATTACAAAACCGACAGCAGCTTCATCTGATAGCTTCTCAAGGTCATCCGCAAGTGCTCCAGCTGCCATATAGACAAGGACGGGATTGCCTGTAGCCTTGTGGAGATTAAGAAAATAGCCACACGAATAAGACGTTTTCGCAACCACGCCCAAATATTCCACATTTGGCCAAAAAACATTATCAAATTTTAAGGCAATTTTATTCTCATTTCCCACACCAAGATCTGATATTGCAGACTGCTTCCACTCTGGCAACTTAGGCTCGAACTCAATCAAGTTGGATTTTAGAATTCCCAATGGCACTGTGACAATAGCAGCATCTGCAACGAAGTTTCTCCCATCTTCAAGTGTTACTACCACCTTCTTATACCCGTTCACAATTTTTACAACTCTGTATTTGAAATTAACAGGGAATTAATGCTGAGACCGATAAATCATTAATTTAAGGCAATTTTATTCTCGGTAGTTTCAAATCTAGTGAAACCGATAAATTCATGCTTGATCAAACAATCTAGTTATTTATTAAGAAAAACTAATCACGCAAAGTGCACGCATACCGGTGATTTAAGCGAATATCAATATCTCTTGAGAGGGCCTTTATGACTGGATCGTACCCTTGCACCATAAGCCCATGACCACCAGAAAGAACTCTCTCCTGAACACGAAGAAAAGTCAACAATGAGATCAACAAACAATAGTTGCATAAGTATCAGTCAAACTTGACCAAGACAAGCCCATTAACTACGAACCGACATTTGAATTATATGTTTACATAATGGAACATTTTCATTATTCTTTGGAGCGATCATCACATACAGCTGTAGTACACCTGATGTCCAATAACAGTAACTTAAGAAAATGTGAGCAGAAGCATGCATGCCCAATCATGCCAGAACATGACGTTATAAAATGAATAAATGGCTAGAAACATGTGATATTCAAATCCATGAAGAAATATTATCGAGGAAAGTATATATTAACTTCTCATTCAGCATAAAAAAATCACATTTGCATCGAATTTAATACAACTTCATCACTTTCTGGTGGCTCAAAAAAGATGTATCCAAAGTAAAAGCAGTTCACATAAAATATATTACAAGGAAAAATACATAAGAAAAAGTATATAAAACTTGCCTGGTCCCACGCTTTCAGAGATATCATGTCTGCATCAGCAGCAAACCAAGCCTCCATTCTACAAATGTACCACTGCAACACTTCACATGCGACGCCTTCTTGTCTGATGACACACAAATAACAACAGTTAGATATAAAATTCTATATTTAGAATTCGAACCTGAGAAACTAAAGCATTGAATTCTATCCGGTACCTTAAATCTGGATATCTATCCAGCACGATTGATATTGCTTCCTTCACAGATATGTCGTCGGTTTGTTCATCCCTCACTTTATCCGTCTACAAGAGAAAGCATTATCAGCATCCTTGTTGCATATAGAATGTTCAGTTCACTATATATTTAGAGATATTGCTTACCTCGTCAAGGATTTTCTGAAATGCAACTCCAACTTCAATAACCATTTTCTTGGGAACTTGATGTCCATTTATGTCAAAGAGTGCATAACTGCAAAAATCAAAACCAAAAATCAAAAAGTTGTACACTTTTGCTAATGCAGAAACAACCAGAAAGTTTTTCATATGCTCCTTATCAATGATTCAATTCTATTGAATTAAAAAAAAAAAGAAAAAAAAAAGAAGCTTAATGAACTTTCAAAAAGTAATATTCACGTATTAAAAAGAAACAATGTTAAAGTAATATCAAGCCATTAGGTGTGTAAAAAAAAAAAAAAAAAAAGGTCTATATTCACTCAACCAAACTTCAAGGACTATAGAACCTAGAAGAGGAATCAGATGTTAAGTTAGCCAGAACAAAGAGTCTACTAGTGGATAATACGACCAGCAGATATCAAACTAAATTAACCAATACGAGCAAATGATATATCTTGATACAGTTAAAACAGCAGCACAAAAATGTAGAACTGTTCCATACCTTTCCAAGTCGTGGTCATACAGAATGGAGTCATCACCACTTGTACGATACAACGTGAGCCCCAAACGACGTATCACGTGAGACAAAGGATTCTCATTGCAGACACCATGCAACCTGAATATTTTCAAACAAAACCCCAACATCTTGTAAGAATTATGATAACACACATAAAGACCAAGCAAAATACTGCACGGATAGCTTTTTCAGTATTGATTGTTAAGAAATCCAAATTCCTGCATGGAGCCAATCAAACGAGAGAACTTCAATTTATCGTCATATATGTAATCCTATGCCTCATGAAGACATGTTGGAGCTCCAAATTGATTAACAGGAAATGAAAAGGTGGATGCTTTGTGCATTTTCACATTATTATACATAGCAGTAGTGGTTCAAGATTAGATTTCCGAAATAGTTACTTGTAAGAAGGATATATTTTAAAGAAAACTTCCGTTGTAGGATTATTTCCTGAAACATAGGAGAAACAAGTCTGATACTCACTTGGTACTTCAACTGTTTTACACAGAAGCACTTCAAATTATAAACGAGACACAGAAGAAAATGTTAGATGCGGGAATGGATACAGTTTTACCAATAACATCTATTGGAAGCATAGTGATCCATTTTTCTGGAAATTATATTCAAGCAAGTATTTACTGACAAAAATCTTTATAATAGTTTATCCCTGAAAACAAATTAAGAGCTTACATCAAGCTGTATTCTTGGTCAGTTGATAAAATTATTAAACTGTTTCTCCAGTTGCTAAGAAGAAACAATTGTTTCTTTTAATTTTTTTCTTGGTGGGGTAGGTACGGAAGGGAAATTAAGGCCAGTCTAGAAAAATATGATTTTTTTTGAAACATAACATCAAGAGTAAACAAAGCAGTATAAAGTATCAAATCAAAACATGAGAATCACAGAACATATTTATCATTCAGAAAAAAATGTCTCGAAAAGGCAAAACATAAAATTACCAGGAAGCTCCCATGTCAACTGGGCAACCAAATGAGTAATCGGTGTGAATGCGCCCACCAATTCTATCTTGCGACTCCATCACGATCACCTGAATAAAAAAAATAGATCCACATCAGCAATGAAACATACATAAAACAACTCTAATGCTAACAACCATAGTAATGATTTCGGCATTATTAACCTTAAAAGATGCATTACGCAGCATGCGTGCAGCTGCAATCCCTGATATTCCTCCACCGATGACGATGACAGAAGGCAGTGCATTGTGTGGCCTCTCTACAAGGGAGCCGTAAATGCCTAACAGCCATAAGACAATTGGTTAAAAGCACGGTAACAAATATTTGCATCACTTTCCAAGAAACAAAAATAAAGTTGCAGCTGTTTTCTGCCTTTCACTACGAGAACAATTAAAAAAATTAACTCAAACGAGATATGTCGAGAGCTGGAATACTTTTATATGCCTACATTTTTAGCAGAGTTATTAACTGTGACAATGATATCTTCTTTCTTTAGCAAGCAAGGAACAAGGAAAGTAGTTGACAATCTACAATAATTTTCACAATGCCAATTTTTTTTTTTTTAAATTATATATAACTAATTAATTATAATAAACAAATAATCTGGCAAAATTTTATTAATAGTTTAATACCAAATAAAGGGAAGGGTGAGTGAAATTAAAACTTGTTTATCAGATGATCATCTAACAAAATTTAGTTTTACAATATCCAGATTATACAATCTCGTCCGAGAATAAAATTTTCAACACAATCAATAATTAGCAAATTAAATCTAATCAAATATTCTATAATCAATCAACAACCACATCAAACAGTAACACCATAAAAAATCATATCCAACCAAACAGCAAAAATTCAGAAAAAAAAAAACCACTTACAAAAAATAAAAAAGCTGAGTTTCAACACTAACCATCAAAAAACTCGCCGGAGATCGAATCGTCGCCATATTTGACTTCCATTAATCGACAACTGAAAATACCTATCTCTCTCTCTATCTCTACCTCTCTCTCTCACAAACAAATTCAGAGAACCCTAACTGGGAATGAAAATTGATGGAGAACCAAATCTGATCTTACCAACAACAATTTTTCAAAAAAAAAAAAACGAAAAATTACGGGTGTATAGGAATCGGAAAATTAGAAATCAATTGGGAAGAATGAAAGAGGAGGAAAAGCAAAAGTCCGGCAATGAGGCGGCTGAGACTGGAAGCGCAGCGGAGGTTATCGTCAAACAAGCTCATAATAATCATAATAGCAACAATTGCAGGAGCTGCATTCACGGCAACAACCAGAAGATTCAATTACACCAACCGATGAATTCTTCGTCCTCGGTTGCATAGATTGGCTCTCCCCCTACTTTCTCTCTCTCTCTCTCTCTACCACCGTCTGTCTCTCTCTCTCTCTCTAGAAATTTGTTTGTTAGGCAGAAGAAAAAAGGCTGGTTGTCCGGATTAACTTAAAGAGGAGACGTAGGGGTACGCGGTTTGTTGTTTGTGCATGATATTTTTCTGTTCGGCTAGGGGTAAATTCGGGATTTTTATTGTTAGATGAATTGAATATACAGGTAGGATCCAGAGACCAACCAAGTGCCCATTATCTGCTCCGGGTAGATACTTTCGGCTTTTTGAATTCCGTATTAGAGTTCTACTCAACTTGCACTTCCCTTTTCATTTTCTTTTTATTCCGAAAAAAAGCCCAGGTAAATTCCACTTTTTCACTTTACTTTGGTTCGATATTACTTTACATTTTCTACTCTCAATTGCATCGATTTGCCTCATGAACTTGAAGGATTGTTTCGACGTGGCCATCGCCGTTAGTTTTCAGACCTTTGACCTTAACACCGTTTGATCTAATTCTGAAAATTACAAAAAAATCACCCCTCCCAGTTTAAATAATTATTAAAAAATTAAAAAATAAAAAAAAATGTGGTTGTCGACGTGGACTATGTTTTCTCGTTGTCTTGAATTTTTTTTTTTTTTTTAATTTTTTTTAATAATTATTTAAATGGAATCGCGTTTTGGTAATTTCAAAGCTTAGATCAAACGGTGTTAATGTCAAATGTCTCACAACTAACAGCGAGGGCCATATAGAGATAATTTTTCAAGTGCAGGGGGGCAAATTCGATGCGATCGAGAGCAGAAGGAAGTAAAGTGATACCGAGCCAAAGTGCAAGGAGAAAAGTGGAAGTTACCCAATTAACACTACTTTAGTATTGGGGCTCTTTGAGGAAAACTCCTCAAACGTGGGTCTATTGGAATTTGGAACAAATCCAATGTTAAATATTAAAATTGAATTATAAAATATTTATTTAATACTTGAAATAATATTTTAAAATTCATTTAAAATTTATCTACTCAAACCATAGTTATCAAATTAATTATTAATTGGAAGTGTGTGGGTGATTTTATTTGTAATTATCACATGTCAACAGTCGATTGAGTCCACAATGATATCTGTGTGTTCTTTCTTTGTTTGATTTATCTATATGGCTTGTTACTGTCCGTGGACTTAAATTCACAACATTTATTTTTAAATTACAGAAATTAAATTACATAATTTAATATAGAATTAAAGATTGGGCAAATGGCAAAAAGGCCCATCACATGGTACTTAAATGCATTTTAGTCCACAAAAAAAAACAGTTTCTCAATTAAGCCCATCCCCATGTCTTTAGTCTAAAATAACCTCAATAATATAATTCTTAACAATTCCACCCATTATGCTCTAACTTCCTTAATATTACACATTGACCCCGGATTTAAACAAATATATCACATTAACCCCCAAAACTTTTTTTTTTCAGAAAATAATTTTTTTTCTGAAATGTTTTTTTTCCGGCCAGATTCCGGCGTTGACCGCCGGAGACCGCCGGTCTCCGGCGTTGACTTTTTTTTTTTTTTAATTTTTTTTTTCCTGAATTTTTTTCCGGCCGGTCAACCACCGTTGACCGCCGATCTTCGGCGTTGACTTTTTTTTTTTAATTGTTTTTTCTTAGAAAAAAAAATTTTAATTAATATTACTGTCTTCACTACTAAATTACTGTCTCTGACAGTAATATTACTGTTTGGGACAATAATATTATGAATATTATTTTTCCGAACAGTAATATTATTAATATTATTGTCTAAGACAGTTAAATTACTGTTGGAGACAGTAATTTAACATCCAAGACAGTAATATTAATTAAAATAATTTTTTTTGTAAGGAAAAATATCAAAAAAAAAAAAAAGTCAATTAACAGTTAAATTACTGTCTCCGACAGTTAAATAACTGCTGGAGACAGTAATTTAGCAACGAATACGTAATATTAATTAAAAATATTTTTTTCAAGAATAAAAAAGTCAATTAACAGTTAAATTATTGTCTCCGACAGTTAAATAACTGATGGAGACAGTAATTTAGCAACGAATACAGTAATATTAATTAAAAATATTTTTTTTAAAAATAAAAAAGTCAATTAACAGTTAAATTACTGTCTCCGACAGTTAAATAACTGCTGGAGACAGTAATTTAGCAACGAATACAGTAATTTTAATTAAAATATTTTTGAAGAAAAAAAAAAACAGTCAATTAACAGTTAAATTACTGTCTCCGACAGTTAAATAGCTGCCGGAGACAGTAATTTAGCAGCCAAGACAGTAAAATTAATTAAAATATTTTTTTAAGAAAAAACAAAATTATTAAAAAAAAAAAAGTCAACGACGGAGACCCGGCGGTCAACGGCCGTTGACCGGCCGAAAATATTTTCAGGAAAACAAAAATTCAAAAAAAAAAAAAAAAAAAAAATTCAACGCCGGAGACCGGCTGTCTCCGGCGGTCAACGCCGGAATCTGGCCGGAAAAAAAATATTTCAGAAAAAAAATTTATTTTCTGAAAAAAAAAGTTTTGGGGGTTAATGTGATATATTTGTTTAAATCCGGGGTCAATGTGTAATATTTTAGAAGTTAGAGCATAATGGGTGGAATTGATAAGAATTAGGGTTAAAATTGGGGTCAAAATTGAAATTAGGGTTAAAATTGGTTAATTGATGAAATTGGGCTAAATTGGGGTGTAAATTATGAAATTGGAGTTGAATTGGGTTTCAATGAATTGGGGGTAATTTTGGTACATATAAAAGAATTTTCCTTATTTGCAAATAAGTTTGAATGGGGTGGATTTATTTGAAAGACAAAAAAGTTGGATGTCCCTCTTTTAATAAGTGTTCTTGTCATGGGCTTTTTTGTGATTACCCCTTAAAGATTTGATGACTCCCAAATCTTGAACGAACTTAATGGTAAGAATACGATAAAGTTAAGATATTAACCTTATAAAATCTAAAGAATAAAGCTTTCAACACCAAAGCCATCTTTACTTTTTCTATCATTGGGTGCCCTCATTTGTTTTTTGGTTTCATGACAATGATTGATATAATGTTGTTTAAGTTATATTCTATTACCAAAGTATCAAAATGGGCCTACAAATAGTCACTTTGTTGTAAAACATTGAAAGTTCAGAGTGAATAATTCAAAATCCGCATATTGACCAATCCGGCCCAACCCGTTGACCATAGACCCGTGAATTGTCTCATGGACGAAGGATCGGTTACGGGTTACTAACTATCCCACACAGCCGTCGGTATGCCCGCTCGTCGGGCTGCTAATTTCCTTGTCTTGCCAGCCGGTCGTGCCACGCATGTCGATTATAGCCCCATGCTTGTCTGCACCGGCGGAACATGTAAGGGGCATGGGCGGACCGTTGACCCCCAAGAATTTTTTTTTTTAGATATTTGGTACTAAATTTTTTGAATATTATTTTTGACCCCCCAAAGTTTTTGTAAATATTTATCTTGACCCATTATATTTTTGGTTTTTTCTCCAAAATCTTATATAAATTATAGATAAATAATCATATTTAATATAAAATATAAAATAAGATGGTTAAAACTTGTATTAGTTTAAATAAAATTTATGAATATTACTTATTTTTGAATTTTTTTATCTAACGCCTTCAAAATAAAAGATGAGATCGTGCCATGAATCTCCGAAATATTATGTGCAGCTATTATTAGAATAATTTGAATTAATTTAGATTTTTTTATGATGATTAAAATATGATATATATATATATATATATATATATATATATATATATATATATATATATATATATATATATATATATATATATATATATATATATATATATATATATATATATATATATATATATATATATATATATATATATATATATATATATATATATATATATACATTATATATATATGATATTTTAATTAAAAATTAGGTATATAAACTTATTTTTTGCAATGTTTTAGTTAACCCAAAATTTTAGTTAGCCCTCCTACATTTTAATCCTGGTTCCGCTCCTGCTTGTCTGTATTGGCTGCCGAGCAATGCCCATGCCACCCACAAGTCTTGCCAATGATTATTTATGTCATTTGCTGAGCCACGCCCGTACCAAACGCCGAGTACTGCCTAGACTCTCTCGTGCCACTTGTCGAGTAACGCTCGTGCCAAGTGCCGAGCATTGCAGAGACTTTCTTGTGTCATCAGTAGGGCTGTGACTGGGCTGGGTCGGTCGATTACCAGCCTAAAAACCGACCCATCCGTCAAACCATTTTTACTCAAATTTGAAAACCATTGCCGACCCAACCTTTGTGGGTCGGTTGATGGTTGGCAACCGAATGTTTGGTTCCGGAATGGGTCGGTTGATGGTTTATACCCGCCACCTAGTTCACTTAAAAAAACAAAAAAATTGGAGTAAAAATATCCACATTCTGCGTAATGCCCGGTGCGATCATCATTTATCAGTTCAAAATAATTAATAACAATTTAACGAGAAAATATAATTAGGAAATTCAAAGTAATTTCAAACATACACAAGAGATTTAGTGGAGTTTTGTGGGTTTTTTGTTTAAGCTTGGGTATAAAGAAACTGGTAGAAAATTTATGTCAAATTTTGTTCCTTTGTTGATTGTTTTTAAAATTTAAAATACTAATTTTTTTGATAATTTCAATAACCACTTATGAAAACACGGCCTTTATTTTATATTTTTAATAAAATTTTGATAGTATAGTTGGATGACCGATAATTATCGGTCAACCAACTTTTGATAATATTAGAAACCACCAACCGATCCATTATAGATGGGTTGGTCGAAATTTTCGACCCGATCCAATGGGTCGGTTAAAAATTGATTATCCGCCTAAAAATATGGTCGGTAATGGGTCGGTTGGTGGATAAAAACCAACCCAGTCCCAGCCCTAGTCATCAGCCAAATACTCTCTTGATCACCGCTCCCACTCGAATCAAGCCGTTCCTTTCTTTGCCCAACACTTGACCACTCATTGGCCAATGTATGATTATTTTATGCTAACCCTCACTTTGGCACTCTTTTCTTCGATCATGAATCGACCATACTCGAGTCATAATCGATGTCACCATCTAAAGGGCTACCAGAATCCCAATATGCTAAGGCCGCTCCGATAAGGGCAACTTAGATGCTTGCCTAGGGACCCTATCTATCTGGGGCTCCATTTATTATATTATATTATATTATATTTGTATTATATTATATTGTGTTTACATATATAATAAAAATACGATTGTTAGTTATATGTCCAATAATGAACATAATACTTTAATATGTGGGGTCCCATGTCTTTTTTCTTCAATTGGTCTTAACATTTGTTTTGAGTGGTGCTATTTTCACCTTCAAATTATTTTAACTCACCATCAAATTTATATAAAATAGCATAAATATAATTGAAATCTTTAATCCATCATTTTTCCTTATATTAACTTAATCCTTTGTTCCAAGTTTTTCTTTTTCCAATGAAATATTTGTTACAAGATATTTAAAACTTGCATATCAGATGACCTACGGATTACGTAACTTATGTTGATGCAATAAAGCGTTTCATCCAATTTTGCGCAACAAAATTGTGAACTTAAAATTTATATAATTAGCCGACAAATGATCCTTCCACAAATTAAACTTAAAGGATAAAACGAGAATCTAATAATCATCCCGTTTGAATTAGTTTATGAGCCGATTGCGCTGAATGAAAGATAACCATTTTTTTATTTTGTTTTTTCTACACAAGCGCTCTTAATTTATTTCTTAAAAACCGTGAATTCTTGCTCTTTTCGACCTTTGGATATGTTTTTCTCTGATGTATATGTCGTTCGCTTAATGTGGAGTGGGTGGAATTTTGTGGTAAAGATTCTAGTGGAATGGTGGAGTGTTTTGTGAATATTCTAATTAGTTTGGTGGTGGATGGTTTATGAATTTATAGAGAATAAATAGGAAAAAAGGTAGAAAGCGATAAAATAAAAAATATATTTTATTTGGTGGAAAAATAAAATATTTTGAGTATAGAAATACCAGGTCTCTTTGTTTTTTTGGGCAAATGACAAATATGCCCATGACGAGGGATTAAATGCACATAGGTTCAGACAAAAAGCAGTCTCGCAAATAAATACATCCCATGTCTTTTGACTAAAATACCGCTCATAATATAATTTTCATCAATTCCATCCATTGCACTCTAACTTCATCAATGTTGCATATTTACCTCGGATTTGAACAAATATATCTATCACATTAGCCCCCATTTTCCATAATTTTTTGAAAAAAATATATAGTTTTTTTTAAATAATTTTTTTTTCTGAAATTTGTTTTTTTCCGACAGATTCCGGCGTTGAATTTATTTTTAAGAATTTTTTCGCCCCATCAACCGTCGTTAACCGCGGTCTCCGGCGTTGATTTTTTTTCCTCTCTAAATTACTATGTTAGCAACAAAATTATTGTCAAGGACAGTAATATTACTGTCTCAGACAGTTAAATTATTGTCTCCGACAGTAATATTACAGGACAAGACAGTAATATTAATTAAAATATTTTTTTTATTATGAAAAAATAAAGTTTTCAGAAAAAAAAGAAAAAAAGGTCAACGATGGTTGACCTACTGGAAAAGAAGTTCAAAAAAAAAAAAACCTTAATGAGCAATACAGTTTCTGATGTACCATAATCTGGTATGCACAAGCCAAAAAGCACATCTTTATGATCATTTTGTTTCAAAATGTGGAGCTCGAATGGGATATATAAAACGGATACAAATTTGAGAATCTCCATATAATTTAGAAAATTCCTCTAAATTTGAAAATTTATAATTGATGGGTGATTGTGATTAACTAAACAAGAGGGGGTTTTCGTAATTTGATCATATTTTATAGTTGTTGTAATTTACCCATAATATAAATATAAGGGCCCCTTTTTTTTCTGTTCTTTTCTTTTTATTTTTTGTGTAGGGTCTCCAATATGCTAGGGCCCCATAGAACGTCGGTATATTCATTTCCTCGATATAATTATTAATTAAGCTAAATAGTTAGGTCATCAATGAAATATTCATTTCCTCGATACAATTAAGCGAAATAGTTAGGTCATCAATGATCAATGTAACACTAATCAGTAATCTGCAATTATGTTATATTTTTTTTCTATTTTTTTAATGAGCAATTAGGTTCATTACATCATTGTTTGCGTCATCACTAAACAACAAAGTTAACCAAATTTTCAACTTTTTGTATTATTCTCTTTGCTAATTGAAACACTTTTTATTATGGGATAGTTCTTGTTTGGTTAGTAGCATTAGATTAGTTAAGTAAATTTCTAATTAATCAATATTAGAGTCATTTTCTTTTTGTAATTACGGACCGATTCGAAACGTTATTACACTAACCAAACATTCAATAAAGTTCAACCATTTAACTAACATGGTCAGCCTTAATATTCAAATCAACAAGTGCACGATATACTTTTGATATGCCTAATCGGGTCAACCCAATGAGCCTATAATTTTTTTATCTATCGGGCAACGAACCCAATTTTAAATATCACTACAACGATGGTCTAATCACCTTCAAATAAGGTTTGAGCCCGACAATTTCCACTAATTAACTTCAGCCCAATGAACGAGGTATAAATAAAGATTACAACTCAATCTGTTAAGGTGCGTTCAATATTCGAACAATACAACTACTTGTTCGTATTCTATCAACGACTTTTGTAATCCACACGTCTGACTTGAGCGTTAAAGGGGTTTCTGCCGAATCAACCCCCGACTTAGTTTACGTGTTCTCTGATTACAGGTATCTCAGGGTCATCAAGCTCGTGAGTCAATGATCATCTTTGCTCTTCCAGCTCATCTTACTTCAACTACATCAGGTAATCTATCTCTAGCATCATCAACTCTGCATTTGACGTGATATACTTATAGAGCAATTATTTCCTCTTGTATTTAATTGTGTCCGTATAGAATATTGGCTATGTTTATTATATTATTCCCGTCATTTTCCTAAATGAAATTATATTTGTTAAAAAAATACAAAAAATCTAAAAAAACTTTTCAAAATTTCTCTCTACGGGCACGACACAACGACGATGCGGGAGGAATAGAAACTGGAGCATCGTGCGTTCGAACTCACTCGGCATTTTAGAAGACATAATTTATTTTTGAATGCAAGCTTTGCTTGGAAAACATGATAGGTCATGGAAAGCAAGTCGTCGCCATTGCTTTAACCACAGACTTAACTCAACCCGCTCAATGTATGTATCGGTGCTGACTATTTGGACTTTCCTAGTACACAAACCATGGGGAAGAACGTCTTCTTCTGGAATTAGGCGACCGAAATTCTAACATTTAAATTATTCAAAAATAAAATGTTCACTAAAATAAGCAGATATCACTTCATTTTTCAGATATTCTTCTAACATATATTTTACAATATTTTTATACGTGATTTGACCTATACGTTTTAAATTATCCTCTTTCGAAAACAATCAAGCACTACTTTATATTTCAAAGTTTTCTATCAAAAACAACTTTTCCCAAAATGAAACTATTGACCAAAAAGTTATAATCACACATAGATTATAAAATTAAATGGGTTTCTAAATTTGATTTTAGATAACCATTTAAAGACTTAAAACTTAAGAGAAAAGTCATCTCAGTGAAAAGATCTATCAAATTTAAGCAATAAATTTTTTTTTTTATTATAACAAAATATTGGATAAATAATTGAATAATTTATTCCAATGTCAAACAAACACAACTTTAAAATATGTATCCAAGGCCAACCCTATGGTTTAGCAGCCCTCGAGGGCAATTATAAATTGAGGCCCCATGTTATTGAAATTTTCTATTTTATGTATAAAAAAAAGGAAAAATATTATATTATGTAGGTTACAACTCTTATAAGAAAATTAGTTCATCAATAATATAGAAAAATGCATTTTATCGGGATGTCATAATTGTTAGAGCATCTCCAACAGCTATATCATTTGCTATAATTTTACCACTTATGTTATAATTTGGCCGAAAAATAAGCTTCAGCAGTTGTTGTAAATTTTAAACCGCTTGTTAAATTTTGAGTCTGGTCTCTCAAATTTGAGAAGCCAACAGCTATATCATTTTCTATTTATAATTGTTTAAATCAAATTTATATTGATTTTTTTTTTGGTAGATTATCAATTTTAAAATTTAATTTTCATTTATTATATAATTAAATATATGGAAGATAAATTTTTTTTTTATCACGCATAAACAATTATGTTGGAATAAGTAGAAATGTTATAAAGTGATGTATGTACTATGTACAGGTAATGTTCTAAGAATATAGACAACTACTGTTGAAGTAAATTACAAAAAGTGGTGTGTTATAACACCGTTCACTGAGTTATAATTTAAGATAAAAAAAAAATATATTAAATTATTGGTATGCAACAAATTAAAATGGTGGCTGACTACATCAAGATGTATCGATTGGTATATTCCACATGCATCTCAATAATGAAAAACTATTTTATTACATACCATGTGCTACTGACGCAGAATTTTTTTGAAATTCTTCAGCCCCAATAATTCTCCCAATTGCGACATTTTCTTTTTGATAAGACTCCCAATTCCGACATAAGGGAATAATAAATGGGGAAATATGCAATACACCCCTTATTTGGAAAATATTTTGAACTAAACCCAATTGACTTTAAAGACTTTTCCCATAGCCCATAATCCAATCTAAATTAGTGAGACACCCTTACCAGCCATGATAAGACTAAAATGCCCCTATGTGTTAGGGTTTTAACCTAATACAATTTTATTTCTCTCTTTCATTCTCTCCTCTTTCTCTCTGTTCTCTGTTCTCGCTATCTCTCGTTCTTTTGTTCACAGTTCTTTTTTTTTTTTTTTTTCTTTTTCCTTCTTCTTCAGTTCTCGCTCTCCCTCTCTCTCTCTGTTTCAGTTCTCGCTCTCCCTCTCTCTCTCTGTTTCATTCTCCCGTTCTCTCTATGTTCACAGTTCTATTTTTTTTTTCCTTCTTCTTCAGATCTGTAAAACCGCCGATATCCTTCAAACGCCGTCGGCCGAAACTCGTTGCAGGGGCCCAGGCCCTCCTCTGCCGATGTTGGAGATCATCTCCCCACTCGTCGAACACCACCACATCGACGCCTGATAAACACCATATCTCGACGCTGAATACCAATATATATTATATTAATTGGTAAATTTTATTTTTTTATTTTTCTCGAATTAATTGTCGAACTAGCAATATAATATGTTATGGATCTGAATTTCAGATCTATTATTTGTTTGTTATGAAAGAATACATTGAGTTTCAATTATTCTTGATTTTATAAATTTTTGTGTTATTTTGCATATTCTGAATGTTTAGATCTGGAAAATCCATTTAGTTACGAGATTAGTCGGTTGTAGTGCAATGTATTTTACAGAGTAGTCACGTTTGACAGAGTAGTCATGTTTAAAAACTTAGTTATATGTGTTTTTTTTTTTTTTTTTGTAGTGCTGCATATGTTCAACAGTGTAGTCATATTTAACAGAGAAGATCAAACGGAAGATTAAGTGAAGTCGGTGCAACCGAGTTGGATACCGCAACAAAAAAACATGTTCGATGGCCATTGTTGAATGATCACATTAGTTATTTTTGTTTTTTCGTAGTCATTTTTTTTTTCTTTTTGCAATGTATTTTGCTGTTAATATTGCAAGTTTTTTCAAGTGCTGATTACTTGTAGTCACATTACGCAGTTGCTAGTCATATAATAGTCATATTTCCACTATCATGTTCAGTATGTTATACAAACTGTAGTCACATAATAGTCATATTCATGTTTCTACTGTCTGTTAATTATAATGTTTTACAAAGCACAGTCACATTCACATAGTAGTCATATTCTTACTGTTATATTAATAATTATGCTTCTACAATATGTTAATTACACTATTATACACAGCGTAGTCACATAATAGTCATATTCAACTATAGTCATATTCGGAGTTGTAAATCTGTCGAGAAAAAAAAAATCAAATTTTTGTTTAAAAAAAATTAAAAAAATATATTTTTTTATTAAAAAAATATATCTTTTTATTAAAAAAATATTAAAAAAATAATAAAAAAGTGGCTATAAAATCCGAAAATAATACAAAATAATAAATAAAAAAAAATCCTATTTTTTGATTTGGTAGCAATTTTTTAGAAATTTGGAAGTAGATTTTTAGGAATTAGATTATTGTTATGGAAAGAGTGAAAAAAGGAATAATTGAGACTAATTATGTTAATTGACATAAGGGTAGAATTGGAAATACAAATTCTAGGGGGTTATCACAAAGAAAGATTTAAGGGTTGGACATATCACCATTTATGGTTTATTGCTAATGACCCCATAATAAATTGGTACTTATATTTAATTAACAGAAAATTAAATATGTTGGGTTACCTAATTTTATTTTCTCCAACCTATAGTGGTCAAATTGAGTGGGCGGCTTTCAATTTTCATATAACATAATTAAAAAATAATTATGTAGGTATTTCCATGATTTTCAGTAATGAATACTGAATAATATTAATTAGATTTTGCGGATATCAATTCTAGTTATTTACTTGCTCAAAATTTTGGAGTGGTGTAATTTTTACCGATGAAATAACTCAATTCGTCACCAAAGATTATAAAATATGATAAATACTCCTTAAATTTATAATTCACCACCCTTTATTATATTGGGGTTTTTGTGAATAAGCCCCAACCAAGGTTGTTTATATTCTAGGTTTAGGGGTTATATCTCTTTCACCAATAAGCCCATCTATTTAATATTTATTACAAATAAAGGAAATATTCATGTATATGCCAATATTACCCTCAACCATTTATACTCAATTCTTAATTGTAACCCCAATTTAATTAATTTTGTCCACAAAAATCCAATTTTGACCACAAAATTTCAATTGACTTTTTTTTTGGAGCATACTTTAATATGCTCCAATTTCATCCTTAACTTAATTTAATCTCAATTTGAGCCCAAATTTCACAAATTATTCAATTTTGACCCAAAACATTTTTCATCCTTAACGCGTTGACTTTTCAAAATTTTTTTCGCCGGTCTCCGGCGTTGACTTTTTTTTTCTTTTCTTTTCTTTTTTTCTTTTATTTTCTTCCGGATTTTTTCGCCGGTTTCCGGCAGTCTCCGGCGTTGATTTTTTTAGTGTTTTTTTTTGTTTGATTTTTTTTTTTTACGTCCGCCGCTAAACGTTGACCGTAATTGTGCTGTCACTGACAGTAAATTATACTGTCAATGACAGTTAATTAACGTAATTGTACTGCCGTTGACAATACATTTATGTAATTGTGCTGCCGTTGACAGTAAATTAATGTAATATTATTATTTTTTATTTTTTGTTTTTTATTTATTTTGTTTGATTTGTTGACAAGTCAACGTAATTATATTACTGTCGTTGACAGTAAAATAACTGTAAACACAATAATATTATTGTCAACAACATCAATATTATTATTTTTTTGGGTTTTTTGTTTTGTTTGAGTTATTCATGGAGTAACGTAATAATATTACTGTCTATTATTTGTAATATTACTGTAAACACAATAATATTACTGTGGTTGACGGTAATATTACTGTTGTTATAGTAATATTGCTGTCAACCACATCAATATTATTATTTTGTTTGGATTTTTTGTTTGTTTGAGTTATTCACGGAGTAACGTAATAATATTACTGTCTATTATTGTAATATTAATGTGGTTGACGGTAATATTACTGTTGTTATAGTAATATTACTGTCACTCACAGCAATATTAATTCTTTTGGTTTTTTTTTATGTTTATATTTGTTGAACGGTCAACATAATAATATTACTCTATTACACAATAATAATGAGTTTTGTTGTGTTAATATTACTGTGCTAGAGATTAATATAGCAATATTACTGTGTTAAACTGTAGTTTAGTTAATTTTACTGTGTTTAACAGTAATATAGTTAATATTACTGTCAATCACAGCAATATTGTTGTTTAAACGAAAAAAAAAGTTACAGAAAAAAAGAAAAAAAAAATCGAAAAAGTCAACGCCGGAGACCGGCGAAAAAATCCGGGAGAAAAAAAAATTAAAAAGTCAACATCGAAATCGGGCGGGAAAAAAAAAGTTTCTGAAAATTTTTATTTTTTTGAAAAAAAAAACGTTTTGGGCCAAAATTGAATAATTTGTGAAATTTGGGTCAAATTGAGTCTAAATAAAGTTAAGGATGAAATTGGAGCATATTAAAGTATGAGGGGTTATTTTAGTCCTTTACAAAAATCAGGACCATGTGTGGACTTATTGGTTAATGAGTTTTTTGTCTGGATCTCTTTATAAATAAGTACCCATTGATGGACTTATTTGTAAAGACCCCTATTATATTTACTTAATCTTCACCTGTTCTAAGTTATTTCTATTTTTTTTTTATTGTTAATTTTTTTAATTTTTTTCTTAATTTTTAATTTTTTTTTTGCGACAAAATATTTATTACAAAATATTTAAACTTCCATATCAGATGATACTACAAATTATGTATTTTTTTTTAGGAAACGAAATTATATAAGGCCAAACTAGCCAGTTCAGGGCCTTCCATTCAAACAATCTTAATTTATTTCTCAAAAAAAGTAAATTTCTGGTTTTTGACCTTCAAATATGTTTTTCTCTGTCGAAAGTATTAAGCACTTAAAGTGGAGGGATGAGATTTCCAGTGAAAATGGGGTTTGGCGGGAGGGGGTGTTGGGTTATAAATATTTTTATTTCTTATTTTTTTTTAAATTAGTTTATAAATATTTTAATTAGTTTAGTGGTAGATGGCTTACAAAATTTATAAAAATATAGGTGAAAGAAGAAGAAAGGGGTAAAATGGGAAATATATTTTTTTATGGTGAAAGAAAATATTTTAAAAGCGAAAATAGCACGTCTCAAATTTTATGAATTAAATTGAATATAAGTTAATAAGTTATCTCTGAAATGGGGTATTACGGAGATGACTTAAGTAGTTAAGGTCCAAACACACTCATGTGTCGCCGCCGTTGTCTTACCGACGAGTCGAGTTTAAGCTTGTGTTTCCAAAATAATATCAATTGTGCGTCGATCGTATCTCTAATTGGATCTGATTTTTTAAAATTTAAATATTTAGCCCAAACCCAATAATTTTTTTAGTCCAAATCAAGTAAATAATTAAATTGGCTCAAGTCCAATTAATTATCTTCAGTCTTCACCAATGTAGTCTCCTATCAAATTATCTTTGAAGGGACAGTAAACTAGAATTCTTTTTTTTAGCTACATATAATAAAATTCTATATTATCATTAGAGCATATTTTTTATTCTTTGGTTAATATTGTAATTGTTTTTAGCTACATATAATAAAATTATATATTATCATTAGACCATATTTTTTATTCTTTGGTTAATATTGTAATCCAGTAAATTGTCTAATTAATTGAGAAATAAAATTCAACAAATTGGATAAATAGTAGACAAATTAGACAACAATTAAGTGTTACATGGACAAATATAAAGATATTTAAACATGATTATACACAATTTATATATCCTAATAACATAATAAAATTTTAATAATAATAAGATCATAATGCATAAAAATCCTTATAAAATACAAATAAAAAGCAAATATTTTGAATTTAAATTTATTCTTGAACATTGCAAGTATATATCATTAGATTTTTTAACAATAACAATTAACATAAACATAATAGAGCATAATTTTTTTTTTATTAATAATCCAACTATTATTTTGAAAAAACAAGTATAAAAAAATATATATATCAATTTTTGACCGATTTTGACCACCAAAGTTTGACCCGCCTCAAATGTTTGACCATCTCGAATCGCTTCAACCCGCCTCGGACTGTCTAAAAACCACAGGCTAAAAATCGACTTTTCAAATATTTACACCAAAATCGTAAAGGTTTCGGACAACCTCCGCCTCAGAGACCGATTAATCGGCCGCCTTGGGCCTTGGCCGATTTTTAGAACACTGATTTTTATTCCTTTGGACTTCCAATATGATTTTGTATTTGGAGTGAAACTACTTGTACCATTTGACATAATTCTATGTTCTTGCACTTGTTGGGCCGCTGTTGGGCTAAATACCTACACGTAAGTGGGCGTATCGCAAACAAGTAATAATAGTAGACTCGTAAGAGTTGGATGTCGATTCCACAAGGAATACTCAAATTAACTAATCCTAAGTACCAAATTCTAACAATTATGATTTTTATCCAGCCTACGCAAGGTTGTCAACTCTAATCAACTAAATAAATAAACTAATTATGATAGCAAATAAACACGAGAGAATATCAATAAAAACGGATCTAGGATTTTATCTTCCCCTATGTGATAATTCTTCACCCAATTAAATCTCTATTATGCAAGTTACGATTCCTGATTATTAACCCGAGACACTAAATTACTCATAACCCGTTGTCGCGTGTATTATAAGTCTATTATTCACAAATAGTTCACTATATGTCTATGCAAACCAATTATGAATAAATCATTAACTAACAAGTCTCGTAAACGGCTACCTAAGGTGATATCTGCATGTCTACGATAACACATGCAACTAACACACCAATCCGGTGAAAACTACTCGAAGGCTCTTCTATCCTTGTTCCAATTATTAAAACGACATGTCGATTCAATTCTAACAATAACAAATAACAACATAAATTAGCCAGGTTCATGCACTAAATAAGATAAAATAGAAGAAATAATCATGGAATTAAACTTGCATAATATTCGAAAACTAGGTTCGAATTACCACACAGGGTTCCAACAAAATCCCATATTAAAAGGTTTAGCTACTCATGTTCTCTACGAAAAACATCATAAAAATATTAAAACCCATAGATTAAGAAAAGATAGATAAAAGAAGAATTATGATGAAGATTCGTCAGGTCTTCGTCTTTGATTCTCAATTCTCTGGCTCCTCTTGCACTATGATTGTGTCAAAAAAGTCTTTTCAATTGTGTGCTTGAGTTGATATTTTATAGGATGGGAAAAGTTTGGTGATAGAGGCAGTTTCCTTGTGTGATTAGGATTCCCTTACCGCGCCTCGCTGCCATCTCAACCCCTGTCTGAATTTTTAGTTATAATTCCAGACGGGGTCTCAATTCCAGAGACTTCTTCGGACTTTTGACTTCTTCACTTTTCGCCCACTTTTTCTTCAAAATTGCAGTTTTGACCCTCTATTTATTCAATTCTTCAATTTGTACATGAAACACAATAAATCAACACTTTAAGCACCAATTATCAATAAAATACACCAAAAGCTCCAATTAAAAGATATAATTAAGTGTGAAAATATACACTTAACTCACCCCCAAACTTGAACTTTTGCTTGTCCTCAAGCAAAATCTACTCATAAGCAAATAACTCAACTACTGCATCTCATTACATAGATTAATGACCAACTTCGCGTTTTCAGAACTTGTAATTATAATGAAAATTCTTAAACATTCGCAAGCTAGCAATTCAAAAGCACTTAGCCACTTACCAATGCCAAAAACCACAAATCGTGCAATTGCTTCAAGCATCCAATATTTGTAAATTAAAAATAGAAAAAAATTATGCTTATATACATATGTTTGACTCCAAATACTCATTAAATTCTTCTACTCTACTAATACCGAATATTAAGCTATTGGGATCATTGGAGCTTTTTGGCTTTCAATTGTAAGGCTCTTTGGTTCGAGTAGCAAATATGGGTAAAAGTGGCTATTCTTCTTGAATTGAGGTGATTGCGCCAAAATTTGAAAGATAGGCGTTTGAAACAATGAGTTCACATCTTAAGGACTTTAATAAACTTGGTTTTTTTCAAGATTACAAAAGTTGATTTCTTTTGCACTTAAGAAACTGGATCGAGCTTTCAAAAACAATTCAACAACTAGTCTTTTTTTCTCCCTTATAGTCTCTTTTTCTTCTTTTCTTTTTTTTTTTCTCTTTTTTTTTTCATTTTTTCTTTCTTTTTTTTATTCATTTTATTTTATTTTTACTTTTTAATTAATTTTTTTAGAAGAGGAAGAAGGGGGACTTTTACAAAATTTTCCAACCACACTCTAAGGGGTAATTTTTTAAGAATTTCCATCTATTTACCTTACACGTATTGGATAAAAGAAAGAACACCTTTTATCCGAGACTCAAATCAAGGTTCTAAGGATAATTTCGATAAAAAGGTCGGCTTGAAAGGCTCAAACGGTTCAAAGAAGGCCCAAATCTTATCACAAATCACTCACTACTCAATACTTTGTATCATAAATTTCATAAGGTGAGTTCTAGAACATAGAATGATCTAACAAAAAATAATTCCAAATTTAAAATACAAAAAACCTTCAAAAAAAGCTATGCACAAAGTGTGATTCCTAGCAATAATTCGTTTGTAAGTTCTGTTGAATCGGAAGCTAAACAAACATCTAATTCTTATCACAACAAAACAAGCAATCCCATCATCAAACATTGGTCATCTCTCATCATCATAACTCATCGATGCATTCGACTCAAGCAAATAAAAATATCTAAAATAAAATAACCTATGCATGCAGACTAAAGCAAATAATCACAAATAAATGTTTTTCCACCCCCAAACGTAAAATTTTCGTTGCCCTCAACGAAATTAGAATAAAGTTCAAGGATATAAAACACCTAATTTAGTCGGAATCGTCGTCATCGGGGTGTGATAATTTATGCGGGATTTTTTTTTTCTTCCTTTAAAACGCCCGTTCTGCCTTTCGGACGGTCGTCCCGAAATTTAAACTGATTTTCGGACGGCCGTCTCAAAAACCGTAGGTTGAGTTTTGCCCTTCTGTTTCCCAGACGGTTGTCCAAGGTTTTGCTTGGAATTTCGGACGACCCTGACCACGTTTTCGCCCCTAAAAATTAAAATTCAAATAAATTAATTAGAATGCATGCCTATGAAAATAAAAAACAAAACATAAAATTAAATAAAAATATGAAAAATAATAAATCTCGGGTTGCCTCCCGAAAAGTGCTAAGTTTAGAGTCTTCAGCCAGACTTTGTCTACTTCTTTGATCAAACTAAAGTGACCGAAGTCACTTGGCGATCTACTTCTCCACCCCAATAATGTTTGAGGCGCTGCCCATTGGCCTTGAAAGATTTTACGAGTTTGGAATCGAATAACTCGACTGCGCCATGCGGAAATACTTCGAGTATAGTACAAGGCCCGGACAATCTCGACTTGAGTTCTCCCGCAAATAACTTGAGACAAGAAGTTAAGAGTAAGACTAGCAGCCCCTTGTGAAATTCATGATGCAAAATCTTATTGTCGTGCCTCTGCTTGATCTTTTCCTTGTAGATCAACTTGCTCTCGTAGACATTCGGTTGTACTTCACTGGGCTCATGGAATTGAACCGTCTGTTTCTCTTTGCTCGAAGCACGTGGAATTGAACTATTGCAATGGGATTTCGGCAATGGCCTTGCTAAGTCTAGCCAATATAATCATTTCTCCACTGCTTCATTCTCAATTTCAGTTCCTACAACCAAAGATGCTTCCAAAGGGTCCACAATTAAAGGATTAATGCCATCATCATTTATGTGATTTAAAACATCAAAATCAAAGTATTCATTGGCCTCTTGCGGGTGTTTCATTGTGCGAAAAACATTAATTTGATTGTCTCATCCCCCAAAGACATAGACAGTTCCCCATTAAACACATCAATTATATTCCGACTCGTTCTAAAAAAAGGTCTCCCAAAGATTAAGAGAATTTTTTATCTTCTTCCATGTCAAGAACTACAAAATCAGCTAGGAAGATGAATTTACCTACTTTTACTAACACATCCTCAACAATGCCCTTTGGGTAGACAAGAGATCTATCCGCTAACTGTAAAGTCACATACACAAAATTTATATCTCCTGATCCCAAACTTTGGAAAACAGAAAACGGCATGAGGTTAATGCTAGCTCATAAGTCTATGAGAGACTTTGAAAAAAACTTACCTCCTATTGCGACTCGAATCGTAAACTTATCCGGGTCTTCGAGTTTTGGTGGGAGTGGGTGAGTGAGGATCGCGTTGCATTGTTTGGTTAAATATCATCCCATGCTCACCAAATTTTCATTTTTTAGACACCATATCTTTCAAAAATCTTACCCAATGTGGCATTAGTTCAAGAGCTTGAGTGAAAGGGATATTAATATGCAATTCATTCAACTTATCAAGAAAGTTTTTGTAACAAGACTCAAGCTTGGATTTTACCAAGCGTTGAGGGAATGGTACCTGTGGGGTCGGCTTTGGTGCAACGACCCCTTTTTCACTAGGCTTGCTCGACAAATTTGCCGGCTCGATTTGATCTTCTTTCGCAGCTTCTTCGTCCTTGCTTGCTTCCCTCTTTCTTGGCACCTTCTCCAATTGTCTCCCATTCCTTAGACTTACAGCATTGCACTGCTCGATGTTGCTCTTTCGAGGGTCTTCTGTATTCGACGATAGTGCTCCCGACAGCCTGGTGCTTAGTTGGGTTGCAAATTGACCCATCTGTGTTTCCGAATTTCGGATGGAAGCTTGAGTTGATGTCATGAATTGTGCTAAGATACTCGCGAGATCTCCACCTTGAGGCAGAGCTTGAGGTGGGTTTCGGAATTCGGGAGCTGGCCGTGAATTACTACGAGGTTGGTCTTGAGGTGGTGTTTGTCTTTGTCCTTGCTGATTTCCTCCCCATCCAAAGTTGGGGTGATCTTTCCTTCCCGGATTATATGTGTTGGAGTAAGGGTTCCTCTATTTTCTGTTGGTGTCATTCACGTAGTTGAGAGACTCCGTTTCTTCAAGGCATTGGTCGGGACTTTGTACTGCATGGACTTGCTGAGTCTGCAGAGCTGCTACTTGCTTTGACAGCTTTTCTAACTTGGCAGTGATGGCGGTGACCCCGTCAAACTCCAAAATTCCTCATGTCTTCTTGGCTCCGCTAATTGACCCTTATGAAGCCCGTATGTATTTATTTCTAGCGATTCGCTCCAAAATTCGTATGCTTCTTCATAGATCAAACTCATGAACATTCCTCCAGCTACAGAGTCGAGCACTGTCCTCGAGTTACCTTGCAATCCATCGTAGAATATTTGCAGCTGGCGCCACTCTTGAAGTCCGTGATTGGGGCATCTTCGGGTAAGTTGTTTAAATCGCTCCAAAGTCTCGAAAAGTGCTTTGTCTGACTCTTGCAAGAAGTTCTGTATTTCTCTCCAGATTTTTTTCAGTTTTGGTTGGAGAGTTGTATGTGTTCATGAAGAGTAGTGCTAGTTGGGGCCAAGATGAGATGGAGTGCGATGCACGAGTTTGTAACCATTCTCGGGCTGCCCCTTGTAGGGAGTGCTTGAAAAGACGGAGTTGCAGTGCTTCTGGTGACACCCCATGCATCTTATGCGAATCACACGTCTCGAGAAAGTTAACCAAGCGGAGATGCGGATCTTCATGAGTTAATCCGCTGAACAACCCATTGTTTTGGAGCATAGTGAGGAGTCCCGCTCGAATTTCAAAATTATTGGCTTCAATGGGGGTTGCTAGATGCTTGAATGAAACTCATTGAGTGTCAGAACGGTGTACTCATCCAATGCTCACTGGCGAGGTTGTGGATTAACGAGCTGGAGGTACTCCTACTCGTTGATGATATTTCCTTCCGCGTCTAGTAAATTTCCTTGGTCATCTCTCCTGCGATTATTTTCTCCTTCCATTGTTGCGAGAACGTTTTGAGCTAACCGTTGATTTCTCCTGGCATGCCTAAAAGTTCGATCAATTTCGGGATCAAAATGTAGCAAGTTCATGTCGTGTCCTCTTTACATAAAAAGTACCTAAAACAAAAATAATAAAATTAATACAAGCAAATAAAATAAATAAACAAATAAAAAATAAATAAAACGGCTGAAGTAAGAAAACTTGCTCAAATTTGATATTAGAATAAATAGATAATTTAGTTGTATTCCCCGGCAACGGCGCCAAAAACTTGTTGAGCTAAATACCTACACGCAAGTGCACGTATCGCAAACAAGTAGTAATAGTGGACTTCTAAGAGTCGGATGTCGACCCCACAGGGAATACTCAAATTACCTAATCATAAGTACCAAATTCTAACAATTATGATTTTTATCTATCCTACGCAAGGTTGTCAACTTTAATCAACTAAATAATTAAGGGTAAATTACAACCACCCCTGAGGTATGGTCAAATTACAAAAATCCCCCACCTGTTTGGGTAATTACAACCACCTCCTCAACTATAAATCTTCTTACACGTCCACCATTTCGCTTTCAAATTTAGTGGAATCTTTGAGATTATATGGAATATTATACCTTTCGTACCCGTTTTCTCCCATTCGAACTCCACATTTTGATTCCAGATGATCATAATATGTGTTTTTTTGGTTGTATATATGAGACTGTGGTGCATCAGAAACTGTATTTTTATACAAAACGAGTACAAACTAGACCACATTCTACGGAATTTTGATGATTATGTTGAATTTAACACCATAAGGGTGGGGATGTAAGAAAAAATCATAGTTGAGGGGTAGATGTAATTATCCAAACAATAGGGGTTTTTCGTAAATTTACCATACCTCAGGGGGGGGGGGGGGGGTGGTGGTGGTTGTAATTTAACAATTAATTAAACTAATTATGAAAGCAAATAAACACGAGAGAATATCAATAAAAACAGATCTAGGATTTTATCTTCCCCGTATGCGATAATTCTTCACCCAATTAAACCTCTATTATGCAAGTTACGATTCCTGATTATCAACCCGAGACACTAAATTACTCATAACCCGCTGTCGCGTGTATTATAAGTCTATTATTCATAAACAGTTCACTATATGCCTATGCAAACCAATTATGAATAAATCATTAACTAACAAGTCTCGTAAATGGCTACCTAAGGTGATATCTTATAGAGTAGGTGACCAACAAGCCAACTTGTGGCTGTGGTCCTTCTCTTTTTCCTTGTAATAAAACAATCGTTTTTCGTTCGTAATAATAAAATATTTCATTTGGCATTCTATATCTCTTATCCCATGCAAGCAACATAGATATAGTCCTAACGAGTTACTCTATTACTGTGAGTTGATCTAGTAGAATCGTGAGATAACTCAGCAATGTAATGTAACTGTTAAACCTTGTTCCTAGTCGATGGGTTACGCCAATAATGAGGATACCGGCCTTTCCCTTTTGAGACTAGCACTTAGTGTATGTGTACTGCGTCTCATCAGTCCTCGGTGTTGTGACATCGGCATACTTGAGTGGGTGCCCATACTGGATGAGTTCACTGAACTCCCTCGCCCTAGAAATCTATAAGTGGTTCTCATTCATCGAGTAATAGGTTTCTAAGATATAGTTGTACACCATTAGTCCTTAAGACCCAGACATCACCGTGACTTCACTAGAGGACCGATTGTATCGTGACCTGTCCCTGAGTCCCACAGCGGACCACTCCAAGGGCCAACGTTCGTGCAATCCGAAATCTAGTGTGAAGTCTGTGCATTGTAGTAGGGGATTCGAGCGCTTGAGTAGTCATGGATATCCTGTGTGTTCTGACGGTTTATAATCCAAGGAATCTCTGGCCAGAGTTGATAGTAGGGTGATTAGGGAAATGTGTTTCCCTAAGTCGCACACGAACGGATTTATAATACCTAGAACGTTCGCACGGTTATTGAACTTTATAAGAGGTCTCGGTGAACCAATGCATCTATTTCAATCGGGACATGTGCTGCGAAGGGATCGTACTGTACGCTAACTATATCATAAGGTTCTTGCAGGCACTTCACTTGTATCTAGGGAATCATGATGCGTAGTTGCTAGACGCCAATCTTGATTCGTTGGGCACCGATTTGATCGGGGATTAGGTAAAATGAGTTTTACTCTAATCGGGACTCTTGGGAGGAGTTCGTATATGAACAATGTGTTGTTCGAATCACAAAGAGTTGTGAGCCCACGGCTAGCATACACCTGAACCATTGAGGGTCACACTTCTCGTGTAATATAGATCCTTGATAACAACAAGCATAGATTAATATGTTAATCTTTGAACGATTGGATGTCGATATGATTGAATCCAAGATTCGTAATTGTGAATTGCGAATCGGAATAAACGTAGAGAAAGAGAGACATGCGGAATTTAGTGAACTTTCTAAATTGGGAAGTTTCCCGATTTAGCAGGTCCACTGAAGTGGAAGTTTCCAATTTTGGAAATTGGAAATTTCGAAGAGGCACTCGTATCGACGAGGACTTTAAGCTCGTCACAAATATAATTTTGTGAACGATCGTTTGTTAGAAACGAGGCCGACGAGGGAATGGGCTTAATGCATCAGTGGGTCAAGCCCAATGACTTAAACCCACAAGGGTTGAAAACCCTAGTATAAATAGACCTCAAACAAGAGTTTGAGATCAGATTTTTACACCCCAAAACCCTAGCCGTCCAGCCCTAGCCGCTCAGCTCTCTCGGCCGCCGCTGCCCCGCCGCGCCGCCGCCGATCACCGCCGCTTGTCGCCGGTTTTCTCCTCTCTACTCCTTCGTTTATTCTTTGTTGTTTATCAAATTAATTATTATATATTTTTTTCTTGGGGACAAAATTTATTAGAATTAAATGACAAGTCTAACTATACATTTGGTTCACATCCTTTATTAAATTCATTACAAAAATGCCCCGCCATTCACAAATTCGGAATATGCATTAAGTAACATTCAAACTGAATTTATCATTTTATCATGCATTTAATATCTTCATTTTTCTTCTAACATATTTTATTTTATTTTACTTTTACACACTTAATTATCTTTATTTTTTATATTATTATAAACAACTTATTTTTAACATTAGATTGAAAATGACGAAAAAAATATATTTTTGCGTTTTGTTAGATACTACAGTAGATTGTATAAATACTATGGTGTACTAGGGTATACTATGGTCTACTATGGCATACTATGGGATACTATAGTGTACTATGGTATACTATGGGTGTACTATTCCGAACCCTATCACCCAACAACTCCCAGCCGCCACGAAACCCTAACATCCAACATCTTTCAGCCGCCGTCAAACTATAGTAACCAACAAATTCCAGCCGCCGCCAAAACTTAGCAACCAACAATTCCCTTACCGCCACCAAAACCTAGCCATCCACCAATTCTAGTCACCGACTAAATTAAACCGTAGTCGCCGACCAAATTAAACCCTAACCATCCACAGTCGTTTCTTTCCACCATACATCTGATATTACACCATCATAGCCGCCGTCTTCCACCATAGATATGACCTCACACTATCATAGTCACCGCCTCCTTGCCTCGATAACCATCCGCCTCATTGTCGTCGCCTCCACCGCTATAGTGCGCCATAGCAACCGCCCCTCAACTAATGAACGGAATAGTAGAGAAAGAGAGAGGAAGCGAGAGAGAGAGAGAGAGAGAGAGAGAGAGAGAGAGAGAGAGAGAGAGAGAGAGAGAGAGAGAGAGAGAGAGAGAGAGAGAGAGAGAGAGAGAGAGAGAGAGAGAGAGAGAGAGAGAGAGAGAGAGGGAGAGAGAGAGAGCGAGAGCGGGAGAGAGAGAGCGAAAGCGGGAGAGGGGGAGAGGGGGAGGGAGAGAGGGGGGAGAGAGAGGGGGAAGGAGAGAGAGGGGGAGAGGGGGAGGGAAATGGGGAAGAGAGAGGGAGAGAGAGAGAGAGAGAGAGAGAGAGAGAGAGAGAGAGAGAGAGAGAGAGAGAGAGAGAGAGAGAGAGAGAGAGAGAGAGAGAGAGAGAGAGAGAGAGAGAGAGAGAGAGAGAGAGAGAGAGAGAGAGAGAGAGAGAGAGAGAGAGAGAGAGAGAGAGAGAGAGAGAGAGAGAGAGAGAGTAGTAATTACTGGTATGGGCCAAAAATACCGCTGCTACTTATGGTCATTGATTCATAGTAGCGTCAAGCGAGAAAAAACATTTATGTAGTAATTACATGTCATGTGTATGGGTATGACAGGAAAAACGAACCGATCCGGAGAAGCCTCGAAATGTGGGAACAAACAAATGTGGATGTATGTTTCGCTTATACGGTAGCAGAAATCGATATGATGGACTATGGAAAATGATGATAAAAAATGGCATCCACACTCACAAGACGAAATCGTATCCTACAGGACAAGGTCTGGATAGTCGTTCGACAGTAAAACAATACGAGGTAGTCAAATTACTGAGAAGGAGCCATGCGAAGCCGACATTAATTAATGCATCGACTGACAAAAGGATAATCTACAGACAAGATGGGTGTTAAACATGTGTACAACCAACTTGAGAAGATGAATAAAGAGAATATGGCGGGGAGGACAGTGGTACAATACGTGATGCATAGCCTTCAACAAAGTGGATATGAATACTGGCATCGAAGTAATGATGCTGGTGATACACTGACGGATCTGATGTTTGCCGCTCATATTTTAATGAAAATTTTGCAATTATTTCCTCATGTTATATTGATGGACTGCACTTATAAAACTAACAGGTATGTAATTTTTTTTCATTTGTTTTGGATTTAGTTATTGTAATCTGGTTGCATTTGATATCAAGATTTTGAGGTCCAAAATACTTGATGTAGGCATGAAATGCCACTTCTGAAAATAATTAGGGTTACTCCTCATGGTTACAATTTCACAATTGTTGGTGCTTTCATGTCCCATGAAGATGCAAACACATATATATGAGCTCTGAGTTGTCTAAGATGTACATTGGGAGGTCTGGAACCTGATGTGACGTTGACGGATCGGGAACTGAGACTCTTTCAAGCATTGCATGATATATTTCCACATTCCGAACATTTCTTTTGTATGTTTCACACAAACAAAAATGTCGAAAAAATGTGTCGAAGTGTATAGGCAGTAGTAAACACGGGTTTTTATTCCGACGCATACATTGTGCAAAGCTTGTGGAATCAACAACATAAGTAGAGTACTATAAAAATTACAAGCAAATGATTAGGCGCTATGGTTGTTACTGTTAGAGTAGGTGACCAACAAGCCAACCTGTGGCTGTGGTCTTTCGTATTTATTATTGTAATAAACGAACCTTTATTCGTATTAATGATAAAACACATTGGCATTCTATATCTTTGTCCCTTTGTCACAAGCATAGATATAGTCCTTACAGTTATTACAAGTACTAGTAATTGATCGTTAGGATCGTGAGATATTTACTTAAGTATTATAACTGTTAAACGTGTTCCTAGTCGAAGGGTTACGCCACTAATGAGGATATCGGCCTTTCCCATTAAGACTAGCACTTAGTGTATGTGTACTGCATCTCATCAGTAAACGGTATTGTGATATCGGCATGCACAAGTGGGTGCTCGTAAGTTGACGAGTTCACTGAACTCCCTCACCCTAGAAATCTCTAAGTGGTTCTCAATAATCGAGTAGAGATATCTATGGTATAGTTGTACACCATTAGTCCTTATGACCTAGACATCACCGTGACTTCACTAGAGGACCAGCTGTATCGTGACCTGTCCCTGAGTTCCACCGAGGACCATCCCAAGGGCCAGTGTTCGTGCAGTCCGAAATCTAGTGGGAGGTCTGTGCATTGTAGTCGGGGATTCGATCGCTAGAATAGTCTTGGATGTCCTGTGTGTTCTGAAAGGTTGTAATCAATCTAAGTCTCTGGCCAGAGCTGACTAAGTGATGATTAGAGAATTCGATTCTTTAAGTCATGCACGTAAGGATTACAACACTTAGAACGATCGCACCGTTATTGAACATATAAAGAGGTCTCGATGAACCAATGCCTCTAGTTCGATCGGGACATATGAATCGAAGGGACCGTACTGTACGTTAACTATATCTGAAGGTTCTTGCAGGCACTTCATTTGTATCTAGGGAATCATGACGCGTAGTTGCTAGACGCCAATCTTGATTCGTTGGGTGATTGAGGTGAAACGAGCTTCATCTTAATCGTAACTCGAAGGGGACGAGTTTTGACCACAAAGGGTTGTGGGCCCACGGCTAGCTTACACCTGAACCATCGAGGGTCACACTGCTCGTGCACATGAGATCTTTGAATAAACGGTCAGAGATAAAATAGTTTATCTTTGCATAATTGGAAGTCAATATGATTGAGTCCAACATTCGTAATTTGGAATTATGAATGAGAATAAGAAAAGGAAAGGAATAAGCGAACGTGTTAGTGAACTTTCTAAATCGGGAAGTTTCCAAATTTAGAAAGTCCACTGAACTAGGGTTTCCACTTTTGGAAAGTTGGAAAATAAGAGATGGCACTCGTAATGACGAGAAAATTATAATGACTCGGAAATTGTAATCGTTGCAATTTTTCGATCATTGAATTGAGAGATACGAGCGATTAAAGAAACTAACGAGCTTAAGCTGTTGGGCCCAGTCCAACTTAAGCCCGCTAGGGTTTCATGCAAGGGACTATAAATACATGATTTATAACCCTAGCACACACACGAGAAACCCTAACCCTAGCGGCCGACCCTCTCTCTCTCGCCCTCTCTTCCGCGCGGCCACCACCGCCGCTCCGTCGCCGGAAACGGCCGTTCCTCGGCCGGTTCTTATTCGGTATTCTTTCTTCTTTATTTTCTTTCCGTTTTATTCTAACTATTTTGTGTCTAGTGCCACGATTTAGTAGATCGAAGTATACGAGGTGAAATCCGAGAGGAGGAAGACCGTAGATCGAAGAATCGAGGAGCAACGCACGAGCCGAAGCCGCACGCTGCCCCACGCGCCGCCCCGGAAGACCGCGCGTGCTCTACACGCGCCGCCGTGAGCTGCCACACCGCCGCTGCTGCTGCTCCATTGCTGCCCCGATTCTACGGATTGGTTTCCGTAGTAATCACGACGTACCGTTCGCTCCTACCTCACGCGTCAAGAGGTAAATACTCGAAACCCTAGTTTCGTTTTAGGGTTTAAATTTAAACTATGATTTCATGCTTATGTTTTGTATGATTTTATGTGATTATGTGTAATCGGTTTTAAATCATTGCAAGCATGTTATTTGGTTTAAATTGCGAGCATGTTAATTGATTTAAATTCGGTTCAATTAATTAGCATGTATGTCGTTTTTAATTTCGCTGGAAGCGCAAAGGTACGCAATTAATTGATTTAATTTATCGGGCATGTTCTTATGTGTTTTTAAAGTCGTTTAAATCGCATAAATTTTTGTTTTCCGCTGCGTATGCGTGCCCGAAACCCAACAGTGGTATCAGAGCTCGTTGCGCAATTAATTGCGTTCGTTTTAATATGCATGTTCGATTTATTAAAGTAGCGATTGTCGTATTATGTAATTGGGAGTTTTCGTAAGTTTAAAATATTTTTGAAATATTGTTTAGAATTTTTCCAGCTTTAAAATTGTTTAAAATTGGAAAATCGGATCTGAAATTATTTTAAAATGTCGGTTTTTTAATTATTCGGATCGAACCGGTCGAACCGGCCGGTTCGATGGTTATGTGCGTTTTGGTTGACCGAATCCAAGTGGATTCGGGTCGGTCAGACCGGTTCTCGGTCCGACTGACCCGGCCCACTGATTTGGGTCAGCTGGACCAGACAGAACCGGCCCGATTCGGTCCGAACCGGTCAGACCGGTTGGGCCGAACCGGTCCACTGAAAATAAAAAAAAAAAAAAAAAAAAAAAAAAAAATATTTCAGATTTCTAAAATTAAACTTAAAACAAATTGATTTTAATTTTTGGAAAATTATTTTCAATTAATCCCAATTAGATAATTGGATCGACAATCATCTATTTTAGTAAATAGGTGTTAGATTAATTAATTAATTTAAATTGTTAAATTGATTTCAATTAATAGAACACATATATAATATTGATTATATATTCAATTTAATTAGTAGTACCTCAACATTATTTGAATGATTTATGTTAGTTGAGGTTCTATAATTATTTTGAAAACCCGATAATTAATTAATGTAATTAATTATATAGTTAGGTCGTATGTTCCTCTTAGGACAATATGCGCTTCCATATACCTTTAGAGAACATAGATGTAGGAATCACATAGACCAATCCAAAACCTTCTGATGAGATAAAACTTTTAAATAAAATCCCTCATTCTTAATTCAATTAAGAATCATTTCAAGCTATAAAGAAAAACCCAATCTGTTGAGTTATTTCTTTCCTTCTGCCAACGGTTGGATTATGTGTAGCCCTTTACTATAGTGCAGTAAGCCGTGTTAGCGGGGAGTGCTATGGTAGAGTAAGCTGTAATTCAATTGACATATTGATGAAGGTAGCCATAGAAAAGGGTTATGTTGGATTAACGTGGTCGGCTAGATTAACTAGGGACTGCATTAGTTTGGCATAATCAAGTTCTATGAGCATCTTTGATTGGTAGGTTAGACTTGACACACGACGATTTTGATATTCGCGAGATTAACTTAGGTCATTATCAAGTGTGAGGAAAATTAATTTAGGGTCATATTGTGGATATGATTGATTGTGATCTACCTTTGGGCAAATATAATCGGGCTAGATTAACTACGGGTTATATTTGTCTATTGGACCTAAAGCCCATTAAGAAAAATCAGTTTTCTCGTTTGTCTACTAGAGGGAAGTGGAACTCGATAAAATTAGTGGGAGAACAATTAAATAACACAAGTCCAAACATTTAATTGTAACAATCATTTAACGCGAATCTCTAATAATCCTCTTCTCTATATGTCTCAGATAATCATGTCTAAGAATCCCATAATGTCAATCCTCGACAATAAACTCAATGGCCCTAATTACCTAGATTGGTTGCGTAGTCTTAAGCTTGTGCTAACTGTTGAGGGGCGTCTCTACGTTTTGAACGAGAGGCTTCCCGCCACTTTACCTGCCACAGCGACTGATGCTGAAAGGGAAACTTATGAAGTTTGGAAGAAAGATGACACTCATGCTAGGTGCTATATGATAGCCGCCATGGAGCCCGCGCTTGCGAGGAAATATGAGTCTCACTTGCATGCTTTCGATATAAAGGCTCATCTCGATAGCATGTATAGTGAGAATATTAGGGCATCGAGGTACGCTGCTACAAAGGAGTTGATCACAGCGAGACTGCGCGAAGGGACTTCGGTCCACGAGCACTGTCTCAAAATGATCACTCTCCTTGAAAAGCTAGTGAATCTTGATGTCACCCTCCCGGCCGAGCTCTCGTTGGATTTGATCCTGTTGTCTCTTCCTAGTTCCTATGAATCGTTCATAGTGAACTTCAACATGAACAAACTAGATCCTCCCTTGGATGAGTTAATGAACATGTTGGTCAGCTTCGAGTCCACCATTAAGAAAGAGAAGTCTGTTCTCATTGCTGCTCCTTCTGGAAAGAAGAGTTCTTTCCAAAAGAAGAGAAAGGAAAGAGTTTCCTTCCCAAACAGCAAGTTCGAAGTGGGTGAAGGTAGTGGGGGCCCCAAAGCAAAGGTTAGCAAACAAGTTGATGATGCTTGCCATCACTGTGGAAAGAAAGGACATTGGCGCCGCAACTGCAAGGCTTACCTAAAGCAGAAAGGTTCTGAAAAGGGTACGTATTTCATTGACGTAAATTTGTCTGTCAACTCTTCTTCTTGGGTATTGGATACGGGCTGTGGCTCACATTTGTGCAATGATTTGCAGCTAATGACAAGAAGTCGAAGACTTAGAGCGGGTGAGACCTACCTAAGGATGGGGAATGGAGCAAGAGTTGCTGCTGAAGCCATTGGCACTATTTACTTAAATGTTTTGGATTCTAGTTTTCCTATTGTTTTGAACGATTGTTTATTTGTTCCGTCGCTCATTAGAAACCTTATTTCTATTCCTGTATTAGATATTGAAGGTTTTACTTTTGTTTTTGGAAATTCGATTTGCATTATACAAAAGAATGAGAATTTAATTTGCAAAGGACGGCTATTAAACAACTTATATGAACTAAATCCAAGTGAAATACCTATTAACGTTATATCAGCAAAACGTAAGGAGATAGATCAAAACCCCGCACAACTTTGGCATGCTAGATTAGGTCATGTCTCTTTAAGAAGGATGAACGATTTTGTTAGTGAAGGATTGTTCTCTTTGGAGGACGTGAAATCACTACAAACTTGTGAATGTTGCCTTAAAGGGAAAATGACCAAGTCACCCTACAAAGGGGTAATGGAACGAGCCGAAGGTCTTTTGGATTTGATCCATACAGACGTATGTGGTCCACTAAGTGTTAGTGCGAAGGGTGGATATAACTACTTCGCTACCTTTACCGACGATTATTCTAGGTATGGGTATGTGTACTTGATGAAGTACAAGTCTGAAACATTTGAAAGGTTCAAAGATTTTAGACACAAAGTAGAAAAGCAACTCGGACGAAATATTAAGAAGCTGCGATCCGATCGTGGTGGGGAATACTTGAGCATCGAGTTCATTGACTATCTAAAAGAAAATGGGATACAGTCCCAATGGACTCCACCGGGAACTCCTCAACTTAATGGAGTATCCGAACGTCGGAATCGAACTCTATTAGATATGGTTCGATCAATGATGGGGTTCACAAACTTACCGGCATACTTATGGGGTCATGCACTTCGTACTGCCGCGTATTTGCTGAATAGAGTTAACACCAAAGCAGTTAAATCCACACCTTATGAACTTTGGCATTCCCGGAAACCCAACTACAAACATATTAGGATATGGGGTTGTCCCGCTTATGTGAAGCGATTAGTGGGAGATAAGTTGGATAGTAAATCCGACTTATGCTATTTTGTGGGGTATCCCGAAGACTCGATGGGATACGAGTTTTATTATGTCAAAGAAGCAAAGACGTTTGTTTCGAGAAATGCCACCTTTTTGGAAATGGAGTTTCTATCCGATAGAAAGGGCAGCATGATAGAACTTGAAGTAGTTCAAGAACCACAAAGTGAAGTTCAAACACAAGATCAAGCAATCGAACCAATACAACAAACCACTAATATACCTCCTGAACCTACGGTACGTAGATCCGAAAGAGTTCGGAAAATGCCGGATAGGTTATTCCTCCTCGAAAATGATGAAGATCATGTTGATCTTGGACGAGATCCAAGAACATACAATGAGGCCGTATCGGATGCGGACATGGGACATTGGCTAACTGCCATGAAATCCGAAATGGACTCCATGTACTCCAACAAGGTGTGGACCTTGGTAGATCCACCTAAGGGAATTGTTCCTATAGGCTGCAAGTGGATCTATAAGAAGAAAATTGGAGTTGATGGAAAGGTATCGACCTATAAAGCTAGATTGGTAGCAAAAGGATACACTCAAAGGCAAGGTGTTGACTATGAGGAAACTTTTTCGCCAGTCGCGATGCTGAAGTCCATTAGGATTTTGCTGGCCATAGCTGCGTGGTACGACTACGCGATATGGCAAATGGATGTGAAGACCGCCTTCCTTAATGGAGATATTGAGGAAGAAATTTACATGGCGCAGCCGGAAGGCTTCATATCTTCTGGAAGTGAGCAAAAGGTTTGCAAGCTCCAGCGATCCATTTATGGATTGAAGCAAGCATCCCGTAGTTGGAACATTAGGTTCGACTCAACTATCAAAGAGTTTGATTTTGAGAAGAATCCGGAGGAACCTTGTGTATACAAGAAGGTTAGTGGGAGGGCAGTGATATTTTTAGTGCTTTACGTTGATGACATTCTACTCATTGGGAATGACGTAGGAATGCTGCAACAAACGAAAGCATGGTTGTCCACACGTTTCTCAATGAAGGATTTGGGAGAAGCATCTTATGTATTAGGAATACGCATCTATAGAGATAGAGCAAGAAAGATGCTTGGTTTATCCCAAAGCCTGTACATAGACACCGTGATGAAACGGTTTAGCATGGAAGAATCCAAGAAGGGATTCTTGCCAATGTCCCATGGGGTTCGTCTCTCGAAATCTATGTGTCCCCAAACACCTAGTGAAATCGAGGAGATGAAAAGGACGCCCTATGCTTCTGCCATAGGAAGCATAATGTATGGCATGCTATGTACGAGACCCGATATTGCGTATGCTGTGAGTGTCACAAGCAGATATCAGTCTAACCCCGGCCCGGCTCACTGGAAAGCCGTGAAAGATATCCTCAAGTACTTGCGAAGGACTAAGGATATATTTTTGGTCAATGGGGGTGCCGAGTTGAAATTAGAGGGTTTCACTGACTCTAGTTTTCAATCGGACGTGGACGACTCAAAGTCGAATTCTGGATTTATATTCACGCTTAATGGTGGTGCCGTGTGTTGGAAGAGTTCCAAGAAAAGCACGACGGCCGATTCCACTACCGAAGCGGAATACATTGCAGCGTCCGAAGCTGCAAAAGATGGGACTTGGATAAGGAAGTTCATCCAAGAGTTGGGTGTCATTCCTAATGCTAGTGATCCAGTACCGTTGTACTGTGATAACACCGGAGCCTTGGCGCAAGCTAAGGAGCCGAGATCTCATCAGAAGTTGAAGCATATTCTGAGAAAGTATCATATGATCCGAGAGATCATTGATAAAGGTGAAGTTAAGGTAGAACGAGTCACCTCGGAAGAGAACGTTGCAGACCCCTTCACGAAGCCTTTACCAAGATCGGTCCATGAGAAACATCGAGAGTCGATGGGATTGCGGTTTATGGGTAGTTGGCTTTAGGTCAAGTGGGAGATTGTTAGAGTAGGTGACCAACAAGCCAACCTGTGGCTGTGGTCTTTCGTATTTATTATTGTAATAAACGAACCTTTATTCGTATTAATGATAAAACACATTGGCATTCTATATCTTTGTCCCTTTGTCACAAGCATAGATATAGTCCTTACAGTTATTACAAGTACTAGTAATTGATCGTTAGGATCGTGAGATATTTACTTAAGTATTATAACTGTTAAACGTGTTCCTAATCGAAGGGTTACGCCACTAATGAGGATATCGGCCTTTCCCATTAAGACTAGCACTTAGTGTATGTGTACTGCATCTCATCAGTAAACGGTATTGTGATATCGGCATGCACAAGTGGGTGCTCGTAAGTTGACGAGTTCACTGAACTCCCTCACCCTAGAAATCTCTAAGTGGTTCTCAATAATCGAGTAGAGATATCTATGGTATAGTTGTACACCATTAGTCCTTATGACCTAGACATCACCGTGACTTCACTAGAGGACCAGCTGTATCGTGACCTGTCCCTGAGTTCCACCGAGGACCATCCCAAGGGCCAGTGTTCGTGCAGTCCGAAATCTAGTGGGAGGTCTGTGCATTGTAGTCGGGGATTCGATCGCTAGAATAGTCTTGGATGTCCTGTGTGTTCTGAAAGGTTGTAATCAATCTAAGTCTCTGGCCAGAGCTGACTAAGTGATGATTAGAGAATTCGATTCTTTAAGTCATGCACGTAAGGATTACAACACTTAGAACGATCGCACCGTTATTGAACATATAAAGAGGTCTCGATGAACCAATGCCTCTATTTCGATCGGGACATATGAATCGAAGGGACCGTACTGTACGTTAACTATATCTGAAGGTTCTTGCAGGCACTTCATTTGTATCTAGGGAATCATGACGCGTAGTTGCTAGACGCCAATCTTGATTCGTTGGGTGATTGAGGTGAAACGAGCTTCATCTTAATCGTAACTCGAAGGGGACGAGTTTTGACCACAAAGGGTTGTGGGCCCACGGCTAGCTTACACCTGAACCATCGAGGGTCACACTGCTCGTGCACATGAGATCTTTGAATAAACGGTCAGAGATAAAATAGTTTATCTTTGCATAATTGGAAGTCAATATGATTGAGTCCAACATTCGTAATTTGGAATTATGAATGAGAATAAGAAAAGGAAAGGAATAAGCGAACGTGTTAGTGAACTTTCTAAATCGGGAAGTTTCCAAATTTAGAAAGTCCACTGAACTAGGGTTTCCACTTTTGGAAAGTTGGAAAATAAGAGATGGCACTCGTAATGACGAGAAAATTATAATGACTCGGAAATTGTAATCGTTGCAATTTTTCGATCATTGAATTGAGAGATACGAGCGATTAAAGAAACTAACGAGCTTAAGCTGTTGGGCCCAGTCCAACTTAAGCCCGCTAGGGTTTCATGCAAGGGACTATAAATACATGATTTATAACCCTAGCACACACACGAGAAACCCTAACCCTAGCGGCCGACCCTCTCTCTCTCGCCCTCTCTTCCGCGCGGCCACCACCGCCGCTCCGTCGCCGGAAACGGCCGTTCCTCGGCCGGTTCTTATTCGGTATTCTTTCTTCTTTATTTTCTTTCCGTTTTATTCTAACTATTTTGTGTCTAGTGCCACGATTTAGTAGATCGAAGTATACGAGGTGAAATCCGAGAGGAGGAAGACCGTAGATCGAAGAATCGAGGAGCAACGCACGAGCCGAAGCCGCACGCTGCCCCACGCGCCGCCCCGGAAGACCGCGCGTGCTCTACACGCGCCGCCGTGAGCTGCCACACCGCCGCTGCTGCTGCTCCATTGCTGCCCCGATTCTACGGATTGGTTTCCGTAGTAATCACGACGTACCGTTCGCTCCTACCTCACGCGTCAAGAGGTAAATACTCGAAACCCTAGTTTCGTTTTAGGGTTTAAATTTAAACTATGATTTCATGCTTATGTTTGTATGATTTTATGTGATTATGTGTAATCGGTTTTAAATCATTGCAAGCATGTTATTTGGTTTAAATTGCGAGCATGTTAATTGATTTAAATTCGGTTCAATTAATTAGCATGTATGTCGTTTTTAATTTCGCTGGAAGCGCAAAGGTACGCAATTAATTGATTTAATTTATCGGGCATGTTCTTATGTGTTTTTAAAGTCGTTTAAATCGCATAAATTTTTGTTTTCCGCTGCGTATGCGTGCCCGAAACCCAACAGTTACCCCAAACTGATAGCATACATCAACGAGACTTGATTGATTTACAAGGAAAAAATTGCCAAGGCATGGACTAATAAAAAAATGCATTTTGAGAACACGTCGACTAATAGGTATTTCCGGTTTTGGTTCTGCATTTTATAATATATTGTTGATGCTTTTAGTTATTACTTGCAATTTTTTATGTCTACGAATAGGGTGGAGAGTACCCACAATTCGTCGAAGGGTTGGATTAATGCTTCTACCGGAGCTGTTAACACGGCATGTGGTAATTGTTCGTCTCCGGCTGCTACCTCTCGACAGACGCTAGCATAAGACCCTTCTGTATGTAGAAGTTCTCGAGTAATTAGAGGATAGATGCCTCCAATAGCTCTAACTCGTCCTGTCCTTTTGGTGCCATGTGGTTCTTTAGCATGTCCTTTGTAAACGTCTGTAGCGCGGTGATCCTAGACTCACATTGGCCGATATTGCGCTCTTGTAGAAAGTAGATTTATTAAAAAAAAAAAAAAAAAGGTATATTAATAAAAACTAACTATATACGAAAATAAATATAAACTTACAAATCCTTTACAAGGCAGCAATATGACTCTTAAAGCTAGAAAGTAGCCTGGTGTCAGTCGGACCGCCTGGATACGCATCCTCTAACACAATCAAACCCTTCATAGTATCGAAATCGTATCGAGGCCAACGAGGGTGGCGAGCGGGGCCCGCCTCAACAGAAACAATGTCATCATCTGACACCTCATCATCATGGTCGTGGTCTCAATCGTAGGGGGTACAAAAATGCCCACCTACATCCCTCGAACTCCATGCCACAGCTCTCGAAATCCCTGCCACAGATCTAGTCTTGTCGACTATATCGTGTACATCGGCTACGTCGGGTAAATTGGCTGCGTCGGGTGCTCGCTCACTAACTAACCTATGCCACTCAGATACAGTCATAGGATGGCGAGCTAGTTGACCGTCCAAAGCTTCGGGATCTCCGCCATATCGAATTTTAATCTTCGGCACCTTTTCCTTTCCCAAACCGAAATCACCCATAAGCGCTTTTCCCTTGCCTTGACCTGCCATCTGTACAAAATAAACATCGAAATTAATAAACAAATATTATTAAAAAAAAATAGGAGGTTTCGTGCTTTAGAGTTTGAAACTTTCAAATTTTTGGGGTTATCGTGCTCTAGAGCACGATATCCCCCAATTTTTTGAAGGTTTCATGCTCTAGAGCACAAAATCTCCCATTATTAATACTTTTTTTAAGGTTCCATGCTCTAGAGCATGATACCCTCCAATATTTTCAGGTTATCGTGCTCTACAGATACACCCCCTTTTTTCGAAAATTTTCTAAATCTGATACATTTTTAACTAAATTTTAAATATAATTGATTAGAAGTACTAGGATTAGAAAAAAAAAATTACCGTAATCGAGAGTCGTAAGGTACGGATTGAAAGCCGATATTTTTTTTGAATGTTGAATGTGTTGATAGAGTTTGGGAGAGTGAGAGAGAATTTCAAAATTAAAAAAAAATCAAATAAATAAGATTCTGCTGCATTTAGTAAAATAACATCTACAAATAGCAAAACCCTAAAAAAAATGAAAATAAATGCTTAAAACTTTTGCTCTTTTAGATTTACCCTGGTCTTTTCAAAATTTCATTTTATCCTTTCAAATTTATCCCGACCTTTTCAAAATTTACTTTTATCCTTTCTAATTTATCATGACCTTTTTAAATTTTACTTTACTCTTTCGAATTTACCATGACCTTTTACATTTATTATTTTGGATTTATCCTGACCTTTCAAATTTTACCTTTGCCCTTCTAGTTTTTTCTTTGCCCGTTCTAAATTTTACCTTGCCCTCTACACTTCTCTATATAGCGAGAAGTTGTCATATTAGACTATTATTTTCCTCTTTACCTCCACACTTGTTGTAAAAGGTACATCTATTTTCAAAACTGAAATGTTAATTGTTGCGGAACTTTTACTGAAATTGGTTTATTTGCAGAAGTAGTCTCATTTGTCAATTTTCTAACTTTTTAAAAAATCGAAACTCTCTCAACTTAAAAAGGTCGAAAACTTAGAATCTGAAGGTCGTTCGACAAATTCGAAACCAAACAACAACATTTTTTTTGATTGCCGATCCATATTACTTTTACAAGGTAAAAATGAATTAAAAAAAAATGAAGGGAGGGATCGTGTTGTGCAGCACGTGGGGTATAAAACAAAACAAAAAAGTTGAAGTACCCTTCCCCTAGAGGACGGGAATCTACGTTTTAGTTGTTTCTTTTTTTTTTTTTTTTTTTTTTACACTTTATTCCTTTAGTATTATTTGGTAGGGTGATGATGTGATTTTGACGAAGAATTTGACGATGAATATGCAAACGAGTACAATAAACCCAATATGTGTTGTCATGTTCCTCGAATAATTACAAAATTCGATATTTAAATTAAGGGTAAATTACAAACACCCCCCTGAGGTATGGTCAAATTACAAAAATCTCCCTCTTGTTTGGATAATTACATCTACCCCCTCAACTATGATTTTTTCTTACACCTCCACCCTTATGGTGCCAAATTCAACATAATCATCTAGATTCTGTAGAATGTGCTCTAGTTTGTACTCGTTTTGTGTAAAAATACAATTTCCGATGCACCACAAATTGACATATACAAGCTAAAAAACACATATTATGATCATCTTGCTTCATAATGTAGAGTTCGAATGGGATAAAACGGGTACAAAAGTGATGATATTCCATATAATCTCGAAGATTCCACTAAATTTGAGGAATTGAGGGGGTCGTTGTAATTATCCAAACAAGAGGGGTGTTTTTGTAATTTGACCATACCTCAGGGGGATGTTTGTAATTTACCCTTAAATTAAAAAATATATATTAAAAAAAAGACCCGGCTTACCCGCCTCCCCCGTCATATCGAAATTTAATCTTCGGAACTTTTTCCGAACTCGAAGAAGCATCCATAATCCCCTTCCCCTTGTCCTGACGTGTCATATGTAAAAAAATAAACATATTAATTAATTAATTAAAAAAAATATTATAAAAATATTAAAATATGAATCCCCGTGCTGTAGAACACAGGAACTTAAATAATTTTCAAGTTCCCGTGTTCTGCAGAACGGGAACTTCATGTTTTTTGAGTCCTCCGTTCTGCAGAGCACTGGAACATGAAGATTATTCAAGTTCCCGTGTTTTACAGCAAGAGGGATTCATATTTTATTTTATTTTTCCAAAAATAAAAATTCAAAACTTTTTTGAGTTTCCCGTTCTTCGGAGCACGAACACTTGAATAAACTTCAAGTTTCCGTGCTCTGCAGAACGGGAAGTTCAAAAAACTTGAATCCTCCGTTCTACAGAGCACGGAAACTTGAATTTTCTTCAAGTTATTTTTCTCGAAAATTGGCTAGATCTAATCCTAAACATGTGTTTTTACCTAAATTGTAGATAAAACTAATTAAAAGTAGTGGGATATTTAAACAATTACCGGAATCGAGCCTCGTTTGCTACGGATTCAAAGTCGAAAAAAATTCCGAAATTCGAATGTCTGGATAGAGTTTGGGAGTAGGAGAGAGAATTTAAAAAAAAAATTAAATGAAAAAGATTTTGTGCATTCAGTAAAAGGCCCGCAGCAAATAGCAACACCCTTTTCAAAATGGCCCCACTGCATGTCGCTCGAAAGCATCCATTGCGGCATCGGAGGATCGAATTTCACTCATTGCTTTTATTCTTTACATCGTCTCTTAGCCATAAAAAAAATCTCTAAGTGAATCTCAACCGTTAAAAATTCCATTACATTCAGACAATTTTACACTCTGGTACACCAAAAAACTCGAAAACCTGAGTCAACAAGTGTAACTCACAAACTACAGGGACCAGAAACAGAATCACATGATATGGGTACAAAATACCATGTATCTTTATTCTTACCATATAACATACAGACACAAAAGAAACATAATTAGAAAGATACAGTGAGTCCGAGAAGAGCCATAAATTGAGCTATGAATTCAGGATGACCCGGCCATGCTGCTCCGGTAACCAGATTTCCGTCGGTAAAGCAACGATGGATCGGATCAGGCTCTAACCATGTGGCCCCACCTAGAACCACATTAAGTTTCACTGCCGGGTATGCAGTGCACTTCTTCCCCTGCAATTATTATTATTAGCGTTATTATTATTTTACCAGACACATTATTGAAGTTTGTATGCATTTCAAGAACCAAGATAGAGACATATATCACAAAACATATTTCCAGTTTATTATAGGGTAAATTACAAACACCCCCCCCCCCCCCCTATTCATAATTACCAAAAATCTCCTGAGGTTTGTTTCCGTCTTATACCAACCCCCTTACAAAACCCCTTACAGTGTGACTTTTCACGGATTTCTTTTGATCCCGGGGAATAGACTTTTTAATTACACAATTTCAGATATTTTCTTTTATTTCTCACCTATTTAACCGGAGGTATAATAGCATGTACACATTTTCTGTTAAAAAAACTCGATCAACAGTTAATCAGAGGGGGATTTTGGTTATTACGGATAGGTGTGGGTGTTTTCATTATTTAGCCTAAGTTCAGGGGGGTTTTCGTAATTTACCCTTTATTATATCATAAAGATAAAGACTCCTATAGCTATTAAGATTTATTTTAGGAGTTAACGAAAAGTACCTATTTCCGTTAACTCCTATTTTTAGCCGCAATTTTAGGTACAGTACATTTTGAACATGTATCGGAAGTCGAAACATTGATATATATATATATATATATATATATATATATATATATATATATATATATATATATATATATATATACACACGCAGTCACACACACACACATATTTATAAATAGGGAAGAAAAGCTAACCTTCAATAGACCAGCAGCGGATAAAATCTGTTGACCGTGGCATATAGATGCCACCGGTTTTCCCGATTCCATAAATTCCTTTACTAATTTGATAACATTATCATTTAGCGCCAAGTACTCTGGAGCACGGCCACCTGGTATTACCAGCCCATCATAGCTTGAGGCATCTATGCCTTCAAAATCGGCAGTTAAAGTGAAGTTGTGACCTGGCTTTTCGCTATATGTTTGGTCACCTTCAAAGTCGTGTACTGCCGTTGGGCATTTATCACCCGCTCGCTTCCCCGGGCAAACTGCATCTACACGACACTCTAGAGCTTCAAGAGACTGAAACGGAACCATCACTTCGTAATCTTCCATGTAATCCTGCTCCACAAACGACAAAAGAAATTAACCCCATGCATGAGTAAATCTCCAAAATATTTATGTAATAATTTGCCCTTTTTTTTGTAATTATAAATATGTGACGGGTTTTTTTTTCGTAATTCGACCATAGTTTTGGGGTTTTCTTGTAATTTACACAAAAAATTATATGTGACAATAGATTAATCGAATAAAAAGGTAGGAGACTTCCAAGAGAAATTTACAGCTTTTATTTTAACTTTGATTTCTCACTTTCGAAATAATTGGAAATCGACTATCATCTTTTACGACATGCAAATTATGAATCTACTTAGAAGTCATTAAAACTTACTCCACAAAGAAATAGAATTCGTTTGCCAGAACCAGATATCTTTGCTCCCAATGCCTTAATAAAAAGCCGAATAAACTCGGGATGCCCATCGTATGTAGCTCCAGTTATGAGATTCCCATCACTCGTGCAATAGGCCGTTGTCTCTGGTTCCACCCAGTGGGCCCCAGCAGCAACGAGCACAGGTTTGACAGCTGGATAAGCAGTGCACTTTTTGCCTTTGACCGAACCAGCAGCTGCCAAGATCAATTGTCCGTGGCAAATGGATGCAATCGGCTTTTGCGAGTGTTCGAATTTCTTAACTAAATCCGTAACAGATTCAATCATAGCAAGATACTCAGGGGCACGCCCCCCTGGTATGATAAGTCCGTCGTATTTGGTGGCATCTATTTCATCGAAAGTTGCGTTTAGGACAAAGTTATGCCCCCTCGACTCGGAATATGTCTGCATCCATTTGTTCAAACAAGAAAAGATGATGTAAGAAAAAAAATAAAGAATCAAATAATGTTACAGCTCTACTCTATTGGCATTGTCTTAAATAGAAACACGAATTCGGACATACATGCAAGCGATGACATGTAATCCAATGAAAGGACATCCAAATAGGAGCACTGACTTTCACTAAGGTAAGACATTTCGGCAGTTTATAATTTATACAGTTGAAACAATGCAAGTCTATGGTTTTGTATCATTCAACAAGGCACAAGTCTTGAAACCAAGGTAGTCAAAATCAGGATTTTGAGTTGAATCGGAGAGGGGTAGTAAAATCGTAAGATTTCGCATATATTGTAAAACTAATAGCACATGGTTCTTGGTTTCAAGACTTGTGCCTTGTTGAATGATACATGCATATATATAGTACTTATGAAACATGTCCTAACACAAATAAAACAAGTCATAACATACATAAATATGTCCCGAAAAAATAAAATATCCCGACATTAACAAAACATGTTTTAACATAACTTAAACATAGTCTAATAAAATATCCTCTTCCCAGATCACGACGGAATGTTAGTAAAGGGCAAATTAGGGTTTATTAGATAATGCGCTTTCTAAATTTATAGTTAAAAATCAGGGACTGAGGTCCAAATTTTGACTACATTTTGACTACAATTGAAATCGTGAAAATCGCAAAAAAAAAATTGCGATTTTATCAATTTTACTGATTTTACTCCCGATTTCAGCTGATTTTAAGGGACTTGCAATGTCACTACGATTTGTATATTTGTAAGGGAGTAAAATCTTATAATCTTACGATTCTTCGATTTAAATCTCGATTTTAACTACCTTGCTCGAAACACACGTAAACTATACAAGATAACTGTTCAGCTCATTATACTCTTATATTTCATATCTTCTATGTGCATATAATGTATAGATCGTATATGATGTACAATTAACACAATGCAAGTTGCTCCCGACATACAAAACTGCTCAGTTAATTCTACATTTGATCCTTTCTCGAATCTGCAGAAGATCTACCTCGTTTCGGAAAATCAAACTACTTCGATTTTCACTTCCCATCATAAAAACTAGGACGAATAAAAATATCGAAAAACAGAATGATCATTGTAAAACATGGTCATTATTTTCACTTCAGAACATGATAGATAAAAACGAAGAACTTCAGAAGTCAATGTGATCAAATTGCCCAGCCAAAAACAAGATTATTTAAACGGCAACTAAATTTGATAAAACAAACTTTCGCCAATCCCCACCAAAGACACAAAGAATTTAAACTTATTTGTTTTCCCAGTTGACAAAGATATTACATTTATTCAATTCCCTTATGAGTTATTGACCCCACACTTAATCCAATTCAAATAACTTCAGCAGAAGGAACAGAGCAACATTTTCGAACTTAAATCTAATCCAACTAGCATAATAAATCAATTAAAATCAGACAAAACAAAATAAATAAATGCAAACAGCGAATTAAAGCAGACACTTTGGGATTAATTTAATAACAAAATTTGATCATTATATAAACCTGGTGGCCAAGAGAATCATGAATCGCAGTTCGGCAAAAGTCACCAGCTTTCTTCCCGGGGCAAACGGCGTCAACGGACAGTCCATACGCCGACAATGCTTGAAAAGGAACCATCACCTAACAAAAAATCTTTCCCAGTCAATTCATCGAACACTTTGTCTGCAATCGTGTAAATCGGTTGAAAGAATGAAAAAACAAAAACCGAATTAAACAATCTGCACCTCGTAATCCTCGACGTAATCTCCGCATAGTAGAAGGACCCTTTTCTGGTCTGCCATCTAATCTTCTTTTACAAGTGAAGATTGATGAAGATCGTTTTTGCAGTTTGTTTTGTTTCTCGTGGTTGACTGTGTGTGCGTGTGTGTGTGTGTGCGTGGGGCACTTGTGGCAGCAAATTTGAGAGTGATCCTCTACTGAGCTTAGAGTGATGCTGAATAGTGATGCGGGTAGATTTGGGTAAATTACACTTACGTCCCTAAGGTTATATTAAATTACAAATAGACCCCTTCATGTTTGGGAAATTATGTATACCTTTCACGTTTGGTTTCATCCACAAGTTCAACAATTGACAATTTTATCCTCGTAATAATGCTTTTTTTTTATTTTGATAAAAAATATAAAAACTATGATTTTTGAGTTTGATATTCCATCTAAAAAAAAGAAACGAATTATAATTTCTCTTTGCATAAACAATTAAGTTTCAGTTTATTATTCTGTTTTTAGAGCTAAAAGTACATTGATGATAAAGTATACAAGTATTTGTTTAAGAGTAAGAAAAGAATTATAATAAAAAAAAAAAAAAAATTTGTCGACGTTATCATTTTTTGGTTAATTAATCGTCAAATGGGGTAAATTGTTGAATGGAACTGAACCTCAAAAGAAGTATATGTAATTTTCCAAATATTAGGGATTCTAGGTGTAATTTGAAATAACCTCATAAGTGAATTTTTGATAACTAACATTTAACCTTAACCACTGTTAGGGATGACAATGGGGCGGGTATAGGAAAAACCGTCTCCGTACCCGTACCCGGTAGAAAAAAAATTAATCCCCATACTCACCCCATTTTTTTACCGGGGCGGGTAATACCCGAAAATTTTGGGGCGGGTCAAATTGCCATCCCTAATCACTCTGGCTTGACTATTTTGCACATAACTTTTTTTCCCCCTTGAAAGACTCTTTGAAAATTTAAATATCTACATACTACAAATACTCACAACAATTAACTAATAACTTCATTCGTGAGATGCACGAAATTGAAAAAGAATAATGCAAAAGTTAAATCAATTTACTTAAAAAATTCATTATACGTCAAAAGATATTTAAAAATTTTATGTAAACATCGTGTTTCAATTAGTAACTTCACTCGTGCAATGCACGACATATATATTTCCGATTAGTAATTTATTAAATTATATGCACGCATACGTGTAGCATCCCCCATCTTATAGGGCGATAAATCGAACTCGGTTTATCGGATTGAGTATAGAGAAAGCAAAAGATCCTTTTATTTTATAATCATATTGACTTTGAAAATTTTAAAACATTTTTCTCCTATAAATTTACAAGTCCCTTTTTAAATGGTGAAGGAATGATCGATATCGATTATTCTTTTTTCGAAATCTTCTTTCATAAAAATCGGAAATTTTGTTTTCGTAAGAGAGTGATTTTCGAGTGCTAAACTTTGTCAAGAAAGCCATTTTCAGATTTAAAAGAGGTTCGAATGAAAATCAGAGTTTTGGGAAAAATATTTGGTGAAATAAAGATTTTGAGCAAGAATAGTAGTTACTAGAATAAACGGACCAAGTATATTAAAGTTTCAAAATGAAGCCCGTACCGAAACAAGAGTTCATTTCCCCAAACGAGGAAATACGATAATTTAGAAGAACGGAAATTAGGAAATTGTCTTTAGTTTACATCACCAAAATAACACTAGCATAATTTATAGACCCCCCTACGATCGTCAAAAACCCCGGGCGAGACTTCGATCCAATTCGATCCCTTTTGGCGAGGGATTACTACTACTACCTGCAATTAAAAAGTATCTATATGAGCTATTAAGCCCAGTAAGAAATCGGAATGAATAACAAGGATTTAAAATATGTTTTACGTACTTATATACATATATACACATAGATATCACACCTTACCATTCGTCGTCAAACGAACACATAGAAACACTCAATTAAATCAAACAGGTAAATTACTCAAATAACAAAAAATACCAAATTAACCTTTCGTGCAAATGCATGAATGAATTTTTTTTTGTTGTTCGGATCCGTGAACAATTAACTTCTTTACTTGATGATAAGCATATTAAAATGAGCCCGTTCTTTTGGTGGAATCAAACCACCCCGTTTACTATCGTATCTATGGTTGGAATACCGGCCCTATGTATCCCGACTCATCCAACCCAAGCATTCCATTAATCTTTTGTTTTTTTAAATGAAATCATTTTATGCATGACCATGAGATTGATGAAGACTGGCCATTTTACGACATCACGAATATTAATCAACGATAAATTCACGAATATTCGGACACACGACAATTATTCTCATATACAATTATACACATACATACGGCAGTCACACACATAACACACACACACACACACACACACACACACACATATCTATACTGAGAGATTAAATATTCCTAGGGGTGGGGTGGGGGGTGGGGTGGGGGGTTGAATTAGGCTTTTCAAAATTTTTAATATTTTTGCAGATTTAGATACCAATTAAACTATTTCTAGAAAAACAAAAAATTTCTTTGATAATAAAATATTTCAAGTAATAAATATTTTGTAAATTTCCAAATTAACGCCGAATAAAGTTTTAGCAATAAACAATATATGAGTGCGGAAATTTGAATACGATATAATAAAGTGCGTAAAGTAAATGACACCAAATTTATAGTGGTTCGGAGAAATTCCCCTACTCCACTCTTCTAGGCCCTCGAACTTTTATTCCACGTGCCTCCAAGATCCTTGGATCCTCCACACGAAAACGATGTGCTTACAAGACTCTAACAACTTTCGCACCAACGACGTGCTTACAAGAGACTTACTCTTTCGCACTCAACAAAAAAAACTCACAACAAAGAAATGCTCTCTAAGAGCTTTACAAAATCCCTCTCAAGATATATAATGAAAAAAATGATAAGAAAGAGGAGAACTTCGAATTTTCTAATAAATAAATGACTCTCTATAAGATCTTTTCGAAATTGGCTTGGAATGAATGAAGCTTGAATGAATGATCCACTATTTATAGGTGAAGCTCTTCATCTCTAGAAAGAAAAGCATCAATCTTTAATCTTTTGATTGATTAGATGATGAGTATGATTGATCTCCAGCTGATTGAGATCAATTAAATTACTTGAATATGGTAAGCATTTGAATTTTGAAACTCAAAATGAGCGTTCTTTCTTGAAAAACAATTTTCAGCAAAGCATCTTCCAGCCAGCTTCAGCAACTTCCGGGGCAGACTATCTAACTTCCGGACAACTTATATTTTTTGAATCTTTGATTGAGGATTGATTTAAATCTTTCCAAGTTCGAAAATATGATTCTCAATCAGTTTAAATCAATGAAAAAACGTTTTCCAAACAATTCAAATAATTTTGAATATTAAACCATTTTCCAAAGATAGAAGATCTTGAATTTCAAAAAACCTTTTGCCTCCAAAATCTATATTAGGCTGAATAACAAAAAATCTTATAGATTTATTTTTGAAAATAAATTATCATTTTATAAAGGGCTAATTTTCGAAAATAAAGACCAAATAAACTGGGCTTATTATTTGATCTAAGAAAGAAGAATTGGGACCAAGACTAGAAAGCCGTATGGAGGATCGTTCGGATCTCGTTCTCGGGATAGTTCAAGGATACTAGGCCTCTTATGGATTCTGTCACTCTAGTCTTGATTAATTCCGCCTTGATTAATTTGTCTAATAAAAATATGACTTAAAGAAAGACTATTAGATCAAATCAATTGTTTGTAAATCATCACATTCGAAAGTAACCTTTCGACTAACATATACATTTATATGAATTCAAGCATATCACATAATTATTGAAGTATCATATCCTAGATAGTATGTATTTTATCATAAATCGTACACACACTATCACACATCACAACACACATAAGCCATGCAGCCCCAAAACACAATTAAGAGGAGCATTTAATCAATCAAATCATGCCCTTAAGTAACATCTTTATTCCTCTATTAATGGGATTTCTTCCACTTTTATTCATTAATTATTGACACAAAATTCTTACAGCCCCTTAACATAGATCAGCTCCAGAGTTTTAAGCACTAAATTTATATTCCCATTATTAATTTGTTAAGAAACTCAAAACACAATCATTAAAGCACAAAAGTTTCATTTATGACACATGCAGAACAAATATTTCCAAATAATAGTAAACGAGTTCCAAAAATTCTAAAATTTAATTACAGGACTTTATCTGACTAAATATCCAGATTCAAAAAGAATTTTGCAATTTCATTAGAAATCGAATTTTTTAAAATTAAAATACTAGGCAAGTGGTGTTTTAGCCAAATAGTGATTTTCTACAAATTACTAACTCCAAACTATGAGCAATGTTGAATAAACAAAATTCCACTTGCTGCCTACTTAAATTTGAAGATTCAAACATTTTTCAAGATGAAATTTTGAGAAATTGCAGACTAGCCCTTAAGATTCATAGATCTACACATGCAACCTCAAAAATCTTAAAAACTCACTTTCTTTTGCCAAAATTCCCAAAAATACGGAATATCTAAATAGACCACAAAATACTTAGATTCACATATTATAGCATTGAGGAGGTTCTTCTCCTAATTAACCCATTTTTTTAATTACGGGTATTGATGTCCTTTATATATTATTATCAAAATTATTTTTTAGGGGCTCTTGGATAAAAAACCCCCAAACCTTCAATTAATAGAGATTAGAGAGAAGTCCAATCCATTCACTCTTTGAGATAAACCCATGTTCCTTTCACCTTTTCTCTAATCACAAAATTGCCCTTCATTATCTTCTTCCAACTACTCCCATCCCCATTTTCGTTTTTTTTAATTAATTTTCGTTTTTTATTTTCTATTTTCTATTTTTTCATTTTTTTTATTAATTTTGAAATTATTTTCTCGTTTTTGTTTTTACAAAATTCGCTGTCAGATGTATTAATCGTCTAGCAAGTTATCAACTAATGTATAGTCGATTAAGGAGCTGACTACTATAATCTTTGCTGAATAATGAAATTGACTACTAAATGTAACAAAAACAACCGTAATACCGTCAATGAAACCCAAGATTCAACCAAAAAAAAAATTCAAACAAATACTAACTGAAACAAATAACAAAAACAACTACAAAAAATAAAATAAAATGAAAATCATCTATTTTTTACAAAACAACAAATATACGGAAAATGTATTGATTTATAAAAATCGAATGATGGATTGACAATGACAGAACAAAAACACACTACAATTATGCCCCAAGTTCGACTACATGTTGCAAAATAGGGAATCAATAACAAAAAATTCAAAAATGAATTAAAAAACTTAACGATTAACCTTAATTGACTACATAGCATAGTCGATTACGGATCTAACATGCGCAAATTTTCTCTGCCCACTCCGTCCTCACCCGATCTACCCAAAAAACCTAGATATGCCTCTCCATCGTTACCACACAGTCGCCACACCACCATCACCACCCCCACCACCGTCACCATACCATACCGTCAATATTGTATTATACCTTTTCTTCTTTGGACTACTCTGATTCGTATCTTCATTTTCTCTGCAACCCCATTCCGGTAATAATCGATGAAAAGCCATCTTCCTCGCACTCGTCCCGACAACACGCGACAAAAAATGCCATCTTCCTCGCACTCGTTCCGGCAACATGCGACGAAAAAACATCATCCTCGTCGGCCGTCGCCGACCACCACGAGCAATTGCGATCTTAGCCCTAGCCATCCTCGATCTGATTTGATAAAGAGGGAGAGAGAAGAGATGGGAAGAGAGTGAATTTTTTCAATGAGAGAAAAAGAGAGCAAAGAGAATTGCGTAGTAAATGGGAGAAGTGAGAAGTTAGGGTCAAGTCTATTTTAAGAGCAACTCCAACTCATAAATATCAAAATGAATTATCAAATATTTATTTGATATTTTATATTTTACTTTGATAACTAAATAAATTTATTTGCTCCAACCATAGTTATCAAATAGTTCATAATTAAAAATAAATAATGTGATTATATATTTTAATTAACACATGTCATTTTCTAATTGGTTATTAAGATGGTTAAGTTATGTAACTTCCAATTGGTATTATTTCTTCTGGATGTATTTTTACATCCTAAAAATTAAAATATCAAAATAGAAACTCATTTGATAACTCCATTGGAGTGGAAAATTTCTAATTTCAATTATCAAAATGGTAGTTAAGAGTTTTGATATCCCATTTAATAACTCCATTGGTGTTGCTCTAAATGATTAAGTCTTATATGGGCAGTTTACTTCTATTGATTAATCAAGCTAATATCTAAAGTAGTTTTCTCAAATTATTATTTTAAGGGGGGTCTACTCACATTATATTCCTAAGTGAGGATTTGTTCGACCCTACACCCGGTGAAAAATACCGGGTGGGTCTTCTGCTGCCACGTGTCTCTTTTTTGTATTTTATAATAGATTCCCCGCTAGGGTTTACCTTTAGGGGTTTTAGAAAAATAAAAAAAAAAGAACACGTGGCAGCAGAAGACCCATCTGGTGTTTTTCACCGGATGTAGCATCGAAGGAACCCTAAGTGAGACGGGTGCTCCTGATTTTCCATTATTTTTGCGTTTCAATAATTAAAAGGGGTAAGTGGATTTAACCACATGAAATTAGAGTATGAAACGTATAGCACATTGCCGAGATAATTACAGTCTTGACCCTTATATTATACATCTTTTTCGATATTGGTCCTTCAATTTTTTCTAGAACGAAATTGGTCCTCAAATAACCGGTTTGTTTTAATTTCCGTCCACCGTCTGATTTGTGTGGTAATTTGGACGGGAAAAAGCATGTGTTTAGCTCGTGGGCATGCACTTCTACCCCCTTTCGTACCTCTATGTCTAATTTAGCTCAAATTTAACTTTATTATTACAAATTTGTCCAAAAAATATCAAATCCCCAAGAATTTATTCTGAATGGCCCGCGTCGTCTGCCATTTCCACTTCACCGCCGAGCCATCAACGACCAATCCCTCTCCAGCCGCCATGGACGCCATCGGGTTTATTTATAATTAAAATAATATTAATTCTTTTTATTAAAGAATAATAAAAAATACCATAAAAAATGTATAAGATTAGGCAAAATTGATTTTATTGTATAAAGGACTAAAACAATATTTCTAAAATTATAATATATGTTCAATTATTCTTTACATATTATTGATTTTTAATAATTACAAAATAATAAGATAAATTATATTTATACAAAAATAAAAAAACAACTCTTAGTAGAATTTGGTATAATTAAATTTAGCTCAACTGGTTCCGGAGGTGGTAAGTTGGTGCAAGGTCCTAGGATCGAATCCTGGAAGCCGCAATGTGGGAATTTCAACTCCAATGAGAATTGGTTCCTTGTGGGCACCAGGTCCGCGGGCCATTGAGTTACCACGATTTACATTTCTCCATCAAATACTTGTCCCTTAAGCCTTTATAGTGTTTTCGATTAAAATAATAAAATAGCAAAATAAATAGTTTTTAATAAAATTTTCAAACTAGTTATAGTGTTCTCGATTAAAATAAAAAAATAAAAAAATAAATAATATTTGTGAATAATATACAATGTAATAATTCCTACAAAACCTGTGCATTGTCACATCGTGGAGGACGGAAATCGTAAAAAAACTTGTTATTTGAGGATCAATTCCGTACCAAAAACAATTTAAGGACCAAATTAAAAACAAGTATAATATAGGGACCAAATTGTAATTATCCCCATATTGCCCCAAAAAGAATTAGCTAAAAAGAGTAATTTAAATTTAAATGCAGTTAAAATAGAAATTTAGATTTATTCACTGACGTGCCCTTCAATTTATAAGGTCTAACTTTTAAGGGACAGTTTTTTTTCTAGGGTTGTTTTTCAAATTAGTAAACAAAATGGGGTTATTTTGAAAAGTATAAACAAAATAGGGTTTGTCGCCACGTGGTCTGGCGACTCCATTTAGTGCCGCCACGCGGCGTGGCGACTCCAACTATTTCTGCCACGCGGCGTGGCGACTCCAACAGCAGTCTTTTTTTTTTTTTTTTTTTCGTTTTTTTCAAAAAAAATTGTAATGTTAGAAAAAACATAAAAAAATGTATTTATGAGCATGTAAATTTCTCAATCATCTAATTCACGCAATAAAAGAATGTACAACTTTAAAAATACGTAAACAATAAATAAAGGGAGTTTTACCAAATAAATATTGTCAAAACAATAAAAAAAAGTTCTACAAAATAAAATGTCATAAAAAAGTGACTGCCTATGTCCACCAGTCTCACATGCAGGTGGTCGTCTAGTCCTCCTGTTAGAACAAAAGTCACTACCTATGTCCGTTTTTTTTTCTAAAAAAAATGTAATGTTAGAAAAAACATAAAGAAAATTTATTTATGAGCATGTAAAATTCTCAATCATCTAATTCACGCAATACAAAAATGTACAACTTTAAAAATACATAAACAATAAATAAATAGAGTTTTACCAAATAAAATAGTCATACAAAATAAATATTGTCAAAACAATAAAAAAAGTTCTACAAAATAAAATATCATAAAAAAGTCTTGCATGTGGGAGTAGTGATGGACATAGATACATTTTTTTAATGTTTTTTCTAACATTATAAAAAATTTTGAAAAAAACGAATAAAAAAAAAAAAGAAAAAAAAGACTGTTGTTGGAGTCGCCGCGCCGCGTGGCAGAAATAGTTGGAGTCGCCACGCCACGTGGCGGCACTAATTGGAGTCGCCAGGCCGCGTGGCGACAAACCCTACTTTGTTTACACACTCCAAAACAACCCCATTTTGTTTAATAATTTACAAAACAAGCACTAGAAAAAAAACCGCCCCAACTTTTAAAGAAAAAAAAAAAAGAACGAAGGAAGAAGAAAAATACCCAAATTCCTACAATCATTTCCGCCGAATTAAATTAGGGCTTCCTCACACATTTTCCGTCGGAGAAACAATCTGAACCAAAACGCCGGCGAGATGAATCTCCCCCCTCCTCAGAAACGGAAACGGTCTTCCTCTCCTCCGCCGCCGTCGTTTCCACTCTCCGCCGCCCCCATAGACCTCTCCCTCCTCGAGGCCATCGAGAAATCCCAGATAAAAGTTATCGAAACCCTCGACTTGAAAACCCTGAAGAAGCTCGCTCTCTCCCTGGAGCGCCGCCTCAACTCCAACACCGCCGCCCGCCTCAAGTACCCAGACAATCCCGACAAATTCGCCGACTCCGAACTCGAGCTGCACGATGAGCTCCAGCAGCTGAAAATCCTCGCAGGGGCGCCGGAGCTCTACCCTGACCTCGTCAGCATCGGAACCGTCAACTCGATCACCGGTCTCCTCAACCACGACAACACCGACATTGCCATTGATGCCGTCACCCTCTTACAGGACCTCACCGATGCTGACGTCATCGAGGATAATGAAGATTCGGCTCTGGTTCTCGTCGACGCCCTCGTGGAGAACAGTGCGGTGGAATTGCTTGTCCAGAATTTATCCAGGTTGAGCGACTCCGATCCAGATGAATCCGCAGCAATTTACAACACGCTCTCCACCATCGAGAATCTCATCGAGGTGAAGCCTTCTGTTTCCGAGCTCGTCTGCGAGAAGACCAAGTTGTTGAAATGGCTTCAGGCTCGAATCAAGGTTCGCGAGTTCGATAGTAACAAGCAGTACGCTTCTGAAATCCTGGCGATTTTGTTGCAGAACAGTGCGGCTAATCAGAAGAGGTTCGGTCAGATGAATGGCGTGGATACTTTGTTGCAGGCTGTGGCGATGTACAAATCGAAGGACCCGAAAACAGGGGATGAAGAGGAGATGGTGGAAAATTTGTTCGATTGTTTGTGTTGCGTGTTGATGCCGTTGGAAAATAAGGAGAGGTTTGTGAAGGCGGAAGGGGTTGAGTTGATGATTATTATTATGAATCAGAAGAAATTGTGTTACGGGTCCGCTATTAAGGCTTTAGATTTTGCCATGACGAGTTATCCGCCAGCTTGCGAGCGGTTTGTTGATGTAATGGGGTTAAAGACGGCATTCCCTGCTTTTATGGGTAAGGCAAGTTAAGCCCCCTTATCTTAAGTAGCAATCGGTGAGACTAATTAGCGAATTAGTGCTTTTCGTTAATGGATAATAATCGGTGGCTTCTTTAAGATACATTAAAGAAATATTATGCTGACTGAAAATAAAAATCATTGTTGATGCTTGGAATTGGGAAACAAAATTGAATTTAGTTACACTGACGAAATTGTGGGCAATGTGGTTTCTGAGCTTTGTGGAGTAGTTTTGAAATAAAAAGAATTGTGGCTGTAATTTTTATGATATAATTGTGTATCTTTAATTAGTTCTGAACCTTTGTCTAATTTTTTTTTCTTTTTTAATCTTTTGCGTTGTAGGTACCTCTCAGCAAGAAGAACAAGAAAAAGTTCCAGAAAGAAGAATTCGAAGAGCGTCTCATATCACTAATTGCATCACTATTTGGTAAGGAGGCAAGTTCCCTTTGGACTACTTTTTCTTATCTTATGCCATCGAGATTTATTATTGATATCAGGATACGTATGTACGTCATGTGGAATTTATTTATTCAGCTTTGATTTTGTTCCTCTCTGCGGAATGTGAGCGGAATTATACTATGTGGTACACAATCAATCAATTTTGCTGGTCTTGCTGTTTTCCCAGAAAAGAAGATTGAAATATTACTTCTCAACCTCTTGTTTCTCTATTAAAAATCAGGCTAATGCACGATCAAGTCATATTGCTTATGTTTTTGTGGAATTATGTATATTGGTATAACTTTATTACCGAAGTCTGTTTGTGTTATAGTCGATAAATGTTGCATGGTGGCATTTTACATACTTATTATAATATGCCTGTACTGATGCCGTTGCTATTGTTCACCAGGTGGAATTTTGAGGGGTTCTAGAAGGGAAAGATTGTTAAGTAAATTTGTGGAGAACGAGTGCGAAAAGATTGATCGACTAATGGAACTATACATGAGGTCATTACTCGTGCACGACCCTCATTCATTTAGAAACCTTAACGCTTTGAATTTGATATTTATTTTTCTTTCGCCGAGACTGATGTTGTAGTCCGATCACTTTTATCGCTGCTATTGTTACAGGTATTCCAACAGAGTAAGAGCTGAGACTGAAAGGATTGATCAGATTGAATTTGATGATCTCGAGGTTAATTAATATTTCAATTCTTTCTTTCATATCATTACTGCCACTTGCAACAACTTCGGAAAATTAAAATTATCGTTTCTAAATCTTATTCATATTTGTCGTTTTTGCAGCTTGATGAAGATGAGAAATATAATAGGAAGCTAGACTCTGGACTTTATACACTCCAGGTATTTTCCCTGATCTTTTAATTATTAATCTTTTCAACTTCGTATGCTTAATTCTTGTGGTTGAATCATTCTGTATTTTCTGCAGTTAATTGCTGTTATTCTGGGACATCTTTGGACCTCCGAGTAAGTCTGGCTAATCTCAATAAACGTGTAGATGTTTTGAAGCCGGTGTATTTTATAGTGCTTTGATATCTAATTTGTGTTGTTGTCTTTTCTAGGCATACTCGGATGAGAGCAAGAATTGAACTGTTATTGAAGCAGCAGAAGCTAACTAAGAAGGACGTTAAGGATGTACTTCAGGTAAAATATATAGCCTCTCGTTTATTTTTTAATAAAATAGCAACTTTGACTTCTATATTCCTCTCCATGCATCCCTTTTCCAGTTTTGAAGTTTGTGCTGAAGCTAATTGCCGTAAGCTTATAAATATGATATTTGAATCAAATAGTACACATGGGTCTGTTGAATATTTCTCTTAATTTCACGTCTTTCCAATTTTTCCACAAATTGTGCTTTCTGAACTGGCTCCCACGATCATTGAACCAAAAAGAAAGGTTGGGGAAATGGGATGGAGGACGAACAGGACAGTTTTTGTTCGACTTTTGAATACAAGTTTGATTAAAATTACATATATAATTATATATTGCATTTGGTTTTTGATACTTTGTGGTATGGTAAAGGTGGTTATATTCTGGCTGGCCCAAACGGTCTTTTCTTGTGTTTGTTGTTTGGGGTGGGGGTGGGGGTGGGGGTGGGGTAGACTATGCACGCCATAACTCCAACTTTGTACACACGAAGCAGATAACTGATATTCTAGTCAGAGTTTCTTGAGGCAAACGTTTACTTAATTCTGCGGTGAATGTAGAAACTCGACAATGAATTTTCCAACAAACTGATGGTTAGAAGTTATATATGCAATGAAATTCCATGACAGAATAGTCCCGTGTGCTTGCATCTATGTTTGTCGATGTTGTATTGATTGAAATATATATATATATATATATATATATATATATATATATATATATATATATATATATATATATATATATATATATATATATATATATATTTATAGTCTGATATCATAATCTGGTAATGCTTGTGGGTGAATCGCAGGAATATCATGACAATATTGGCGATCTTGATGGGCCGGAAGAGAGAGAAAGGGCGCAGTCAAGGATCTTAAAGTTCATTTCTGCTTTAGCATGAAAGTATAGAGTTTTACTCGTATGAATATGACGAGGATATGATATTTTGATAGTGTTGTCGATCGTGCTTTGGCATATTGTACTTTGTTCATCGTAAGGAGGTCAGGTTGATGTTAATTACTGTTGAAGCTTATTTTAGGGATTTCTATGAGTTGTACTATTTGTCTATTTCCACCTGCAAAAACTCTTTCTTCACCACCTTCCTCATTTTTCACCATCAATTTGAATGGGTAAATTACAACCACCCCCTGATGTATGGTCAATTTACGAAAAAATTCCTCTTGTTTGGATTTTTATTTACACCCCTACCATTATGGTGTCAAATTCAACATAATGATCTAGATTTTGTGGAATGTGCTTTAGTTTGTACTCGTTTTGTGTAAAAATACAGTTTCTGATGCACCACAATCTAATTATACAAGCCAATAAACACATATTATGATCATCTTGCTTCAAAATGTGGAGTTCAAATGGGATAAAATGGGTATAAATTTGATAATATTTCATATAATCTCGAAGATTTCACTAAATTTGAAACCGTAAGGGTGGATAGGGATGGCAACGGGTCGGTTCTGGGCCGGGTTTGCCTAAACCCAAGACCCGACCCACGAAAAATATATAAATCCAAGACCCGCCCCAACCCGCTTTAGCTTAGACCCAGATCCGCCCCAACCCAAACCCTAACTAAACGGTTCCAACCCGCCAGACCCGCTAGACCCATTAACGTACAAAAAGTCTAATATTTTTTAACTTTCATAATATTTTGCTTGTATATTTTTACGAAATAATTTCAATACTAAAATACAATATTTTAAAAAATCTCTACAAGTGACATAACATGAACAATAAAAGTACAATTAATTATATTTAACTTTGATAATAAGTAAAATTCAAAATGCAAGACAATTAGCGGTGGTCGACAAGTGATAAATATTACTCACGAGAAATGAGATTCGAAAAATAAAATAGTGCAAAATAGGTAAATGAGAATAGACAAGATGGAAAATTGATAGTTTGATAAATGAAACTCGAAATTATATTTATATATATATATATATATATATATATATATATATATATATATATATATATATATATACGGGTCGGTTCCAATAAGACCCATAACTCGACCCAGAACCATCCGGTTCTAGAAACTTAAACCCATTACCCGACCCAGAACCATTTAACTGACCCAGACCCGCCCCAAACGGGTCGGTTCCGGGTCCAAGACCCGCCAAACCCGTACCCATTGCCATCCCTAAGGGTGGATGTGTAAGAATATTAATAGTTGATGGGTGGTTGTAATTACCTAAAGAGGAGGGGGATTTTCGTAATTTGACCATACGCTAGGGGTGGTTGTAATATACCCTTTTTTAATTCAAAATCCTTAATCCATTACCTGCCCTCACATTTACCCTCCAAACGAATTATAACACAACCTTTTAATTTACCGATTTGGGGTAATGGAGAAGGTGATAATACTACGTCGTATGGGTGGAATAAGAAAAAGAATGGTTTAAAAAGAGTGGAATATTTGATGGTATTCACAAAATTTTCCCATTAAATTATTTTATGCGTTAAAAGTATAGTTGCGCAATGAGATATACTAATTTTAGAGATTACATAGTTGTTGGATATGTAGCACGGACACGGGATAATAGGAAAACGGACACGGGTATAATCTGTTTTTCAAAAAGTTGGATACGGAAATGTGGGGAAATGCGTAAATAATAAAAATTATAGGGGTGCATTCATAATTTCTAAAAAAATATTATAATATTTAATGTCATTCCACAAATTACATTCGGGGCATATAAATTTATTTTAGTATGGAATTAACATCTACACAAATATTAAAACACCACAAGAAGTGAAAATGAGACATAATATTTATGATTTTTTTTGAAGCGTATCCAATTCGAAGTTTTTATTTAAACTAAAATTTGGATTTATTTTATGTGGAAACACGTTTTCAATTTTTTATTATTATCAGAAACGTCTCCAAAACTTTTAAATATTTATGGAAACAACCCCGAAACGTTTCCGACAGGCGTCATGGAATTTCGGTTCCGATACGTTTCCGAAACATGGAAACGCTTGTGGGTTGAAGTTTCCGTGCATCATAGGTTGTTAGATTTGGCGCCAATAGATTTTTTTTTTAAGAAGAGATTAATGCTTAAGTCTGAGAATATTGAACTAGTTAAATAACTGATCAGTGTAAGCGATTTGAAGATCATGAATTCAATGGCTTCAAGATGGAGATAATAATACAAAAAAATCTCATGCATTTGCTTTTAATAGAAAAAGAAGAAATTTTATTCAATGTTTAAAACTGGAGAATAATGAATGGATTTTTGAATTTCAGGATATTCAATCCGTTTTTATGAGTTTCTTTACTTCCCTCTATAACTCCATCAACTCTATTATACGTATTTTCTATAATATTAACTGCGGTAGAATCTCAGATATAAGTCATGAATCTCTTACTAAAACTATTTCAGTGGAAAAGATTCTAGCTGCTCTCTTTAGAATTGGGTCTGATTATCCCCGGGTCCTGACAGGTTAAATGGATATTTTTACAAAACCTATTGGGAGAGTGTTGGAAATTTTGTTAACAACATGATTTTCAAAGTTTTCGACTCTAACCATATTCCGCAATTTATAAACAATACAATTTTTTTTTGATTCCGAAAGTTACTAACCCCTATTTGGTTAATTATTTTCGCCCTATAAGTCTTTGTAACGTCTTGTATAAAATCGTTTTCAATATCCTTGTAAATCGTATCCGACCCCTCCTCAATGATCTTATATCTTCATTCCAAAACACCTTTATCCCCAGAAGACACATTGGTGACAATGTTATCATGGCACACGAGCTTCTTCCCTCTATGAAAAGGAAAAAATCGAAAGCTTTCCATATAATCCTTAAAATCGACCATGAAAAAGCTTATGACGAAATTGAATGGAATTTCATTCAAATGGTTCTCACAAAAGTTAATTTCCCTAACAAAATGATAGAATGGATAATGGCATGCATTGAATCTGTATCTATTTGTTTATCTATTAATGGGTCCACCTCTAGCTACTAGAAGCCCTAACGTGGTATTTGACATGGCGACCTGTTATCCCCATATATTTTCATCTTGTGTCTTAATTTCCTCGTTTTAGCATTTCTGGAAGGTCATACTTCTAAATTTGATGCTTTTCAAATCCAACAAAATGGCCCTACTATTCTTATCCTTTGTTTTGCAGATGATTGCATTATTTTCTTTAAAACTAATCCCAAATCTGTTGAATTCATCCATGATACGCTCTCAACTTTTGCCGAGAATCAGGTTTAAATATTTGTTGGAATAAATCAAAAGTTTTTTTCTCCGAAAATACCCCTCGATCTCTTCAACGAAACATTTGCCAATTTCTTCGAATCAAACCTGTAAATGCTGGGGAAAAGTACCTTGGTCTCCCTTTAATTTTTGACCGAATCCCAAAATACCACTTTCTACGATATCATCCTTAAACCCAAACCAGAATCTCCAACTGGTACAATAAATTTCTCTCGCACGCTGGTAGATCGACGCTCGTTCAATATCTTTTAAATACTATTCCTAATTAATCCATGAGCCCTTTCAAACTTCAAGAGTCTACCATTAACCAAGTGGAGTCACTGGCCAAAAATTCATCTGAAATGCTAGTCCTAATACAAACAAGAAAAATTCTATAAGCTGGAAAACGGTGTTTCAACCAAAAGCATTAGGAGGCCTTGGTATAAAAAACCTTCATTTTCTCCATAAAGTTTGACTCCTTATGGACTCTTCCTCTAAAAGTTTTTTCCATGCTGCAAAACCTAAACCTTACCAAAGTATCTTATGGAAAAACATACATAGAACCATAAGTGATCTTAAGCCCTATTGTTTTTGGATTGTTGTTAGTGGTGATAAAATAAATTTTTGGGATGATAAATGGGTCAATAATTTAATCATTGCTGACTATGTCGACCATATCCCTACTGATATGACAGAGTACAAAGTTTCGAAATTCATAAACCGTAGAATTAAATTTTGGGATTTGTCTAATATCCTCCATCTTATCCCTACGTTTATTAAAAATAAAATCCTTGCTAACCATATTCCTTTTCATGGTATTTCTAATACCATCAGATGGACTCATAAAAGAAATGGTGAATTCTCCTTGAAAAGTGCATATAATTGAATTATGTCTACTAAATTACTTAGTCAACTTCCCGCTCTTCCTTGGAATTCCATTTGGAATCTGAGAATTAGTCATAGAATTAACTTTTGCTTATGGAAACTTGCGCATAACTACCTCTCTACTGCTGATTTCCCCTCCAAACAAAAATGTATTGATTCTAATATATGTTCTTTATGTCTGTAAGAGCCTGAAACATCTCCTCACATCTTTTCTAAATGCCAAGTTTTCATAAATATTCTTATTAGGCTACCATTCCAGAACAACTCCTTTAATATTCACTTATGTGCTTTATTTCAGCATCTCTCCAGTGATTTAATTTCATCTAATCGAACTGCAACCATTTTTTGGCTTAATTGGAGGCTCGTATGATTTTTTTTCAAAAGAAACCGATTAACCTTCATCTCATATGGAGCTCCTCTTCCTCCTTTATTCCTACTTAAAACCATCATAAAATAGAACAATTAAACTTGAACATCAACTGGCAACCACCTCCCGAGGGATGGTTTAAATTAAATGTTGATGGCTCGTCGATTAAAAACCCAGGTAAGACATGTATTGGAGGTATTATAAGAAATTACACAAGTAATTTTATTATGGAACTTTTCAAAAGTATCGGATATGCATCCAATAACAAAGCCAAAGTTTGGGCATTATGCGCTGGTGTTAGATATGCTAAAGATCTTGATATGCAAAATCTTATTATTGAAACTGACTCAACCTTCTTGATCTCTTGTCTGAACAGGAAGGAAGCTTCTCACAACAGCCTCCGAACGCGTCTTGAGGACTTCTGGATGCACCATTTCAACAAAGTCGTAGTTAACTTTTGTTCTCGGGAGTTGAATAGTTCTGCTGACATACCTGCAAAAAAAGGGACCAATATAGAAGATAATGATATTTTGCTTTTTGACTCTTGGCCAAGTTTCTTTGCTGATCTTTTGTGTAATGATCTTATATCTGATTATTCTAGGCCTACTATAAACCATTGTAATCGCTCATTAGTTTTGATGTAATTTGTAATATTTTGCTGGTTAGTAATGAAATATTCATATTAAAAAAAAGTAGGGAGGGCAACGAGTGCAGATGCCCTCACAAAAGTACAATAACATAATCATTTCATTTAATTTATCTCATAGCAAAAACTATTTAAACATTTAAGGGAAGTATGAAAATATGAAAACACTTGTCTCCCATATTTGTTTCAAAATTTAATCGTTAATCCATCACCCATCTTTAATATTTACACAATATACATTTGGCTACACTAAAAAATAAAAAAATACTATTCCTATTATTTAGCATAGTACATGTAGCATTCAATTAAAAAAATGAACACATAAAAAATATTGATAAGCATATATATATATATATATATATATATATATATATATATATATATATATATATATATATATATATATATATATATTAAAATAGGGAACTATCTGTTATGAACAATGAATTTTTCTAATATAAAATACTGAAATAATAGAGAAAATATTGATTTAGATCTCAGATTCAGAAGATATATTACGGTTCTTACAACTCAAAAGTGAAACTTGGGTTCAAAGCAATAAAGTAGGTATATTAATTATACTAGAAACTACTGAGATCAAAGTTGTCTTGTCTCCTTGTACTCATGCAGTCATCAAAACGACACCGTACCCTCCTCTCACTGAGAATCACTAGAAAATGCTATTAAGTACGAGCGCGCCATTATAAGTCCTAGCGCGCCTTTATAAGTCCCGACGACGCCGTTTAACAAAACATTCAAACAGTACTAAAATAAGTAAAAACCGTTATATTCGTTACACTACCCCTTCTTTTTCTTCAGCCATGTCTCATGGCTTAAAGTTTGGAGACCTCCTTTCCATGCTGGTCGCATCCTCCTACCTCTAGCATCTGCCTCAGGTAGGTGGGCCAACTGAACGAGCCACAATACCACCGCCACATTGCTCCTCTTAACCATTCTCCTCTCCAAAATAGTATAAGAACAAGTAAGAACTGACTACTCTCATCCAAGGGTGGTGCCATGCTGGGAACTGGAAGTGAATTCCCTAGCTGTTTCTTTAGTTGAGATACATGGAATACAGAGTGCACTCTAACTTTAGGTGGCAACTGCAATTCATAGGCTACTTGAATAATCTTTTTTACCACCAGAAAGGGTCCATAATATTTGGGTGTAAGCTTCCACAAGTGACTATTTCTGAGGCTCAGTTGCTTGAAATGTTTTAATTTCAAGTATACCCAATCCCCTGATTGGAACTCCCCCTCGCTCCTATTCTTGTTGGCCTAATAGCTCATCGTTCCCATGCCTCCTGCAATAGTTCTTTCAACTTCCAAGAAATTGATTGATGCTCCTTAGCCTACCTCCACCCCTTCAGTTTTCTTGACCAAGTGTGGTCCATACCCCAATTGTGGAGGTGCGTAGCCATATAACATTTGAAAAGGAGTCATTTGAATGGTGGAATGGTGAGAGGTATTGTACCATCATTCTGGTAAGAGAATTCAAATGCTCCACTTCTTGGGAAACTGAGCACACATACACCTCAAATAACTCTCTAACCATTGGTTTACTCTTTCAGTTTGTCCATCTGTTTGTGGGTGATGGGCAATACTGAGCTGCTATTGAATCCCTAATGTCTGCATCCGCATCTTCCAGAATGGGTCTCTATATGATACAATAAAGCTAGGTAATCCATGCAATCTGTACACCTCATTCACAAAGATTTGGGCCAGCTGTGAAACATTCATACGATGTCTCGGTAAGTATTTTGCACCCCTGAATGCCCCCCATACTGGAACAATGCATCCGTTCTACCAACTTCTGCCTTATGTAAGTAGACTTGCCTACAAACACCCTTCGTTTTTACTTCAATAGCCCTCCATTATAATCATATTGAGATATATCCATTCATCTCAAAGTATAGTTATCAATGGTCTCCAGAGCCCCAGAATCACCCCTCACAGCTTGAGATCACTTCTTGAATCCACAAGGGTTGCAACACAGTGACCTGATTGAGTTCCCTAGCTTCCTCTCTCATAGAAAGAGCACCTGCCACCCTATTCTTTTTACCATTCTTGTACTTAATAGTGCAGTTGAACCCCAACAGTTTAGCCAAGTATTTGTGTTGCAAATGGGTGGACAATTTTTGCTCCAAGAAATACTTAAGGCTCTTCTAATCAGTCCTAATCTCAAAAGATCAACAAATCATATAACCTTCCCATTTTTTGGACAACAAGGAGTGTTGCCAAGAACTCATTCTCATAAATGGAGAGCCCTAGATTTTTGGGTCATAAAGCTTTACTCAAATAAGCTATAGGATGGCCATTCTGCATGAGCACAATTCCAATCCCATGGTAGGATGCATCAATCTCTACCATAAACCTCTCCGTAAAGTTTGGCAATTTGAGTACTGGAGTGATAGTCATTGCATCTTTAAATTTCTCAAAAGCCAGTTGAGCCCCTTCATTCCAGTTGAACTGCCAATTCTCTGCCCAATGCCGCATTTGGAGAATTTAGCAAACAACTTATGTTGCCTCAGCAACTCACAAACTTCCTTCAAATGTGTTTGATGAAGTTCTTCTATTTGGCTGTAGATCAATATATCATGAAAGAACACCAAGACATACTCTCTCAGGTGATCTCTGAAGACATCATTCATCAAGGCTTGGAAGGTTGTTGGAGCATTTGTGAGCCCAAATGGAATTACCCTGAACTCATAGTGCCCGAAGGAGGTGTCAAATGCCGTCTTCTCCACATCTTCTTTCTTCATCCTTACCTGGTGAAACCAGCTTTCAAGTCCACATTGGAAAACACCTTAGATCCTCCCAATTCATCCAATAGGTCATAAATCAAGGGAATGGGATATCTATTCTTGATAGTCATGGCATTTAATTTTCTATAATCAACACAGAATATCCATGGTCCATCTTTCTTTTTAACCAATACCACTAGAGAAGCAAATGGACTGTTACTTGACTGGATCACTCCAGTACTCAGCATCTCTATGATCATTTCTTCAATCTCCCTCTTTTGCATATAAGGGTATCTGTATGACTGAGATTGCAAAGGTTGAGCTCCCTCTTTTAATGGTATGGCATGTTCAGTCTGTCTTTCTGGTGGTAACTCTGTGAGAATTGGGAAGATGTCCTTATACTCTTCAATGATCATGGCAATTTTTGGAGGTACTTTCTTAGAAATTGACCCCTCACTTGTCCTTCCAGGAGGAAGAAACATCCCATGTTTACCTCTTCTCCTTAAAGTATTACTTGCATCTCTTCTCCACTAATCAAATTGAACTGGGGTTCATCCTTAACTCCTCCAAGCTCTATCTCTTTCCCTCCATGTCTAAGTACAACGTAATTCTGATTGTAATCAAATAATACTGGGTCAAACCTCTCACTAGGCCAAAATGAATGACTGGCGACGAAATTTGGCGACGGAATAAGATATTTGGCGACGATTTTTCGAGACTTGCGACGAAAAATTTTCGTCGCCAAATCTAAGTAAAACGTAGCCAAACGTTCCGTCGCAAAGCCTGTGATGAAAAATCATTTGCGACGCCAGGTTTGGCGACTAATCTGGGAATTCGTTGCCAAATTCGTATTTTCCGAAAAAAATGATTTTTTTAATCATCGCAACGGATCCCATACTTTCGTCGCGTAATGGTTGCGACGAATACTTAATAAGTCGCAAAACATCGCGACGAATTGTTTTTCCGTCACCAAACTAAGCGAGGTTTGTTTCTGATTTCGTCGCTATATTTGTGAATATGTTTGAGACTAATAATATTTTTTGTCGCAAGTCCCACAAATTATTTGCGACGATTTTATTTGATTCGTCGCAAGCTAGTCATTGCTTTTGTTTGCGACTATTGTATATTTTAGTCACAAAGTTTTTTTTTTATATTAAATTATGGTTCATAAAGTGTACTCCCAGTATTAGACCAGACTCTCCCAAACTTAGCAGTGTAACTCCCATACATAAATGGCAACTGCCCATTTCCAATTGGAAGTTTGGGCAATTGGATTCGCATATGAGTTGGTGTTTTCCTGCTACAATTACTTTCACCTATTTAGTGCACACTCTTTCACATCCCAGTTTGATGGCATATTGAGGATCCAAAAAACTGTGAGAAGCTCCAATATCTATAAGGATGATATATGCATTAGCTCTTCTATGTGAGACTTGCCCATCTATGGCATTGAAGGATATATGCATTAGCTCTTCTACTACTGATAACTGTTCGTTTTGCACGATATTTACTTATCGAATCTTCGAGTTTTGGTCTTCGTTCGTCCGAGTTTTCGGCTTTATTTATACATATTATGCTTTTCTTATTTTATTTCTATTTTTGGTAAATAGAAGCTATTTTTGCCGATTCGGAACGATATTGGAAGTGATGCCGATGATCAAACCAAACACGTGCAAGTCCATTCTCGCGGGTTGTGGCACTGTTTGGTATTTCATGCATAACAATTGCATACGACCTCCGATTGATTTGATTAAAGTGGCCTTAGAAAGCTAACTTCAAGGTCTACAACTTTTATGAAATGAAAAATTATCAAATTTGGGCTACAAAAGGGTGAAACCAGGTTTTGAAGTTGACGCAGACGGCCAGATCGCGATCCACTCTTCCTGTAACGCGATTTGGGCTCACTTACAGAACGTTTTTTGATCAGGACCCAGATCGTGATCCAGCCTTCCTGTATCGCGATCTGGGGGGTCTCACATAACATTTTTTGATCAAGAACCAGATGGCGATCCATCATTCCTGTATCGCGATCAGGCAGGGCGGTGCGCAGTTTTTTAGGCTACCAGATCGCGATCCAAGAAGCCCATATCGCGATTTGGGCACATAAATCGAGATAAGACATTTTTATTTGTTTTCTTACTATAAATAGAAGGTCTCTTTTTCATTATTGAATAAAAAATAACTCTTCTTCGGGTTTTCTTCAATTTTTTCTTCGGTTTTCGCTAGGCCTTCTCGGGAAGCTTCGACGAGGGTTTTTCATAAGCTTTTTCTTTACGTTTAGTTTATGATTTCTCATGTTCTTCATTTTGATGCTATGTTTGTAATGAATTGAGCATTTTATTTTAGGGAAATGAAACCTTGTATATATTGATTTTGATTTCCTGATATGTGATCTATCTGTCGTTCTTTGATTTTGTTTATGTTTTCATGTATTAAATGCTTTCGATAGTTTGTTCAATAGTTGAATTGATTGTAAATGGGAATGAACTCGAGAGAGGATTTCTCGTTTTATTTTAGGAAAACATAACTCGGGCTATGGAAATGGAGACGTGATGCACCTCGAGTAGCCGTTAAGGACTTGACCTAAATGCTCTCTTAATATCAGGTTCTGAACGGAGACGTCGGACCTGTGGGTAGACTGTAACTACACTGGAGACGGCGGTTAGGGTATTTTAATGTCTGGGTTAGCGAATATAGAATTGACATTAGATTCGGATTTGTAGATCTTTATCGATAGTACACCGATGGATTTCACCCTAGAAGCCATCACACATCGGAATTCCTCTCTTACCCTGGCGGACCGTTGTTTTTATTTATTTTTTCTTTTGAGCTTCATTTCTCCAATTCTTTCGTCCGTCTAGATAGAGTTTAGGATAGTACAATTACGGTACTTGGTAAATTTATGAACTTAATTCTCCGTGGATCGATATCTGGAATTCACTATTCTACAAAACGCGATATTGTACACTTGTGATTTTTCATACGTAGGTTTTACGCTTATCAACTACATGCTCAACTTCATCTTGTCCTTCCTCTTCTTTTCCTTCCTCTTATGCCATAGTAGTGTATTCAATATAGAATAGCCTCCTGCACTTAAGACTTGGAGTGAATCTTTCATCACAGTTACAACAGAGGCATTTTTTCCTCCTTTCCTCCAACTCATTTATGTTGAGGCTCCTTGCCATCATCTGTCTCTTCTCACGGTATTATATCCTTAGAAGCTGCTATCGTGCTGTCAACCTAGGGATTTTAAGTTTTGAGGCAGTCATTCCCACATAGTTCTTAATCTCCTCTTTCATCCGTTCCACTACACTTTCTTGAATTTTGGCTTGTATGATAACATGAGCTAAAATTACAAGCCTCATCATCTTAACCATGTTCTTGATCTCACCTCCGAGCCCCCACAAACACTCTACAAAGTAACTTCAGGTAGTGCTCTGTGTTTCCTCCCCACAAAAGCTTTCAACTGCTCAAACTTGAGCCTGTATTCCTCCACTGTAGTTACTTATTGGAGTTTATTGAATTCAGATATCAGACTCACCCCTTCCTTCTCCATGAATCTCTATAAGACCATGTTAGAGAAAGGCTCCCAACTCACGTAACCCATCACCTCTATATAATCAGAAAACATCCTGAAATATCTACCTTCCATTTCAGGTGCATAGAGGCTAACTGAACCTTATCCTCCTCACTCATGGCTTCATCCTGAAATATCTATGGCATTTCTTCAACCACATTCTTGGCAACTGACCATCAAACCTAGGAAAGTCCACCTTATTTCTTCAACCAAGTTTCTCAAGGGATTGTTAGGTTCACCTGCTTCTGGAGGCACTGGATAAGCTCTTGGGGAGATATTCTATGGATTCCTGATTGGATTATTGGAGGTGTAGCCCTAGTGCCACAGTTCTTTTCCCCGGTTCCCTCCTACCGATCAGGCCAACTCTCCAATCATTATGCTCATCTCTTCCATCATGCTTGTCATTTCTTCCTTCAAATTGGCCATTTCTCCTTGAATCTTTCCATTAAAAACAATTTTCTCATCTGCAAATACCTCAGCGTCCGTCCTTGTATTGTCACTTGAACCGGTCCTCGCATGGCTTCTTGTCATCATGAAATACTAGAAGAATCCATGAACGACTGCTCTAGATACCAATTGTTATGAACAATGAATTTCTCTAATATAAAATACTCAAATAATAGGAAAATTATTGATTTAGATTTCAGATTTAGAAGAAATATTAGGGTTCTTACAACTCAAAGTGAAACCTGGGTTCAAAGCACTAAAATAGGTACAATTATTACGCTAGCTACACTACAAACTACTGAGATCAAAGTTGTCTTGTCTCTTGCTCTCCGTTGTCTCTATATAGCAGGTCTTCAATGGTAAGAAAGCATTTGAGAAACGCACGCGCTCTGCATGTCTTTGTACTCATGCAATCATCAGAACAACACCGTATCCCTCTTTCACTGAGAGTGACTAGAAAAATCTATTAAATAGAAACGCGCCTTTATAAGTCATGTCCACACCGTTTAACAAAAAATTCAAACAACATTAAAATAATTAAAAACCGTTATATTCGTTACACTATCACTTTAAACTTGATCGAACAAAATCAGTATCTGAATTATCATAATAGTTCGACATCCCAAATAAACGAACCATCAACATTATTTTAAGTTTGAACTACAAATTGTTGATCGCTAAATAGGAATAACATAATCGTTTGAACTTAACAAAAAGTCCATAGATCCCAACATAAGCTGTGGCTGAGTCAACATAGAGCCCGTTCATAGATCTGTTATTTTGTATAAAAATATAAAAAGAAATTGTGTAAAATAACATTAACGACCCTCTCACATAAAATTTTTTATGCCTTTCACCCCCACAAAGTTTAAATCTTGACTCCATTAACAGAAGTGCAAGTAACCCTGACAAGTGATAATAATTGACAAATTACAGCATCCTTCCCCTTCTACCACCCTTTCTTCTAGTGTCGTTAGTTGGAATTGGAGTTATATCTTCAACGCGGCCCATCTTCATTCCAGAACGAGCAAGGGATCTAAGTGCAAACTAAGCACACGAAGCTTAATGTGAAGAGCATTTATGCGAAGTTCCCTGCATTGCGTACAAACATCTTGTGCTGCATATGGAGAAGATTCATCCCTGTCAGCCTTCACCTTCATTCATTTCACATGTCATGAAAACCATGGTTTCCTTGACTGATTCAGGGGCGGACCGTGAGACATTTAGGTGAGCGGCTAAGCTTACGATAAAAATAAATAAATAACTGTAGTTTAATTTTATTTGAAAATAAAATAAATCTTCAAATAAATATGTTCACAAAAATACGTCCAAAAAATACAATCATTTAAGTTGTGCTCTACGTTTTGTCTTTGAGTAGAACTCATCAATTATTGAATTTGTACTAAAAAGATCATTATTTTTCATTTCAATATGTAGAAGCATGCAATTTCCAAGGAACCCATTTGCCATTTTCTGCCGAATACTAGTTTTGGCAAGTTTCATAACAGAAAAAGCTCGTTCTGTGGTAGCAGTAGACACCGAAAGAAGTAAGATCAAACGAAAGAACCTGTCAAGTACATAATATACTTTAGATTTTCCCGTCTTTTTTAATCCTTCGCATAGTGATGCAAGTGTAGATAAATGACACGTGTGTTGATGCTTAGTCATGTCAAGATGATAATGTTGCAACTGAAATTTTAGAAGGAGTCTATCTTGTTCCGTGAAGTCTACAGGATAATATTTGTCAACAAGAGTGCAAATGTCATCTACTTTAAAAGACTTGAATGATTCACTTGGGTCCAACAACTAAGAGTTAAAAGTTCCATTGTTTACTCATTAAATCTGCAACTTAACCCTTTTATTTGTGTGTCTAACGTGTTCACAAAGATATCAAAATGAAAATAATGCTCCATCGTGATATTAGTATCTCGTGGCTGGTGAATTGAATTTCCCCGACCTACTTTATAAGCATAATTCATATCAGACATCTCAACTTTATTACTTTGGCAAAAAAATTTAACATCATTTAAAAAATTGTCTCATCCACCATCTATAAAATTTTAAAGAAGTTGCTTTGTTGTTGAGACTAAATGCATTCATTATATCTTCGGATCGTTTTTGCAAAGCTTGGAAAATAATATTAGTAACTCCCATTATTATTTCCATCAAAAGCAAGATAAAAAAAAAATCTGAAAAGATGTCATAGCAATATCAGCAGAATCAACATCACCGCGTTGGGAATAATTTGTTCCATCATATATAATGGTTTGAAGCACAATCCCAATCACACTAATTTGTTTTTTCAAGCTACATACCGAATAAAAATGGGACCCCCAACGAGTATTTCCAGCCCGTTGCAAAGTAACAATTTAATTAGATCGACTACGAGTTCCAAGTTCATTAATGGATATCAAATGAGAAATTTTAGCTTGTTGTGCAGTAACTAACTTACCAGCTCTTACAAGAAGCGTCCATAATATTTACTGTGGAGTCCAACTTTGAAAAAAAAAATGGTGAACAAAAATTATTTCTCTTGATGCCGCAACTAATGCCAACTGAAGTCAATGAACAAAACAATGTATGTAATACACATACGTAAAACCTTTTAAAAATAATGCTTATAATACATTCCATTTGCCACGCATATTGCTTGCACCATCATAGCACTGCCCTCGAAGATTGTCAATACTTAAAGCATGCCGAGAAAAAAATGTTGAAAATTCAGGTTTAAGAGTTAACAAAGTTTTGTCTTTGACGCTTACGATAGCAAAGAAACGTTCTTGGAGAACACCTATTTTATTAATAAATCTTAAAACAAGAGTCATTTGTTCCCTATTAGATTCGTCTCGTACCTCATCAACATGAATACAAAACTTAGAGTCACCAATATCTTCTCGGATTTTATTTCTTACTTTTGAAATAATAATATGCAATATCTGTTTTTGACTTGTCAGAGAGATGTACTTGGCAGTAGGAAGAACTTTATCTAAAACAATTGCAGTTGCTTTGTCATTATAATTTGCCAAGAGCTTCACCATCTAGCGAAAATTATCCAAATTTTTTGACGTTGATAAATTCGTATGATTCGTTATTAGGATTTCAAATTTTATCTAACATGTGTTATGAAATTAAATAATAATAATTGTGGAATAAAAATTAATCTAGAACTTACAACGGGATTCAGATACGATCCCAAAACACTTCCTTCAATTCAGCAATAACATGAATCCACGAACGGCGTCCTCCGAATCACGAACGGATTAATCCCCACCAATCTCAAAATATGTTGCTGTCGAGAAATTCCCAACAGGGTTGAGAAATTCATAACTCCATCTCCAGATTTTTGATCTTCGTTTGCGCTGAATCTTAGCCTTGAGAGTTGGAAACCATCAGTAAAAAATTCACGACGATCCAAGTAACGAAAATTTCAAAATTCTTGGGGGGAGACAGCTTGCCCCTGCCCTATTGAGAATCCGCCCTTGTTTGATGCTACACCCGGTGAAATACACCGGGTAATTATTAAACGCTGATCTGCACATAATGACACACATACACCCATGTGTATGTGTATTTAGTCGAAAGTTGGTTTCTCACATCAACAGTTAAAATTTATTCAGTGTATTTTATCGGGTGCAGTATCTCAATGACCCAATTTACCCCTGATATGAAAGGAAATAGGCACGATGCAAATACTAAATTGTTCAGGAAAAATCATGCAAAAAATATTCTTCAAGTGACAATGCACAAATCGACATATAGTTTTGGGGGCAAAATAATTTTTATAATAATCATGAATAACTTTAGGCAATATGAATTGAGGATGAGGAGCCGATTCAACTATTTTGGACAAAGTTGTACATTATTTAGCCCAAAGAGGTTCACATTGAACTAGAAAACTATCCAAAATATAAAGTCCAAGTAGACCACCTTGTTAATATGAATTCTCACGAACTATTTAGGAAATTGTTGCCAAATTGTAGAAACTTTTAAGAACTCCTTATAAACCTCTCCAATGTAATTACCATTTAGAATGTACCTAGAACGTTCATGAAGTTCTATCTAGAGTCATTCCCATTAAATCACTTCTGACAATCCATTAGGTTGGTGGAATAATATAAATTAGAGTAGAGCTTTACTTTTAAATCTAAGTAAACTTGTATACACATAGAAATATAATAAAGCCATACTTCAGACTTCGACACTTATAAAAATAACAAAATCGTGACATATGTTATTTCTAAACTATATTTAGGACCTTTATAATCTTAGGAGCAAATTCGATCGTGGATTCGTTGGTCTATGCTAACCAACTACACCAACTCCAAACCATGACAAAGATTTAGTAGTCATAACAAAAATGATTAGACATGTACTTTCTCGTGCCTCAACTAATAAAGAAAGAACAATCTTTTACTTTCAAGGCATACAACGTTCAAGGTGGAGTAATAAAGCACTCTCAAATTTGAACCTAAACAACACGAAAGTTAAAGATATAGATGATGTTTTCATAAAAGAAACAAGTAAATGCATATGCCAAGAGTCCTCCTTACTAGGATATCAATTAAAATTTTGTAGTCCATGATTTCACCAGCTGAGGGGCCAGTTTCACTAACAAGTCCCAATGACAATATTCCGTAGTCCATGATTTTACCAGCTGAGGGGCCAGTTTCACTAACAAGTCCCAATGACAAACCTTTGTTTGTTCTGTTAATGGACTGCCAACATCCACCAAAACCACGATCCTCAAGAAAATCCTTGCATTCCATGACACTATCAGTAAAATTATTCTACGAAATAGTCACAATACATATTGGCTGCTGAATATACCCAATAAAAGAAACTGCATGGTTTTTCTTAATAGAGGATAAAGCAGAAGATGACATCCTGCACAAACAAATGTCATTCATGTTGATACAAACGTTGGCTACTGCATATACTCAATAATAAGAAACTGCATAGTTTTTTTTAATTAAATTCTAAAGCAGAAGGTGACAACCTGCACAAACAAATGCCATTGATGTTGATCCACCATATGCCATGACTTTTAATTGATACAAATATTATACATAAAATCATCTTCACGAGGTTTTACTTGAGGAAGAGCTGTCTCAACAAGAGTACATGTGAATTGAGGTTCAGTAAAAACCAATGAGAAAAAAAAGTAGCCAGTATAATTCATCGAGTTTTAAATTTAGGACAAAAATTAAACATTGAGAAAATAGAGGTTAACATCTCTTATATCTCTCAGGATGACCTATCGACCAGCCATGAAGAGATGGCCTGATTTTCAACCAAATTTTCGTTCTACTTTGAGCCAGAGTTTTCATTGCACATGGATTTGTGCAATTATCGGCCACTACCCTTCCAAGGTGTGACACCTTAAATTTTTGCATAAGAGACTGGAATTCGACATCCACCTTAACTCTAACTCTATCTAAATGTTGCAAAATCATTGCACTTCAGGTTCGAGTATCACACCAAGTTTATGGATTCCCAATAAATCTCGCATCCATTAAACTACATTGAAGAATAATTTTTTAACTCAAACACGAGTATCGCCAAATTAATCTCCTTGTTTTCTAGACAAATCTGCAATTATATTAAAATCTCATGCAACGGGCAGGTTTCGACATATTAGACATTAATTCAATAAATGAACCCAAAGATCACACGTAATTCGCTTAGAGCAACTGGCATATACAAAAGTTGCTATAATTTCTTCTTCGGTCTAAGAATCAATTTTCTCTAAAATACTCAAAAAGATCCACTTGAATATCATTCTTCCAAAGTATACATATGTAATTATTCTCATCCCAAGTAAGATGAAAAACCAAGTCGAAATATCATTCTTCCAGTAGGAATAACTTCCTTCTACTTCTAGTTTTTTCCACCACCCTTTCTCCTTCTACATGCCGACCGAAACCCAAGTTGGTATAGGTTTAGATATGTCAACTTCAATTCGACTCTAGCGAACATAGAGTTTGTAAGCCCTAATGTGCCGTCTTCAATTAAAATAATTATACCTGTGGACGACGATCAAATTCATCGAAGGGATGATTCATTAAAGTATGGAAGCAGTAGTTGGGGAAGCTTCACCTGAAAAGCTATACGACAACTATCCTCGCTTATCTAAAACTATGGCATCTATTGAAACATTCAATAAATACTAATTTTGATAATATGAGAGCTAAAGGATGAAGCCCTTTTTTGTATCTGAAAACACTCTATATGGATAGTGACATGTTGAAGATCCAACAAGCGCATAACATGAGTATGATCAGGGTTCCATTTCGCATCAGTGTTTTCACATATATTGCTTCTTGAGTTGGTCAATCTCAACCGGGGTGAAGTTGCTGCATGTGAGTTATCAACCACCAAGGGTGGTCTGTTCGTAAAGGAAATAGATGAAAGGCGAGATTTGACTAGCAATGATTTTTTGAGATATTAGTTCCATGAGCGCGCTATTGAAAATTCGATTGAGATCCGATTTAACTGATTTTAACTTTATTAGCATGCATAGATTAGATTCGTGCCACGCGAAAGTAAATCTAATCTATTACTTATATTGTAGGATTCAAATTTGACCCTAGACTCCGGTCCTGATAAAATGTTGAGCATGAATAATCCTTTGATATCGAACAGAGCAATCCTCTTGTACCGTTCTATAGTAAGAACTCAAGCACCTCCGAATTATGCGCACATAAACTTTGATCTTCTAAAGGTATATTCCCGATTGTTTTTTCTATAAGTGTAACACTATAATCAAGACGAAAATAAGAGGAAAACTTAAGAGGTTTTTATCTAAAAAAATCGGCCACTACAAGATCCTAATGCACAAGCGAATTTTCTAATCTACCAAGTATTCTATTTATAAGGGTCTAGAAGAATTTGTGCAAATAAAGGATTGAAGAAACAAATCCTACTCCATCTCTATCATATGACCCAAAATTTGAGACTAAAATGAGTCCAATTTTTTTTCAACTTTCCTAATCTTATCTCTTATGATTCTAGAAAGATTTGAAATATGAAATGAGTCCAAGAAAAAAATCCTCCCTTTTTCCTAATCCCTTATGACCGAAAAATTGATTGGAAAAGTAAGCAAAAATTATTTCCAACTTTCCATCATCTTTTCTAGAGAAATATAGGAGTTGAAGTGGGAAAAAGGATTCAAGGAAAAAAGTCATTCTCCTTATTTTCCCTTGTTTTCCCATTGGGGCTGCAAATAATAGCCATAAATTGACAAAATATTTTCCATTTTTTCTTCACCTGGTTTACTTGATTAAATTATATTTTCTTAATTGTTTAGAAACCAAAACCGAAACCGAAACCGAAACCAAAATCGAAACCGAAATCAAAATAAAAGCAAAAAACGAAATCGAAACTGAATTATCTATTGGGCTACAACAGGGACAAAATGAGAAAATATAAATCGGGCAACTAATAAATAATTAATCCAAACTCTAAAAAAAATTATTTAATTCATCATTAAATAAGTATTTATCTTTCACTACTAAATAGCTATTGACTCACATTGATATTCTCAAATATTATATTTGAGCTCTCAGTTTATAGTTATTCTCCTCGCATTAAGATATTCCAATAATCACCAAATAATTTATTCACTGAAAAAAAATTAGATGACATATTTTCTTGAGTCTTACTCGCTTAATTTATTTGAGTCTGTCGAACACGAAATCCACTCGCCGAGTTTTAGGCATAAACAAAACTCATAAGCTATTCAAGGGTTATGCATCAATCTCATATTTCGGAGATGCGAATTCCTTTGGATAATTAATTTCCACCTATCAATTCATAGTATCTCTGCCCAGTGTGATATCAAAGTAGAGATCAGTAATTAAATGTGTTGTAAGTTATATAGGAATTAAGGGATTAAGTTAAACATCGATGAAACATATATATTCACTTTGTCATGTTCAATACATGCCGGGTGTGCTAACACAATATGTTAAAACGATAACTACAAAAGTATTCTCTGTTTACTCTGATCAAGACATGTCACTTAAACATTAAGCTACAAACTTTTTCAATGGTTATTCCAATTCCATCTAAATTATGAACGTTTATATTTATATTGAAAATAAACTTCCGAAATGATATCGTGTGTCGATTCCAACCACCACAAATAGTGGATTTAATAAATGGAAATGCCGAAAACCACTATACGCAATAATGGATTTAATAAATGAAAATGGTGAAAACCAGTACGAGAGACGGATTCGACATGTGAGGGCAACCATGGAGAGAAAAGAGAGGGTAGGCAACAATTGTTGGAAAAAAAGAAGAAGAAAAACATGAGCGTGAGGTGAGATGTGGAGGAAAGAGTTGGAAGATGTGGAGAAATAGAAAGTGAGAGAAAATATATGTTTAATGGTTTGGACTAAGGGTATTATAGTGACATTGTATTATTTATTGTAATTAAAAAATATTTTGGATTTATCTTAAAATTGAAAAAATATTTTGAACTCATCTTAATTGGACATGTCTAATGAGGGGGTTTTGTGAAATAATCCCTATAATATTAGGCTCATGCATTTAATTAATTTACAACAATTGATATCTATCAAAAGCATTTTAAAGCGACACATACAAATTCTCACAAGTGACTAAAATAAATAAATTTTACAAATACTTCGATGGATTTTGCTAGTTTAGTATCCTAACATGGTTTTCCAGCTACCATCGACAAAAATGTCTTCAAAGGGACTCCATGTCCTTGTGCCGGTAGAAGATAGGCGGCTGCATGCCGGACCAATAACGATGGAAAAGTTCGAGAAGCCGAGTTTTGGTAGGATTTCGCAAGTAGTAAAAAATAAAATTAATGTTGATCTCCGGTAATGGCACCAAAAAGTTAGTCGAAAAACTACACGCAAGGACACGTGTGGTATACAAGCAATAAAGTGGGACTCCAAAGGGTCGTGCTGTCGAACCCACAGGAAACAAGTAATTTCTTACACTCGATCATTGACAATTTGATTTTATCTAAGTGAACTTAAGTAGGTTGATTTATTATTCTAAAGCATAATTAACAAGATGAACTTATATATAAAATAAGTCAAGGATATTATCTTTACCTTATGCTTTCGGTTTTCCCCATATTTCCCATTATGCATTATATCATTGGCTCAATTTATTATTCAGAACACCACTTCTCACACGTATCGTTCGCATGTTGTGCAATCCTACGCAAGCAGATCTACTCCAATATGTGTAATGTCAGAAGATTATTGCATAAATATTAAACATCGATTCCAATATAAAGATTGACTATCCACGATAAACAACACACTTTCACTAACTATATTCTGCTTGTGGTTGTCACAAATTCTTTCATCAACGTTCGCTTGATTTTAAAGTTGTCTAGTTCACAAGATATTGGACTGAAATCCATCAATAGTTGAGTGGACATATTCTTGAAGTGCCCTCTCTGGTTGCTGATGTCCAAACATACTGACATCGTTTTTCGCCCCTTACATTATACGATCTCATGTTGTCAACAGGCGGATCGTTATCTTGCTCTCGAATCTCCTCGGGGTTTTGTGCTACCATTTGAGTTCTTCTATCTCTTCTTAATGTTCGTTCCAATTTAAGATCAAGAGGTAGTAACTGTTCGAGTTTTCTTACACGCATAAACGCGTACCTGAACCAGTAATTGCAGAGAAATAAAGACTTCAAGTAAGATTAGCTACTTCAAATCAAATCTAAGAGTAAAAAAATCAAATTAGCATTGCTCCCTTGCAACGGTCCCAAAAACTTGTTAGCTGAAAACCTACACGCAAGTACACATACAGTATACAAGTAATAAAGTGTGACCCCTAAGAGCAGAGACGTCAAACCCATAGAGGGGCAAGTGATTCTTCTCAAAGTACTCGATCACTAATATTTTGATTTGATCCAAGTGAACTTATGTTAGTTGGTTTATTATTCTAAAGTGTAATTAACGAGATTAACATATATAGAACAAGTCTAGGATATTATCTTCACCTTGTCCTTCTATTTTTTCCTATGTTTCCTCTTATTCATTCACTAGTTCAGATTACTAGTCAGAGCACGCTTCTCACACGCATCAATCGCAAATCGTGCAATCCTAAGCCAGTAGGTCTACTCCAATATGTCTAATGTTAGTAGATTATTGCATAAATACTTAAGGGGCTATTACCACTAAACCGATCATATGCTATTTATTTATATCTAGGTCCAACCCAAAAACTCATTTACAAAAAAATTCAGACAAAATTTAGAGGTGTGTAAAAGACTAAGATATCTCTCACATTTTAAAATACTCCAATTTTATCCCTTTAACCCCAATGTAACCTCAATATAACCACAATTTAACCAAATATTCAATTTTGGCCATCACTGTCGTTAGCCGGCGGTCTCCGGCGTTGACTTTTTTTCCTCCTTTTTTGAATTTTTTACCATAATTTTTTTCGGCCCAGATAAAAACAGTAATATTATTGTGGTTGACGGTAATATTAACATATTATTATTTACACAATAATATTGCTATATTACTATCTAGCACAATAATATTAATACAATAAGATCACTATGTTACATAGTAAATTATTATGTAATACAATAATATTATTATGTTGGTTGGTCAACAAAGACAAACAAAATAAGAAACCTAAAAAATTAATATTGGCGTGAATCTGTGATTCACATATAATATTATTGTCGTTGACAATAATATTACTATAACGACAGTAATATTACTGTTAACTATAATAATATTAGTGAGGTTATTAATAATATGACTGTCAACCACAATAATATTACAATAGTAGACAGTAATATTATTACGTTGACCGGTCAACAAATCAAAAAAAAAAAAAAAAAAAAAAAAAAAACTATTGACGTGGTTGACAAAAATATCATTGTGTTTACAGTTAGTTTATTGTCAACTACTTTAATATTACTTTAGTAGACAATAATATTATTACAATGAGCAGTCAACAAATCAAACAAAATAAACTAAAAATTAATATTAATGTGGTTGACAATAATATTATTGTGTTTACAATAGTTTACTGCCAACTGTAGTAATATTACAATAGTATACAACAATATTATTACGTTGACTAGTCAACAAATCAAACAAAAAAAAAACTAAAAAAATTAAAATTGATGTGGTTGACAGTATTATTATTGTGTTTATAATAATTTTACTATCAACCGCAGTAATATTAGACATTAATATTATTACGTTAACCGATTAACAAATCAAACAAAATAAAAAAAAAACAAAAAAAATTAATATTGACGTGGATGACAATAATATTATTGTGTTTCCGGTAATTTTACTGTCAACCACTGTAATATAACTATCAATGTTCAGCGGATGAATGGAAAAAAATAGAAAAAAAATAAAAATAAAAATAAAGATAAGAGTCTACGCTGCCAGGCGACGGGGAAAAAAAAAGAAGCAGAAATGAGAAAAAAATAGTCAACGCTGTCGGAGATCGCCGTATGACCGTCGGTCAGCGGCGGCGGACAAAATAAAAACCGGACCGAAAAAAAATTAACGCTGGAAACTTGTGATATAGAAAATTTAGGAAATTTTTTTTGAAAAGAAAATGTCAAAATTGATGAAATTGGAGTTAAATTAGGATAACAATTAGGAATTGAGTTTAAATAATTGTGGGTTATTTTGTTCATAAACATTAAGTTTGCATTTATATCTATATATAATATAAAAAGAGGATCTATGCCCTCAATGATTGACATGTGGCAAATGATGATGTCATTTGTCAAAATTGCTTAGTTAGAGTTCAATTGATTAGGTGGATTCTGCAATTGATTAGGTGGCATTTTTATTTATGGATGTTTTTAAGTTTTTTCCTATTTTACATTTACACAATCATTTAATAATTACCACATTTCGAAATAAAAAAATCTTATTTATATTTTCAGTATTTCAAAATATATTTATTCAAATAAATTCATGAAACTCAATTGTTTTACGAATATTCAAATAATTTTCATAAAAAAATATTTTTTTAAATACTAAAATATTAAAATAAAGGAATATGTTGTTGTTGTTTTTTTTTTTTTTTTTTAATTTTCAATATTTTAGAATATTCGAATATCCGTTCCATTAAAAATAATAAAAAAAAATGTTTTAGTTTTTAATTGAAGTATTTAATAAATATACACTATTTTTTTTATATAATTTTTATTATACCATATTTCAAATTAAAAATAATTATATTATTTAATAAATATGCAATGCACGGTGGATTAATTCTAAATGTAGTAGTTGGTTGTATATTTGGAAAAAAACTATTTAATATATAATATGGTCCGAACTATAAAACGGATTATGCATTATATTTATTAATTATTATATCAAATAAAATATCAAATCACCAATATAAAGGAATCTTTAATATTCCAAGATTCCATCATATCATCTTTGATTGATTTAATTTAAAATTTAATTCAAAATTGAATGGTAAAAAATAAAAATCGTATCTTCATATTTAATGTTTTTATATTGCAATATTTATTTCCACAAGTTATTATTTTTTTTGGGTTGTTTCCTTTATTTGTTTGATTTGATTTCATTTACTAATATATAATTCTTTTGAATTTTTAATTTTTCCATAGAATTAAGTTCATTTTCAATACTATATAAACCCCTCAATGTTCATTTCATTTTTTTCTACCACCATTCGATTACAAAGTGCACAATGTTCGCATTATACAGTTTCATATTACATTTTTTTTATCATTTCTTATAAATTATTATAAGTATATATGAAATATTTTATATTCATAATTAATTTTATATATACATAAATATGTTGAAGTCAATACTGATACTAAAAATATGTTGTCAGAATTATTTTAAATATGTGAATTTTTCTTCTTTTATTTTGTGTTGGTATTATATATTTATGTATTCATAAATGTTTTATATATTTCAACTCCATTTTATATTTGTATTTAGTTAAATAATAACATGCTCATATGCTTTATGTATTTCTTGCAGATTATTTTCACGAATCCAACTTCGACTATACATAATTCATCAACACGGTTTGCTTACATTTTTTCCTTACAATTATTTATTTTAATACTCAATATTTTCTTATGATATGAATATTTTATAATGTAGTTTTCTGTAGTTTGTTTTGATTTTTTTTTTTATTTACATATTTGCATTATTAACACAATTTGATATATTATTTTATTTTTTTGGTTATGCAGAAGTGAGAGAAATGGGATCCAAGGGAATTTTTACTGCAAAATTAATATAGTGAAATTGTGGTAGTTTTACTATTAGGCTTATCTTCCCTTCTTTTTAAAAGGTTACAAAAATATGTGAAACTATTTGTCGCACTAATTATTGATAGTAAATAGTTTTAAGATGATATATTATTGCAAGCAATTAATAAAAGTCTTTCGCATATACATTATGTTGTTTGTCTACTAATTCAATTTAAAAGAATCTATTACATTAAATGCCATATTATAAAATTTATTTTGTATCCTTATTCACTTGATACTGTTTCAATGAGAATTACGATTTTCTTACATTCTCTCGACATTCAATCATCGTCTACTTTCTTTTTCTTTTATTTTTGTCATGTTTGGTGTATTAATTCATAATCTTTGTTTCGTGTAAAATCTTTGTTTGATCTATCTTATGTTTTAGTTATTTCTTTCGTTTTGTAAATATAGATAATGTTTTGACACACAAATGGGTATTGTGCACATATTTTAATCCATGTGAATAAATTATATATGAATAATTTATAAATTTTATATTTTTTTATTATTACATTATTATGTTTTATAAGTATAAAATTATTCTTTATATTAATTTGAAAGATATAATTTGCATAATGATCGAATTTGTTTTACCAACTAAAATAAATGATTGATTCAGATTTTTAGTATTTAATTGGTTATATTAATGGTAATATTATAATTAATGATTCAATTAACTAAATCTCATTAATAGTTATTGAAAATTATAATAATGGAAGAATGAAAGTGAATGATTAATGTTTGATTTGGATAGTATAATTTTACAGAAATACACAATGTTTTCAATCCACAAATTCCGTCTTTTGTTATGTTGTAAATAGTAATACAAACATGTGTTTTTTTTAAGGGGAACCTATATAATATATGAAGACAATAGCCACAATTAAGGATTGTCATTTCTAATTTTTACCCCACAATTTTCATTTAATTTTCACTTGGCATCATAATTTCTTTTAATTACTACGTATATACCTTTTTGTCCAAGTTTTCATTTTATATATGCAGTTTCTTTAAATATATGCATATCCACGTATACGCTATACCTAAATCAATAAATAAATTATTTTCTATTTCATTTTAACATTTTAATTCATGACTCAAAAAAGAAAGTTTTCAAAAATTTTTATCTATACACATAATTGATTCCTATAACCAATAACCAAAAAATCACTTTCTACAGCCAATAATTTATATCCGGTTTTTAAAATTAAGAATTTGAATTATTATGTTAATAACCAAAATTTCCAATATAATATTTCAATCACGATTTTCGATTAATTTTTTACTACAATCAATCATCAATCAGTCCATAAATTTGAGCTATTAATTCCCTAATTATGTTAAATTGTTAATATCAATTTATAATTTAATTGCCTAACATGTATAAACCTGAAAAAATCTTTTTACACCACATCTAAAAAACACTATAAATACTCCATTATTTTCACTCATATTTTCATATAAAAAATAAAAAAATTGGGATATCTGTATAAAATGAATATATTAATAAATTAATATATATTTCACTTGAATATATATATATATATATATATATATATATATATATATATATATATATATATATATATATATATATATATATGTATATATATATATATATATATATATATATATATTTCAAATTTTAATTAATGTATTAATGAATAATTTAAATGAATATATTAATAAATTAATTTATCAATATACATGGAGATAATTATATATAGATTTTATGAATCATATTAATTTGGATTTATTTTATTTCCTTTTGCATATATAGTATATTTATGGACTTGGATGTTCAAAATTTTAAATTTAATATATATATATATATATATATATATATATATATATATATATATATATATATATATATATATATATATATATATATATATATATATATATATATATATATATATATATATATATATATATATATATATATATATATATATATATATATATACCATCATTATCATTTCTATTATACATTGATTACTTCTGGAAATAATATCACCATAATTAATTTTAATTTATGTAAAGCTTGACTTTCAGTTATTAATTATTAATAAGTTATTTGAATTTGCATCAACCAAAATCAGTCACCGGATTTGTTGTCACTATTGTCCATTTTTTATTTTATGAAATCAATTAACATTTATTTTAATTATGTCCAACTATGGTGAAATGTATACGTATACATGTTTTAGTATTTATGCATTTATATATACATTAACTAATATAAAGAATATATGATTTCCTTAAAATCCTTTTATTTACATATTTAGTGTGTGAAAATTAAGTATAAATACCTCCAATCTCAACCCTAACTCATTTATATATATATATATATATATATATATATATATATATATATATATATATATATATATATATATATATATATATATATATATATATTATTTCAAAATTTTATATTCTATAAATCCGAAAGCTATCATCTTATTTATAATTTATTTTTTTCCGAAAAATGTAATATTTTAATTATTTTTTATTAGTATTATTTTTAATTAAATAGTTATGTTAATAATTTTGTAATTTAAATATACATTCGAATAATTAATGAAACTTTAGTGTATTTGGAATGATTTGAAAAAAATATATTCATTTCGTTTTAATTATTTTAAAATTTTGCGATATCTGTATAAAATTTGAATATTTATATTTTTTTAATTTAATTATATTTGATTATTTATCGTCTTAAATTAGTACATTACAATTAAAACTACAATATTGTTTCAACATTTTTTAATATTCAGATTATAAATATATATATATATATATATATATATATATATATATATATATATATATATATATATATATATATATATATATATATATATATATATATATATATATATATATATATATATATATATATATATATGATACCCACATATTTTCTTGATACCCATTATATATTGATAGTTGTATTTCCAGATTTTTGTTTCATAATTTGCTATTTACTTCTATTATATGTGTCAATCTTCTTTTTTCTTTTCCTTTAGCAATTTCCTTTTGCTATTTAATTTATGTTTTAAGTATATAAATCGTAAACTTTATTATATCGTTTATCATATACTGAGAATAATAATTATAGAGACAAAAAGAAATTAATAATGGATATTAATTGATATGATTCTATATTTTTGACAAGTAGTAGTACCTACATTTGACACATGTTTTATGTATCTTCTTTTAATTTGTTTCAAATAATAATAATTTTATTCTACTAACAGTAAACAAATAATCAATAATTTCATTATGCGGCAAAATTACTAAATTTAAACGTCTAATTTATAATTATTTCAACATTACTTATGTATGAGTATGAGTATTAGTATTAGTATTAGTATTAGTATTAGTATTAGTATTAGTATTAGTATTAGTATTAGTATTAGTATTAGTATTAGTATTAGTATTAGTATTAGTATTAGTATTAGTATTAGTATTAGTATTAGTATTAGTATTAGTATTAGTATTAGTATTAGTATTAGTATTAGTATTAGTATTAGTATTAGTATTAGTATTAGTATTAGTATTAGTATTAGTATTAGTATTAGTATTAGTATTAGTATTAGTATTAGTATTAGTATTAGTATTAGTATTAGTATTAGTATTAGTATTAGTATTAGTATTAGTATTAGTATTAGTATTAGTATTAGTATTAGTATTAGTATTAGTATTAGTATTAGTATTAGTATTAGTATTAGTATTAGTATTAGTATTAGTATTAGTATTAGTATTAGTATTAGTATTAGTATTAGTATTAGTATTAGTATTAGTATTAGTATTAGTATTAGTATTAGTATTAGTATTAGTATTAGTATTAGTATTAGTATTAGTATTAGTATTAGTATTAGTATTAGTATTAGTATTAGTATTAGTATTAGTATTAGTATTAGTATTAGTATTAGTATTAGTATTAGTATTAGTATTAGTATTAGTATTAGTATTAGTATTAGTATTAGTATTAGTATTAGTTAGTATTAGTATTAGTATTAGTATTAGTTAGTATTAGTAATTAGTATTAGTTAGTATTAGTATTAGTATTAGCATTAGGATTAGGATTAGTATTAGTATTCGTATTAGTATTAGTATTAGCATTAGCATTAGTATTAGCATTAGTATTAGCATTAGCATTAGGATTAGTATTAGTATTAGTATTAGTATTAGCATTAGCATTAGCATTAGCATTAGCATTAGTATTAGTATTAGTATTAGTTAGTATTAGTATTAGTATTAGTATTAGTTAGTATTAGTATTAGTATTAGTTAGTATTAGTATTAGCATTAGGATTAGGATTAGTATTAGTATTAGTATTAGTATTAGTATTAGCATTAGCATTAGCATTAGTATTAGCATTAGCATTAGCATTAGCATTAGGATTAGGATTAGTATTAGCATTAGCATTAGTATTAGTATTAGTTAGTATTAGTATTAGTTAGTATTAGTATTAGTATTAGTATTAGTATTAGTATTAGTATTAGTATTAGTATTAGTATTAGTATTAGTATTAGTATTAGTATTAGTTAGTATTAGTATTAGTATTAGTATTAGTTAGTATTAGTATTAGCATTAGGATTAGGATTAGTATTAGCATTAGGATTAGGATTAGTATTAGTATTAGTATTAATATTAGTATTAGCATTAGCATTAGTATTAGCATTAGTATTAGCATTAGCATTAGGATTAGGATTAGTATTAGTATTAGTATTAGCATTAGCATTAGCATTAGCATTAGCATTAGCATTAGTATTAGTATTAGTATTAGTTAGTATTAGTATTAGTATTAGTATTAGTTAGTATTAGTATTAGTATTAGTTAGTATTAGTATTAGCATTAGGATTAGGATTAGTATTAGTATTAGTATTAGTATTAGTATTAGCATTAGCATTAGCATTAGCATTAGCATTAGCATTAGCATTAGCATTAGCATTAGCATTAGCATTAGCATTAGCATTAGCATTAGCATTAGCATTAGCATTAGCATTAGCATTAGCATTAGCATTAGCATTAGCATTAGCATTAGCATTAGCATTAGGATTAGTATTAGGATTAGGATTAGGATTAGGATTAGGATTAGGATTAGGATTAGGATTAGGATTAGGATTAGGATTAGGATTAGGATTAGGATTAGGATTAGGATTAGGATTAGGATTAGGATTAGGATTAGTATTAGTATTAGTATTAGTATTAGTATTAGTATTAGTATTAGTATTAGTATTACTATTACTATTACTATTAGCATGATATTAGTATTAGCATCAGTATCAGTATCAGTATCTGTATCAGTATCAATATCAGTAGTATCATTATCAATAACAACACCAATATGAGTATGAGTATGAGTATGAATATCATTATCAGTATCAGTATCAGTATCAATATATGTATAAGTATTGGTATGAATATTAATATTGGTATTAGTATTGGTATTAGTATTAATAATAGTATTAGTATGAGTATTAGTATCAGTATCGGTATCGGTATCAATATGTGTATGTGTATGTGTATCAGTATGTGTATTAATATTAGTATCAATATTAGTATTAGTAGTAGTATCAATATCAAAATCAATATCAGTATTATTATCATTATTAGTATTGGTATTAGTATTAATAATAGTATTAGTATGAGTATTAGTATCAGTATCGGTATCGGTATTAGTATCAATATTTAATATCACTAGCAGTATCAATATCAATATCAATATCAATATCAGTATTATTATCATTATTAGTATTGGTATTAGTATTAATAATAGTATTAGTATGAGTATTAGTATCAGTATCGGTATCGGTATCAATATCAATATGTGTATGTGTATTAATAGTAGTATCAATACTAATATCAGTAGCAGTATCAATATCAATATGAATATCAGTATCAATATCAGTATTATTATCATTATTAGTATTGGTATTAGTATTAATAATAGTATTAGTATGAATATTAGTATCAGTATCAATATGTGTATGTGTATGTGTATCACTATGTTTATTAATATTAGTATCAATATTAATATCAGTAGCAGTAGCAGTATCAATATCAATATCAATATCAATATCATTATTATTATCATTATTATTATCATTATTAGTGTTATTATTAGTATTTGAATTCATATTTGTCTTTGTGTATTAGCATTAACATTGGCATTAGTCTTAATATTAGTATTAGTATTAGTATTAGTATTAGTATGAGTATTAGTATGAGTATTAGTGTTCGTATTAATATTGGCGTATTAGTTTAAACATTAAATATTCGAATTAGAATTGACGTATTATTATTAATAGTAGTTTTGAATATTTTTTTTTGAGTAAATTCAAGTCCATTACAAGGGGAAGTAGGGGAGGGGGGACTCGAACCCTAGACCTTTACCCTATTGGTAAATGCTAGGTACCAACTATCCTAATGAGGGTTGGTTAATAGTAGTGTTGATGTTAATTTAGGCTAAGTATTTGGAAGAAAAGCGTATGAAAATTGGGAAGAAAAAGCTTGTTAATTGAAATAAGAAAACCATGGCTATATAGCCTTACAAAAGCTGCTAACAGAAAAGTAAAATATCCCTAATAATAAGGGATTTATCTAATGACTAGTTCTAGGTGTTGACTAAATCAAAACAAACTAACGTGCTTGACCACAAGTCTTATTTATTCTAATAAATAAATAGCATAATAAAATAACAATTATTAGCTTTACACCCTCCCCTAAACTAAATACACAGTTCAGTTTACATCAGACTTTGAACATATACCAAGAAGCTCTCGTATCTTGATAAAAGCATCAGCCTTTAGTGGCTTAGTGAATATGTCTGCCACTTGATCTTCACTTGAACAATGAACAAGTTCAATGACTTTCTCTTTTGCAAGATCTCGAAGAAAGTGAAATATAATATCAATATGCTTACTCCTTCCATGCATCACTGGGTTTTTTGACAATTTGATAGTAGAACTATTGTCACAAAAGATTGTAGTAGCATCCAGTTGTTCGCAATTTAATTCCTTCAAAACTCTTCTCATCCATACGGCTTGGCATGCACAAGAAGCGGCAGCAATAAATTCGGCTTCAGTCGTCGATAAAGTAACCACGGGCTGTTTTTTTGATGACCAAGCAACAACAGCTGAACCGACTTTGAATGCATATCCAGACGTGCTCTTTCGATCTTCTATGTCGCCACCGTAGTCACTATCACTATAACCCACTAACTCTCCTCCATTACCTCTTTTGTAGAATAATCCATAATCAATTGTACCCTTAAGGTATCTCAAAATTCTTTTGGCAGCAAGAAGGTGATTCTCAGTTGGTGAGCTCATGAACCTACTGATCAGACTAACAGCAAACATCAAATCCGGCCTCGTTGCTGTTATATACATTAAGCCACCCACTATTTGCTTGAAATAAGTTTCATCTAACTTTGCTCCATCTTCTTTAATAAGCTTAGTGCCCGGTGTAATAGGATTGACAACTGAGTTGCAAGCACTCATGTGAAATCTTTCAAGTATATCATGTGCATATTTTTGTTGCCCAACAAAGATCCCATCAACTCCTTGTTTAACTTCCAAACCCAAGAAATAATGCATTTTTCCCAAGTCGGTCATTTCGAATTCGCTCATCATAGACATTTTAAACTCGTTAAACATACTTTCATTATTCCCTGTATAAATCAAATCATCGACATATAAACATGCTATAAGTAACGTACCTTTTGCTCCTTTTTTGATAAACAAAGTATGCTCAAAGGGGGCATTTAGCGAACCCTTCCTTCAAAAAATAAGCTTCTATACGGCTGTACCAGGCTCTCGGAGCCTGCTTTAAGCCATATAAGGCTTTCCCCAGTCTATACACTTTATGCTCCTTTCCTTTCTGGATATAACCCGGCGGTTGTTCGATAAACACTTCTTCCTCTAGTTCTCCATGGAGAAAAGACAATTTGACGTCAAGTTGGTGCAAAGTCCATCCATTCGAAGCTGCTAAGGAGATCATCATTCGAATAGTGTCATGTCGAGCGACTGGAGCGAAAACCTCTACGTAGTCTATTCCATACTCCTGTGCATATCCCTTCACCACAAGCCTCGCTTTGTACTTGTCCACCTCTCCATTTTCATTGAATTTGGTTTTGTATATCCACTTCACGCCAATTGTTTTTGCACTATCTGGAAGCTCAGTTAGTTCCCAAGTGTTGTTTTTCTCAATCGCTTCTATTTCAGAATCCATAGCCTGCCTCCATTTAGTATGCAACACTGCATCCTTAAATATAATTGCATCAGTGTCTGCAAATAATATATGATGAGCACTAGATTCTTCACTTAATTCTTCTCCGCTAACATAATCCGTTAGCCATCTAGGTGCTCTTTTTGTTCTCATTGGCCTACTGGACTGGTGAATGGGCTGATTCGTTTCTTCCCCCCGAAAGTTCATCATCTGATGATTGGTGTTCTGGATTACCGCTCGATGTTTCTTCAGCCTGCTCTTTGCTAACATCCTCTACATCCATAGGTAATTGAGGTTCTCCACATTCTGACCAATTCCACCAATTATTTTCAGCCTCTGCAAAATTCACTTTTATATTTTTCGGACACTCACTCTGGTAATGGCCCATTTCATGACAATTGTAGCATTCCACTCTAGATTTGTCAAAACTACCCCAGCCTCTACCTCGACCTCGGCCTCGCCCTCTTGGACCTCCATAACTGCCACGGCCTCTGCCATTTCCAGGAAAGTATGACTCATGACTGACTCTCAATTCTTGTTCCTCCATAGCATGGCCAACAATTTGTTGTTCATGCACGAGCAAACTACTTTGCAACTCATCAATTGATAAATCATCGATTTCATTAGACTCTTCAATTGAGCATACAACGTAATCAAACTTTGTTGTCATAGATCTGAGAATTTTTTCAATAATAACAACATCGCCCATCTTTTCTCCATGAATCCTCATCTTATTGGCCACGAGTAGTGTTCTAGCAAAATAATCGTTAACAGACTCACCTGCCTTCATCTGTAACATTTCAAACTCTTTGCGAAGAGCTTCTAGTTGTGCCCGTTTCACCCTCGCAGTGCCCTGGTACTTCTTTTTCATTGAATCCCAGATGTCCTTGGAAGTCTCCTCATTCAGAATTGTTTCAAGCACTGCCCGATCTCTGGCTTGGAACAAGTAATTTTTAGTTTTTAGATCTTTCAGCTTCTGATCTTCTACGCCCTTGAGTTGCGTCTCAGTGGGAGCGGTGCCTTCTGGGGAGTGAGTGATCCCATTCTCAACGAGACTCCAATATTTCTTCGATCTCAAGAAATTCTCCATTAACATGGCCCAATGGTCATAGTGGCCATCAAATCTGGGAATTGATGGTTGAATGAAACTTCCTCCTTCTGTCGCCATGAGAGCTTATTGCAATAAGCTTAGAAGTTGGGGCTTCTTAATAACCAGGCCCCTATTTCAGGGCTCTGATACCAGATGTTAATTTAGGCTAGGTATTTGGAAGAAAAGCGTATGAAAATTGGGAAGAAAAAGCTTGTTAATTGAAATAAGAAAACCATGGCTATATAGCCTTACAAAAGCTGCTAACAGAAAAGTAAAATATCCCTAATAATAAGGGATTTATCTAATGACTAGTTCTAGGTGTTGACTAAATCAAAACAAACTAACGTGCTTGACCACAAGTCTTATTTATTCTAATAAATAAATAGCATAATAAAATAACAATTATTAGCTTTTACAATTGATATTAATATTAGTATTAGACTATTAGTATTAACCATCGTATTGATATTAGAATTAGTATTAATATTAGTATTATTAGTGTTGGTTTTAGTATTAATATTAGTATTGGTATTAGTATTATCAATATTGGTTTTAGTATTAGTATTAGTATTAGTATTTGTTGTTAGTGTAATATTAGTGCCAATATTAGGGTGGCATAGGCAATTGTACACCACAATGTCCAGAGTTAAAAGTAGATTTGAGATAAAGATATTTGATGCGGTTGGGTTTTTCCGCTTCGAGGAATCTCGAATCTTTAAGTCCGTTCCATGTTAGGCCTCTTCGTCGCGGACCTGCAAAAGGGACCGGGAGAGGTACTCTCGGCGTTAGAACTCCGACGCCCAAGTTAGAACACCTCAAACATTCGGAGATAAATATATTCGAGAGAAAATAGTGTGTTAAGATCAAGAATGCTTACCTTGAGGTTTATGAACCCTCTATTTATAGGAAAGGCTTTCCGGATGCCATTGCTTTTATCCAATTCGACTAAAAGAATTATTTCAAGTCCATGACTATAAATCTTAGTGGTTAAGTTATGAAAGATATTTTCTATTCTTAGTGTCTAAGTTATGAGGTGGCATCTTCAGCTTATCGATCATCGCTTGACACTCGTCACTTTGGCGCTCGACGTTCGTCGGTTTGTCGCTCGGGGCTCGTCATTTGGTGCTCGTCTCTCGGTGCTCGGCGCTTGTCGGCTCGACGCTCGACGCTCGTCGGCTCGGTGCTCGGTGCTCGCTGGCTGAGCACTCGTCGGGTGGGCGCTCGTTGGCTCGTCACTCGGGCTCGATGCTCGGCGCTCGACACTTGGCACTTGTATGCTATCTTTAGCTCATTTCCAGCTCGTCGGGGTCTCCTAGTTCGTATGTACTCACAACGCCTTATATTCGCTGGGCCTTGCACTAGTGGGCTCAATGTTTTGGGCCATTTATAAAGATCCGATGAAATGGGCAAATAAGCCCAGATCCCATGTGGTTTTATCTTCTCCATGAGTGTGGGCCAACTCTGTTGGGCCTTGCCTCATTGGGCTGTGTAAATCTGTCCGGATCAACTAGTCCCCCACTCCAAGTTGAATGCAAGAATTCGAATTGATCAGCTTGGAGTATGCGTTATTTTCTTAACCCACTGACTATGTTCTTAGCCAATTTTGTTGGCGGTTGGTTACGTTAATGCTATGATTTCTCGTTGGTTCAGACTTCTTGCCGAAATGGTGAGTTCGTGCTCGTTTGGCCGGATGAAGCTCGTATCATTTGATCGGGTAATTAGCTGTATAGATCAGCCAACCATTTCCCTATCCCTTTTGGTTTCCCACTCGAATTACTTCTTAGCCTGCCATTTCTCCTACTTCATTTTCTTTGCAATTGCCTATGCTTAGTTATATCAATTTCATGTTTCTCAATTTATTTCTTATTTCTACATTCCAATCCATATTATTCTTTCTGTCAAGCTCGCGCTCATTATGGCGAAGTATGAGAAGCTTGTGTTTTCCAATACTTACACAATTTTTTTTTGTTCAACGAGCTTGTGCTCGCTACCTAAATACTCTAATATATAATGAGATCGTGATTGTTACCCGAATACTCAGATATATATATATATATATATATATATATATATATATATATATATATATATATATATATATATATATATATATATATATATATATATATATATAACTTTTTCTTTTAACAAGCTTGTGCTCGCAACCCAAATACTCGGATAGATTTTTTGTCTTAACGAGCTCGTGCTCGCTATCCGAATACTCGAATATATTTTTGTTCAACGAGCTCGTGCTCGCTACCCGAATACTCGGATATGTTTTTTGTTTTAACGAGCTCGTGCTCGCTATCCGAATACTCGAATAGATTTATGTTTAACGAGCTCGTGCTCGCTACCCGAATACTCGGATATGTTCTTTGTTTAACGAGCTCGTGCTCGCTATCCAAATACTCGGATAGGGTTTTTGTTTTAACGAGCTCGTGCTCGCTATCCGAATACTCGGATAGATTTATGTTTAACGAGCTCGTTGTCATGGACTTGTTCCCTTAACAATGAACCGTGCGGCCTTAGTTCCTTCTCGCCCCTCGCGATAGCTAAGTCAGCCTCTCCCGAATCTGTTGCGAATACTTAAGTGATGGAAACGAAGAAAGAAATTAAGAAGACAAGAGAATAAGAAAGTACTCTATTGCTTGAGTGCTTTGAATTTTGTTGGATTTGTTGGATGATTACAAATGAGGACCCTACCTCTATTTATACAAGACCACCTCCTCAATGGACGGTGGAGATCGATATTATCTAACGGTTGGGAGTGGAACACTCCAAAGAATCCCTAAAATGTCTCTACCTACCACCACCTACCTCTACCTACCTCTATACATTTGGGCCAACTTGGGCCTAACCCTATTTGGGCTAAGTCTTGGTCTCTTTAACCTCCCCAACCCAAGGGAAAATCGGCAAGGGGTTGGGTCAAAACTATCGGGCCGTGACATCCTCCCCCGCCTAATCCGGCGACGTCCTCGTTGCCTCGAACAAGTGGAGATGATCTTGAAATTGCCCTCCTTGACGAGTCGAATTAGCTCATTGGCCATTGGATCATGTTCGAGCCCTTCTCGGATCATGTCGGCCAAGTTCCCCCTTGTCGAGCTAATGGCTGCAAGTTCGCCCTTTCTACTCAAAGCATCAGCCACAACGTTTGCCTTCCCCGGTTTGTACTCCAAAACGTAGTCGAACTCCGCTAGAAAGTCTTGCCACCGTGCTTGCTTTGGCGAGAGTTTCTTCTGTGTTTGGAAGTAGCTCGTGGCAACGTTGTCGGTCTTGACCACGAACGGTGCTCCTAATAGATAATGCCGCCACACTCGAAGGCAATGGATGATGGCGGTCATCTCCTTCTCTTGGACGGTATAGCGCCGCTCCGTCTCATTGAGCTTTCGGCTCTCGAAGGCGATTGGATGCCCCTCTTGCATCAAGACCCCTCCAATTGCAAAGTCCGAAGCGTCCGTGTGCAATTCAAACGACTTCCCAAAGTCCGGTAAGGCGAGGACCGGCTCTTGGCTCACCGCTGCCTTTAAGTCCTCGAACGCCCTTTTGCATGAGTCGGACCACTCCCACGTCTTATTCTTCTTGAGTAAGTCGGTAAGTGGCGCCGCTCGTGCCGAGTACCCTTTTATGAACCGCCGGTAATAATTGATTAGACCAAGAAAAGATCGTAACTCGGTTACCTTAGTCAGCGGTTCCCACTCGGTGATAGCCTTGATCTTCGCTCCATCCATTTGGAGTCGCCCGTGCCCGATGTTATGCCCCAAAAATTGGACCTCCTCCTTAGCAAACTCGCAGTTCTCTTTCTTCACGAACAGCTCGTTTTCCCGAAGTACTTGGAAGACGGTGCGAAGGTAGTTGACATGCTCCTCCATGGTATCGCTATAAACGACGATGTCGTCCAAGTAGACCACCACGAACCGATCTAAGTATGGATGGAAAATCTTGTTCATGAGAGTGCAAAATGTTGCCGCGGCATTGGTTAACCCGAACGGCATGACAAGCCACTCGTAAGAACCGTATCGAGTGATGCACGTTGTCTTTGGCTCGTCCCCTTCGGCAATGCGGACCCGGTAGTCCACGCACATCCTCAAAGAACCATCGTGCTTCTTTTGGAATAAGACCGGTGCGCCGTAAGGTGCCTTCGATGGTCGGATCTTCCCCGTCTCGACCAACTCGTTAAGTTGCTTTCGGAGCTCCTCAAGCTCCGGCGGTGACATGCGATAGGGAGCCATGGCGGGTGGCTTGGCTCCCGGTTCCAACTCGATAGCGTGGTCCACCTCCCTCCTAGGTGGAAGCTTGTTGGGCAAATTCGGTGGCATCACGTCTTGGTTGGCCTCCAAGACGGTTTGGATGATCGGTGGCACGTCCTCCTCTTTGTTGACGGGCCGGCTTTCTTCCTTTAAAGCGGCTAAAAATGTCGGCTCGCCCCGTCGAACTCCCTTGGCAACTTGCATGGCCGACAGTTGCCTTGGTTGTGTGCTTCCTTCCTTAGTGGTGTCGTTGATGGCCGGAACCATGCAAGGTGTCCCCTTCTCTAAGATACATACGGAATTGAAACAAGGCATCGGGATAGCCATTACCTTGCGGAAGAAATCATGCCTAGCACCACCTTCAAGTCATCCATCGGTGCTACCGAAAAATCCACTTGGCCCTTCCAAGTGCCTAAGTGTAGCTCCGCGTCTCGTGCTACACCGTTGACCGGTTGTGCCTTAGCGTTAACGGCCTTGAGCCAACCGTCTCGTCTGGTCCACCGTAGGCCAACCCTCTTGGCCTCGTCCTCGGTGATGAAGTTGTGGGTCGCTCCCGTGTCCACCATCACCTTTGCTGGGGTACCGTTGATGCGGGCTTCCACGTACATCAGCCCCTTGCTTGATGTTGCCGGCATCGGATTAGCCTTTAAGGCGTTCAGAAGTTGGAGCGATCCCATGTTGCCTAGCCCCTCGTTTGTGCCTTGCTCGGTCTCTTGTTGTAAGAGTGCCGACAATGACCCCATCTTGGGACATTGACTCATCGCGTGCGGCCCCTTGCACACGAAGCATCCTCCCTTAGGCACAAACGACTTCTTCTTCTCTTCAAGTTGTTGGTGTGAGGATGGCTTGTCTCCTCCCATCGAGGTTGACGTTCGCCGTGGGTCTCGGTTATCTCGATGGTCCCGACCATGATTGTCCCATCTCTCTCCTCCGCCTTTAGTCGGGTTCCACTTCTCTTTTCGCAAGGAATCTCTCGGTTGATACTCGGTTAAAGACTCGGCGGCGGCAATAGCTTCATCGACGGATTTGATGTCTCGTCGGTGGAGTTCTTGCTTGGCCCAACCTTGTAACCCATCGGTGAAGTGGAAAAGGAGATCCTCCTCGGAAAGGTTGGGAATTTGAAGGGTGAGGGTGGTGAACTCCTTCACGTACTCGTGTATTGAACTTCGTTGCTTGAGTTCCCTCAACTTCCTTCGAGCCTCATAGACGACGTTCTCCGGTTAGAAGTGTCGCTTGAGTTCCCTCTTGAACTCTTCCCAAGTATCGATTCGGCAAATGCCTTTCTCGATATCGGCGTGCTTTCTACGCCACCATAACATTGTCGTATCGGAAAGATAAAGGGAAGAAGTTTTTACCTTAGTCGTCTCGTCGACCAGACCGATACCCTCGAAATATTGCTCCATCCTCCATAGGAAGTTCTCAACTTCCTTGGCGTCCCTTACGCCGTTGAATCCCATTGGCTTCGGGCAGTCCACACTTGGACTCGAAGTAGCACCAACGCTACCGTTAGCGGCGGCCTTTTTGCACAAGGCCAAGTCGTCGCGCATCCCCTCGATGCTCTCTTGGAGGGATTGGATAATGGCCTCCAATCGATTCAACCGTTCCTCCCGCAACGTTTCATTATCCCTAAACAAATCGAGTTGCTCGGCGACGTGATTCTCCAACACATCCGTATCGTGCTCGAGCTTCTCGAATCGTTCGCTAAGCTCCGCTATGGCGACGTTATTCTCGAGCCTCTCGAGTCTTTCGCCATGTTCCGTTAGCACGGCCTCATTAACGGTAATCTCCCCACGAGCCTTGTTGTGGTCCCTCTTCTTCTTGTTGTTTACTTGGGCCTCCCTGCCATGTCCCTCGGTCACGTACGAGATATCTTCAACGTTTGCCATCGTTGAGAATTCGATCAACACAAAGCCCTTAGCCGGGCTCTGATACCACTTGTCACGGATGTTGGGGATCGTGCATGTATACGCAGCGGAATTTAAAATTTTAGATCGAACTAGTTTCGATTACATGCATAAACTAATCACATAGTCAATGTACCTTAACGCTTCCGCCATACATATGGTAATTATCCATTTAATTGAAAAATACATAAAACCGAAAATCACGAAACATGCTTGTTCATCATTCAATAAAATTGAAACACTTAATCACATATTACTCATGCTCGTAAATTAAAAAATCATAGAAACATGTTCGAATCGAATTATGAAAGTTCCGATTTAATTACCTCTTGTAGCGTGAGATTTCGACGGATCGAAATCCAAACTTAAACACGTACAAGCTGCTTTATACCACTCCTAGGGGCTGCAGGAACACCACCAAACGGCAGCTGGGCCGAAGGTGAGGCGACGGCGGCGCGTGTGTGTCAGCGGCGGCGGCGCGTGGGCGGTGCAGCGGCGGCGTGGCAATTCCGTCGGGGCAGCAGCTCCTCTCCAATTAGGTTTCACCTCGAATAAACGGATCTCCCCCTACTGTAGCACTAGATACAAAGGGGTTAGATAACAAGGGGAATACAATAGAGAAAGGAGAGGATAAACCGGCGGATTCCGGCGGTGATCGGCGCCGGAGCGGCGGGGCAGCAGCGGCCGAGAGGCTGGACGGCTAGGGCTGGACGGCTAGGGTTTTTTTGTGTAAAAATCTGATCTCAAACTCTTGTTTGAGGTCTATTTATACTTAGGGTTTTCAACCCTAGTGGGCTTAAGTCATTGGGCTTGACCCACTGATGCATTAAGCCCATTCCCTCGTCGGCCTCGTTTCTAATAAACGATCGTCCACAAAATTATAACAAAATTATATTTGTGACGAGCTCAAAGTCCTCGTCGATACGAGTGCCTCTTCGAAATTTCCAATTTCCAAAATTGGAAACTTCCACTTCAGTGGACCTGCTAATTTGGGAAACTTCTCAATTTAGAAAGTTCACTAATTTCCGCATGTCTCTTTCTCTACGTTTATTCCGACTCGTAATCCACAATCACGAATCTTGGATTCAATCATATTGACCTCCAACTTTGCAAAGATTAACATATTAACCTATGCTCATTGTTATCAAGGATCCATGTTACACGAGAAGTGTGACCCTCAATGGTTCAGGTGTATGCTAGCCGTGGGCTCACAACTCTTTGTGATTCGAACAACACATTGTTCTTATACGAACTCCTCCCAAGAGTCCTGATTAGAGTAAAACTCATTTTACCTAATCCCCGATCAAATCGGTGCCCAACGAATCAAGATTGGCGTCTAGCAACTACGCATCATGATTTCCTAGATACAAGTGAAGTGCCTGCAAGAACCTTATCATATAGTTAGCGTACAGTACGATCCTTTCGCAGCACATGTCCCGATTGAACTAGAGGCATTGGTTCACCGAGACCTCTTATAAAGTTCAATAACCGTGCGAACGTTCTAGGTATTATAAATCCGTTCGTGTGCGACTTAGGGAAACACATTTCCCTAATCACCCCACTATCAACTCTGGCCAGAGATTCCATGGATTATAAACCGTCAGAACACACAGGACATCTATGACTACTCAAGCGCTCGAATCCCCTACTACAATACACAGACTTCACACTAGATTTCGGATTGCACGAACGTTGGCCCTTGGTGTGGTCCGCGGTGGGACTCAGGGACAGGTCACGATACAATGGGTCCTCTAGTGAAGTCACGGTGATGTCTGGGTCTTAAGGACTAATGGTGTACAACTATATCTTAGAAACCTATTACTCGATGAATGAGAACCACTAATAGATTTCTAGGGCGAGGGAGTTCAGTGAACTCATCTAATATGAGCACCCACTCAAGTATGCCGATGTCACAACACCGATGACTGATGAGACGCAGTACACATACACTAAGTGCTAGTCTCAAAAGGGAAAGGCCGGTATCCTCATTATTGGCGTAACCCATCGACTAGGAACAAGGTTTAACAGTTACATTACATTGCTGAGTTATCTCACGATTCTCCTAGATCAACTCACAGTAATAGAGTAACTCGTTAGGACTATATCTATGCTACTTGCATGGGATAACAGATATAGAATGCCAAATAAGATATTTTATTATTACGAACGAAAAACGATTGTCTTATTACAAGATAAAAGGAAAGACCACAGCCACAAGTTGGCTTGTTGGTCACCTACTCCAACAATCTCCCACTTGACCTAAAGCCAATTACTCATAAATCTAAGTCCCATCGACTCTCGATGTTTCTCGTTGACTGATCCTGACAATGGCTTGGTGAAGGGATCTGCAATATTGTCCTCCGAGGTGACTCTGTCTAGCTTGACTTCACCTCTCTCTCTGATCTCTCGGATCACATGGTATTTTCTCAACACGTGCTTCGACTTCTGATGAGCTCTTGGTTCCTTAGCTTGCGCTACGGCTCCGTTGTTATCGTAGTACAGCCGTACTGGATCGCTAGCATTCGGAAATACACCCAACTCTTGGATGAATTTCCTAATCCATGACCCTTCATTTGAAGCATCTGATGCTGCAATATATTCAGCCTCGGTGGTGGAATTAGCCGTCGTGCCTTGTTTGGAACTCTTCCAACACACGGCACCCCCGTTGACTTTGAATATATACCCCGAGTTTGACTTCGAGTCATCCACGTCCGATAGAAAACTAGAATCCGTGAAGCCTTCTAATTTCAACTCGGTATCCCCATAGAACAAAAACAAATCTCGAGTTCTTCGCAAGTACTTGAGAATGTCCTTCACAGCCTTCCAATGGGCTGGGCCGGGGTCGGACTGATATCCGCTTGTGACGCTCACAGATACGCAATATCAGGTCCTGTACACAGCATGCCATACATTATGCTTCCTATAGCGGATGCATAAGGTGTCCTTTTCATCTCCTCGATTTCCATTTGCGTTTGAGGACGCATGGATTTCGAGAGACGAACCCCATGGGACATTGGCAAGAATCCCTTCTTGGATTCTTCCATGCTAAATCGTTTAAGAACGGTGTCTATGTACATGGATTGGGACAAGCCAAGCAATCTCCTCGATCTATCTCTATAGATCCGTATTCCTAATATGTAGGATGCTTCTCCCAAATCCTTCATCGAGAAACGTGTGGATAACCATACTTTAGTTGACTGCAACATCCCTACATCATTCCCAATGAGTAGTATGTCATCGACATAAAGTACAAGGAAAGTCACTGCACTCCCACTAACCTTCTTGTAGACACAAGGTTCCTCCGGGTTTTTCACAAATTCAAACTCTTTGATAGTTGTGTCGAACCTCTTGTTCCAACTACGGGATGCTTGTTTCAATACATAAATGGATCGCTGGAGTTTGCAAACCTTTTGCTCATCTCCAGAAGATATGAAGCCTTCCGGCTGCGCCATGTAAATTTTTTCCTCAATGTCCCCATTAAGGAAAGCGGTCTTCAAATCCATTTGCCATATCTCGTAGTCATACCACGCAGAGATGGCCAGCAAAATCCTAATGGACTTAAGCATAGCAACTGGAGAGAAGGTTTCATCATAGTCAACTCCTTGCTTTTGAGTATAACCCTTCGCTACCAATCTAGCCTTGTAGGTCGATACCTTTCCATCTACTCCAATTTTCTTCTTATAGATCCACTTGCAGCCTATGGGAACAATTCCCTCGGGTAGATCTACCAAGGTCCATACCTTGTTGGAGTACATAGAGTCCATTTCGGATTTCATGGCATTAAGCCAATGTCCCTTGTCTGTATCCGATACAGCTTCGTTGAAAATTCTAGGATCACATCCTCGGTCAACTTCATCAACGAGGAATAACCTATCGGGCGCTCCCCGAACTCTTTCGGATCTACGCAGCGACGGTTCAGGAGGTATATTAGTGGTTTGTTGAATTGGTTCATTATCTGATTGTTGTGCTTGAACTTCAGATTGTGGTTCTCGAACTTCTTCGAGATCAACTACACTGCCCTTTCTATCCGATAGAAATTCCTTCTCAAGGAACACGGCATTTCTCGAGACGAACACCTTTGCCTCGGAAACATAGTAGAATTCGTATCCCATGGAATCCTCGGGATACCCCACAAAATAGCATAGGTCGGATTTTCTATCCAACTTATCTCCCACTAGCCGCTTCACGTAAGCGGGACAACCCCATATCCTAATATGTTTAAACGTGGGTTTCTTGGAGTGCCAAAGTTCATAAGGTGTGGAGTTAACTGCTTTGGTATTAACCCTATTCAGCAAATACACGGCAGTTAGGAGTGCATGACCCCACAGGTATGCCGGTAGCTCGGTGAACCCCATCATAGATCGAACCATGTCTAACAGTGTTCGATTCCGACGTTCGGAAACTCCATTTAGTTGAGGAGTTCCAGGAGGATTCCATTGAGACAGAATCCCATTCTCTTTAAGATAGTCTATAAACTCAGTACTTAAGTATTCGCCACCACGATCGGATCGTAGTTTCTTAATACGTCTACCGAGTTGGTTTTCTACTTGGTGTCTAAAATCTTTGAACTTTTCAAAAGTTTCAGACTTATACTTCATTAAGTACACGAAACCATACCTAGAATAATCATCGGTAAAGGTAACGAAGTAGTTAAAACCACCCCTAGCACTAACGCTTAGTGGACCACACACGTCTGAATGGATCAAATCCAAAAGACCCTCGGCTCGTTCCATCTTCCCTTTGAAGGGAGTCTTGGTCATTTTTCCTTTAAGGCAGAACACACAAGTTTGAAGTGATTTCACGTCCTCCAAGGAGAACAATCCTTCACTTACAAACTTGTTCATCCTTCTCAAGGAAACATGACCCAGTCGAGCGTGCCAAAGTTGTGCTGGGTTAAGACTTATATCTTTTCGTTTTGCTGATATAACGTTAATTGGTATTTCATTTGGATTTAGTTCATATAAGTTGTTTATAAGTTGTCCCTTACAAATCATATTTTGATCCTTTTGTATAATGCAAATCGAATTTCCAAAAACAAAAGTAAAACCTTCATTATCCAAAACAGGAATAGAAATAAGGTTTCGAATAAGTGACGGAACAAATAAACAATTGTTCAAAACAATGGAAAAACTAGAATCCAAAACAGAAAAATAAATCGTCCCAATGGCTTCAGCAGCAACCCTTGCTCCGTTGCCCATTCTTAGGTAGGTCTCACCCACATTAAGCCTCCTACTTCTTGTCATAAGCTGCAAATCATTACAAAGATGTGAGACACAACCAGTATCCAATACCCAAGCAGAAGATTTAACGGACAAATTAACTTCAACCAAATACGTACCCTTTTCAGAACGTTTCTGATCGAGGTAAGCCTTGCAGTTGCGTCGCCAATGGCCCTTCTTTCCACAATGATGGCAAGCGTCATCAACTTGCTTGGTGACCTTATCATTCTTCACTCCGCTCGACTCGCCCTTCTCAAGTTTCTTGCTCGGGCCGAAACTCCTTTCTTTCCTTTTCTTCTGTAAAGAACCTTTCTTCGCAGAAGGAGCAACTAGGAGAACAGATTTCTCCTTCTTGATCGTGGACTCATAGCTGACCAACATGTTCAACAACTCATCCAATGGTGGATCGAGCTTGTTCATGTTGAAGTTCACTATGAACGATTCATAAGAACTAGGAAGGGACAGTAGGATCAAATCCACCGAGAGCTCGGCCGGGAGGGTGACATCAAGGCTCACCAACTTCTCAAGGAGAGTGATCATCTTGAGACCGTGCTCGTGGACCGAAGCCCCTTCACGTAGCCTCATGGTGATCAACTCCTTGGTAGCTGAGTACCTCGATGCCCTAGTATTCTCACTGTACATGCTTTCAAGATGATGTTTGATATCATAAGCATGCACGTGAGACTCATACTTCCTCGCGAGCTCTGGCACCATGGATGCTAGCATGTAGCACCTCGCATGGAGGTCGTCCTTCTTCCATGCCTCGAAAGTGGCAGTCTCGTCAGCAGTAGCAGTCGCAGGAAGAGCAGCGGGGGGACGTTCATTGAGCACATAGAGACGCTCCTCGACTTGGAGCACAAGTTTCAGATTGCGAAGCCAATCCAAATAGTTTGGACCGGTGAGTTTGTTTTGGTCGAGGATTGAGGAAAGGGGATGTTTGGACATTGTTGCTGAGAAAATTTTAAGAAGACAATTATTAGAGTTTAGTTCGTAATAATCGTTACAATTAAAATTTTGGACTTTTATGTTTTAATTGTTCTCCCACTAATTTTATCGAATTCCACCACCCTCTAGCAGACAATCGAGAAAACTTATTTTTCTTTAATGGGCTTTAGGTCCAATAGCGCTAATGTAACCCGTAGTTAATCTATCCCGATTACATAAGCCTAAAGGTAGAGTACTATCAATCACATCACTATGTGATCCTAAAGATCGATTTACCTCACACTTGATAATGACCTAAGTTAATCTAGCGAATATCAAAATCTTCGTGTGTCAAGTCTAGCCTACCAATATGAGATGTCATAGATCCAACTATATCAAACTAATGCAATCCCTAGTTAATCTAGCCGACCACATTAATCCAACATAATTTTATCTATGACCGTATCTCCATCTAATGTCAATTAAATTACAGCTTATCCCACAATAGCACTCCCCGCTAACACGGCTTACTGCACTATTATGAGAGGCTACACATAGTTTAATTGTTGGTAGAAGGAAAGAAAAATTCAACAATTTGATTTTTCTTTATAGCTTGATAATTATTCTTGATTAAGAATGAGGGATTTTATTTATTAAATTTTATTAGCTCATCGGAAGTTTTAGGTTATGAGGGATTCCTACAACTATGTTCTCTAGGTATATGTGGAAACGCATATTGATCCTAAGAGAGACATACGATCATCATCGTACTTAATCACAATTATTCATCTCATGAATTAATTAATTAATACGATTAATTGCAAATATAATTAACGGACTCCCTTCATTCATAAATCATTCAAATAAGAATGAAGTCCATTAATTATTTGCCATCTAATTTGTGTTCCATTAATTAAACTAATTTAACGATTAAATTAAATAATTAATCCAACACTATTCTTTGAATTCAAATTAAATTAATGGATCAATTATCTAATTGGGTTTAATTGATAAATAATTTCAAAAATTAAAAATCAATTAATTTTAATATTAATCTCAGTAAATCAAAATTTTTTTTTTTATTTTACTGTGCTGACCGGACCGGTCAGACCGGTCGGACCGGACCGGTTCGGTCAGCTGAAAAACAGCAGAAAAAATCGAGTTTAGAAATTTTATATTTTCTGAAATATTCAAAATATTTAATTAATATTAAACCACCCAATTTGATAACACCAATAATTCAACAATTCAACAAATCGAAGCATGCTTTCGAAAACGATAAACACGTTGACAAATAAACGATTAACCCGTGGCTTTGATACCACTGTTGGGGATCGTGCATGTATACGCAGCGGAATTTAAAATTTTAGATCGAACTAGTTTCGATTACATGCATAAACTAATCACATAGTCAACGTACCTTAACGCTTCCGCCATACATATGGTAATTATCGATTTAACTGAAAAATACATAAAACCGAAAATCACGAAACATGCTTGTTCATCATTCAATAAAATCCAAACACGTAATCACATATTACTCATGCTCGTAAATTAAAAAATCATACAAACATGTTCGAATCGAATTACGAAAGTTCCGATTTAATTACCTCTTGTAGCGTGAGATTTCGACGGATCGAAATCCAAACTTAAACACGTACAAGCTGCTTTATACCACTCCTAGGGGCTGCAGGAACACCACCAAACGGCAGCTGGTCCGAAGGTGAGGCGACGGCGGCGCGTGTGTGTCAGCGGCGGCGGCGCGTGGGCGGTGCAGCGGCGGCGTGGCAATTCCGTCGGGGCAGCAGCTCCTCTCCAATTAGGTTTCACCTCGAATAAACGGATCTCCCCCTACTGTAGCACTAGATACAAAGGGGTTAGATAACAAGGGGAATACAATAGAGAAAGGAGAGGATAAACCGGCGGATTCCGGCGGTGATCGGCGCCGGAGCGGCGGGGCAGCAGCGGCCGAGAGGCTGGACGGCTAGGGTTTTTGTGTGTAAAAATCTGATCTCAAACTCTTGTTTGAGGTCTATTTATACTTAGGGTTTTCAACCCTAGTGGGCTTAAGTCATTGGGCTTGACCCAGTGATGCATTAAGCCCATTCCCTCGTCGGCCTCGATTCTAATAAACGATCGTCCACAAAATTATAACAAAATTATATTTGTGACGAGCTCAAAGTCCTCGTCGATACGAGTGCCTCTTCGAAATTTCCAATTTCCAAAATTGGAAACTTCCACTTCAGTGGACCTGCTAAATTGGGAAACTTCTCAATTTAGAAAGTTCACTAATTTCCGCATGTCTCTTTCTCTACGTTTATTCCGACTCGTAATCCACAATCACGAATCTTGGACTCAAGCATATTGACCTCCAACTTTGCAAAGATTAACATATTAACCTATGCTCATTGTTATCAAGGATCCATGTTACACGAGAAGTGTGACCCTCAATGGTTCAGGTGTATGCTAGCCGTGGGCTCACAACTCTTTGTGATTCGAACAACACATTGTTCTTATACGAACTCCTCCCAAGAGTCCTGATTAGAGTAAAACTCATTTTACCTAATCCCCGATCAAATCGGTGCCCAACGAATCAAGATTGGCGTCTAGCAACTACGCATCATGATTTCCTAGATACAAGTGAAGTGCCTGCAAGAACCTTATCATATAGTTAGCGTACAGTACGATCCTTTCGCAGCACATGTCCCGATTGAACTAGAGGCATTGGTTCACCGAGACCTCTTATAAAGTTCAATAACCGTGCGAACGTTCTAGGTATTATAAATCCGTTCGTGTGCGACTTAGGGAAACACATTTCCCTAATCACCCCACTATCAACTCTGGCCAGAGATTCCATGGATTATAAACCGTCAGAACACACAGGACATCTATGACTACTCAAGCGCTCGAATCCCCTACTACAATACATAGACTTCACACTAGATTTCGGATTGCACGAACGTTGGCCTTTGGTGTGGTCCGCGGTGGGACTCAGGGACAGGTCACGATACAATCGGTCCTCTAGTGAAGTCACGGTGATGTCTGGGTCTTAAGGACTAATGGTATATCTTAGAAACCTATTACTCGATGAATGAGAACCACTTATAGATTTCTAGGGCGAGGGAGTTCAGTGAACTCATCTAATATGAGCACCCACTCAAGTATGCCGATGTCACAACACCGATGACTGATGAGACGCAGTACACATACACTAAGTGCTAGTCTCAAAAGGGAAAGGCCGGTATCCTCATTATTGGCGTAACCCATCGACTAGGAACAAGGTTTAACAGTTACATTACATTGCTGAGTTATCTCACGATTCTCCTAGATCAACTCACAGTAATAGAGTAACTCGTTAGGACTATATCTTTGCTACTTGCATGGGATAACAGATATAGAATGTCAAATAAGATATTTTATTATTACGAACGAAAAACGATTGTTTTATTACAAGATAAAAGGAAAGACCACAGCCACAAGTTGGCTTGTTGGTCACCTACTCCAACAACGGACTTGTTCCCTTAACAATGAACCGTGCGGCCTTAACTCCTTCTCGCCCCTCGCGATAGCTAAGTCAGCCTCTCCCGAATCTGTTGCGAATACTTAAGTGATGGAAACGAAGAAAGAAATTAAGAAGACAAGAGAATAAGAAAGTACTCTATTGCTTGAGTGCTTTGGATTTTGTTGGATTTGTTGGATGATTACAAATGAGGACCCTACCTCTATTTATACAAGACCACCTCCTCAATGGATGGTGGAGATCGATATGATCTAACGGTTGGGTGTGGAACACTCCAAAGAATCCCTAAAATGTCTCTACCTATCACCACCTACCTCTACCTACCTCTATACATTTGGCCCAACTTGGGCCTAACCCTATTTGGGCTAAGTCTTGGTCTCTTTAACCTCCCCAACCCAAGGGAAATCGGTAAGGGGTTGGGTCAAAACTATCGGGCCGTGACATCGTACTCGCTACCCGAATACTTGGATAGATTTTTTGTCTTGACGAGCTCGTGCTCGCTATCCGAATACTCGGATATATTTCAGTTCAATGAGCTCGTGCTCGCTACCCGAATACTCGGATATGTTTTTTGTTTTAACGAGCTCGTGCTCGCTATCCGAATACTCGAATAGATTTATGTTTAACGAGCTCGTGCTCGCTACCCAAATACTCGGATAGATTTTTTGTCTTGACGAGCTCGTGCTCGCTATCCGAATACTCGGATAGATTTCTGTTCAATGAGCTCGTGCTTGCTACCCGAATTCTCGGATATGTTTTTTGTTTTAACGAGCTCGTGCTCGCTATCCGAATACTCGAATAGATTTATGTTTAACGAGCTCTTGCTCGCTACCCGAATACTTGGATAGATTTTTTTGTCTTGACGAGCTCGTGCTCACTACCCGATTACTCAAATAGATTTTCCATTTTATTTCGCCACGCTCGTGGATTTTCAAAAAAACCACAGGGTGTCGGATGCTCAAGCATGTCTCTCCTCCAATTTTGGGGCCCATTCAGCTCGAGCTGAATTCCCGGGTGTGGAAACCCTCTGGCATGAATCTCCTCCAATGCATTGACTCAAAAATAAAATACTTAGTACTTTATTGAAGACTCAGTAATAATCTTTACCTCAACTCATGACTACTCGGGCCATATTTGCCATTTATAATGTATCGTGAAATTTTCTTAAAATATCATGCATACTTATTCGATTCGTCAATAAAAAATATCATTAATAAAAAAGGCTCTTCGAAGAACCCAATATTGCATATACCCATTCATAGGGTGGTCTAATTATATTAACTCACTTCTTTTCTCTTTCAGTGTTTGGCAAAACGATTTTGTAAAGCGTTTTTAAAAGATAGGTTTTGAGATTTCCTAGATCATCGAGCAAAGGAAAAAGACACCTGACTGAAATTTAATAGCCTCTGTTTCATTGCGAATTTTCTATGTTTCACATGCTTAGCCTCGAAATAGGTAAGACACACGAGAACTTACCAGATCAGCACGGCTTCAACGAGGCCGAGCTCCAATACCTCCTTAGGGGCTCCTCGTAGAGTTCTGGGAGGGAATTTTGAGTTTCCACGAGGCAAAATTCGAGAGGTGTTTTCAAGCTCCTCAAATAAATGCAAGTTCCCAAAGTCCCGCGAGTGTCGAGCTTATTCGGGAAATCCGTAGTACAAGAAAATCAACTCGGTAAATCATGGAGATAAGCTTCGAGCTTCAGGAAATCCTCCGGGCTGTATGAGAGAACTGCGAGCTTCCAAAAAATCTCAAAATCGAAGAGTAAATTCGAGGTTACAGAGATCAGCTTAAATTCCAATTTATGTAATCGAAAAGAGCTAGGATCAAAGCTTGCGATGAGTTAATGAGTTAGGATATCTCAATAGTATCATTCTCTTCGTGTTATATCTAGGAAAAAATATGAAAATATTTTATGCAGAAAACCCCTCGATGTCATGAGTAGTAGCAGAAACTACGAAGCCGGACCCCGCTAATCCATTCTCTACGATTAAAATATATACAACTTCGCGTATCTCTCCCAGTCACTAGCTTTGTAGAGTAATTTACGAGTTACTCTACTCTACACCCAACGAAAAACGAACGAAAAACAGAGATCGAATCGCAAACAAGAAAAACATTAGGTATAAGACCTCCATTGGTAGTTATTTTCACATAAGATAGCCTCATTCGTAGTAAACGAGCTCCTTCTAGAGTTCAGTTCAATAAAGAAGGTCATGATTGAGTCACTTATCCCACGAATTTGATAATAAATTTAGCAGATCGTATGCGATACTCAAACAAAATTCACTTAATTAGTTATAACGACGAGCTAACATGCTTGTACAAAATAAGATCAAACCTCTTGCGAAATTAGCGCATGCACAAACTTATAGTTACTTGCGACATCGAAATTGAGTGAAAATCCAAATTATGATTAGCTTCATGTGTAATCGCAACTTTTTAAGATTCATTTAGAAATCATTGGTCACGCATAATCGAGTTACATAAACACTAATTTTGGTAAACATTTACCAAATATGTGCACAATCCAATTTTAGAAAAATCAATGCGAGTAGAATTGCTTGCCGAATCCTATAGCAAAAATATCCATATTCTAACTCTTAAACGCAATCAAGTAATAAACATGTTATAAGATCTCAAATTCATCTTCTGTCATAATGGTTCAAACTTCAGCACTTATCGAGTAAATAATATTTCTCAAAATATTTTTCAACATGTGAGCATTTACTGCCTTGGAGATTCATGCAAAAAATTAAAATAGAATTCACCTCATAGTATGACTAGGAGAAACTTGGGATCCCATGGATTCGTTCTCGAGAGATAGGCGTAAGCTTCATAAGACCGATGCGGAAAGCATCGAGAAGATCAGTCGGGTAAGCCGATGCGGGGATCTTTCGAGAAGTCCACCAAACTGAGCTATTCTGGGCACTACGGAATCCGCATAGGAATCAAAGACATGGGAGAATCGAGCTTGCACAAAGAAACTCATCCGGTTCGTGTTTTCAACAGGTAATGATAAATAAAGTCAAGCTCTATTAAGTTCATAGAAATAAACTCAAGCTTTAGCTCGAGCGAATTAGAGAATATCTACTTCGATAAACACTGATTCTTCCAAGAAACTTAGTTTTGATTGTGGAAAAAAGATTTTTTTCAGAAACTCCGAGTCCGTAACAACCCGGGAATATTAATTCAATTTTGGGGAGTGAACAGAATTTGAGGAAATCCAATTTTAAAAAATTACACATGGAGAATCAGACTTACCAAAGTTAGCTCTTAGTTTAGCAGGCCCTCAAAAATCTATTTTAGAAATCATATCAAAAACCCACGTAGTAGGTCTCACTCAATATTCATATTCACTTGATTTGTAAACATTTCACAGCCTCAATGTTCAAATAAATTCGTTTTGGAAAAATATTGAGGAGTGTAGTATAACAACTCAAGAATCAAGCTACGAAATATTCCACGAAATAAATTCAATTAAAACATATTTTGGAAATTTGGAAATCATAGTCTAGAAACTTCAACCGGATACGTTCTAATTTTAAGAGGTCCATTATAAAAAATCACAGCGGACAACTAGGTCTTATGGAAGTTACTTACCGAGTACGTCATAAATGACAGATGTCTAATTCAAAAAATCGCATGAATACCAGACAATTATCCCGTTTTATCATCAATCGTGCTCTATGGATCCAATTCTTGGTGTAATAAATCACCATGTCCGCGTTTTAGTTTATCAAACCGTTGTGCAATAATTATGTTATATAATATCACCAATTCATTTAATTTTGAAATAATTAAAAGTTTCGGTACCTCCTGAGTAAATAAATTTCTTCACATCGAGATGGACTTATATAATTTTATGAGAACTAACCTCGTCACGTGACAAGAAGAACTTTGGGTCTTCGTGAATTCAGTTTCAAGAAGTGAGTGCGAGCTCAGCAAGACAACACATGAGCAGGCTCTTTGGAAATATCCAATGGTGTCGAACCCTTTTGAAGAATATGATAAATGTCGGTTTCTTCCGAAAAATTCCGAGCTTTACAAAATCAGCCAGATCTCAGCTGCAAAAGTTTCCAGCCGAGAGCCTCCTTTCTGGGACTTTTTATCAAATGGCTTCTCTACGTTGAGGGTTTCCGTTTTGGTTAGCCAATTTCGGATTCTGAACCTCCGTGCATCTATCAGGTAACCAATCGGTGAGGTCGCTTCGAAGAATGCCATCAGTCCTAGCCTCAAGGAAACGTCTAGCGACGGCGGAGGTGTATTGGCCGGAGACCTGAGGTGAATACGCAGGGCTTCAAGGAATCAGTACAATTGGAGCGACGAGGGGGCGCTCGAGCAAGGCGACGACGTCACTCGGTCATGAACATCGTCCTTCATTTTGGAAGAATGGAGGAATGGAAGAATGGAAAGGATGACTTCTTTTCCAAAGTTAGCAAATAAGGGGTACAATTTCTGGGAACAAAATCCAAGAATTTCACGAATAAAATGGGAAGGAGAATTTTGATGCAATTACTCTTGCCCTTGTGTACTCAATAATAAGTATTCCGAAGCAGAGTTGCTCTGTATCTTTTAAATTCATCACAGGAGAATAAGACCCACAGAGAATGATGAACTGACTAATAAGAACCTCCGATATTGTATATGATTGGAAATCGACGTCTTACAACTCGATTTCCCACAGACGGCGCCAATGATGAGGTTGGGTTTTTCCGCTTCGAGGAATCTCGAATCTTTAAGTCCGTTCCATGTTAGGCCTCTTCGTCGCGGACGTGCAAAAGGGACCGGGAGAGGTGCTCCCGGCGTTAGCACTCCGACGCCAAGTTAGAACACCTCAAAGATTCGGAGATAAATATATTCGAGAGAAAATAGTGTGTTAAGATCAAAAATGCTTACCTTGAGGTTTATGAACCCTCTATTTATAGGAAAGGCTTTTCGGATGCCATCGCTTTTATCCAATTCGACTAATAGAATTATTTCAAGTTCATGACTATAAATCTTAGTGGTTAAGTTATGAAAGATACCTCCTATTCTTAGTGTCTAAGTTATGAGTAGGCATCTTCAGCTTACCGATCATCGCTTGACACTCGTCACTTTGGCACTCGACGTTCGTCGGTTTGTCGCTCCGGGCTCGTCACTCGGTGCTCGTCTCTTGGTGCTCGGCGCTCGTCGGCTCGACGCTCGACACTCGTCGGCTCGGTGCTCGGCGCTCGCTGGCTGAGCGCTCGTTAGCTGAGCACTCGTCGGCTGGGCGCTCGTTGGCTCGTCACTCGGGCTCGATGCTCGGCGCTCGACACTTGGCACTTGTGAGCTATCTTTAGCTCATTTCCAGCTCGTCGGGGTCTCCTAGTTCGTCTGTACTCACAATGCCTTATATTCTCTAGGCCTTGCACTAGTGGGCTCAATGTTTTGGGTCATTTATAAAGATCCAATGAAATGGGTAAATAAGGCCAGGTCCCATGTGGTTTTATCTTCTCCATGAGTGTGGGCCAACTCTATTGGGCCTTGCCTCATTGGGCTGTGTAAATCTGTCTGGATCAATATTTATCAACTCAAAATCGGGCGATTTAACTAACTTTACGAGCAATGTTATGTGCACAAAAGATTTTCCGCGAATATGAAAGTAAATCACAAACAAATGTATATTTTGATTCAATAAAACATTTTTTTTGGGTATTTTTACATGTATGCCAACTGTTCAAAGTTTTCGTTCGTTTTATTTTATCCAAAATAAGTTTTAAAAAAAAATTGATCTGTGCATTTTACTTATCAATCATAATACATGTTAAATGAATGAGATTATTGGCGAAAAAAATATAACATTTAAACCTAAAATAGTAAAGGTGGTTAGTTGGTCAGGCACTTTGCATAAAAACCACAATAATAAATATTGGTTCCAATTTAAAGATTGACTCTCCACAATACACACACTTTTTGTACTAACATAGACGTTAGTTATATCTTTTGTAGTGGCTAATCATACGAATCATATACTTTTACTCCAATTCCTAAAAATTAATTATCAAATAATTATAAACAAATTCGCATAACATAGAGTGATCAATTTTATATGTACAATCAGTCTAAGCAAATGAAGTAATTTGAATTCAACTTATTGCATAAGGTTTAAAATATAGTTCAAAACATCCAAAATAGGATTAGATAATATCCTAGATAAATATCTAACTACTCATATTAACTAAGAAACAATTAAAGATAGTTTGTTGCTGCTGAAAAACATTAAGAACAATAGTAAAAACAATCATAAAACCGAAGTATCTCTCGTAGAACTCGTCACCCTGATTACGCTTCAATCCTTCGTATGATGCTCCGTCTCGTATCTCCAATTCTCTTTGGAAGACTCCACAAGTTATCTACTCTAAATTGGGATTCTAATTGGCTGCCTTTATCCAATTAATACTCACGCCTCTCCATGGAGAATATGACCTAAACCCGCATTTATATAAGCCATCGTGTTCACCAATCACTCGATGAGATTTGACTGATCGATCGACGACTTCTTAGTTTTTAGGGTTTCGGCATTCTAGTTGATCGATCGTTGAGTCCTATTTCAGCTCTTCATTGCTTTCTTGTAACTTCTTCGCCAAGTCTCTCGCCTTTTGCCTCATTCTTCCACCTCGATTGTCCCCATTTAGCTATGTACACCCCTGTAACCACAATATCGCTCTAAAATTACATAAAATATGCAAAATGCATGAATCTACCTCCTAAATGCAATTAGGATGAAATATCAGCTAAATGACACATAAACGAATGATAAGTGCTCAATTCATAGCCGAAATGGATGCCTAAAAGTGTTCATTGTATACACTTAACAATCAACCCAGGAACATTGCTATAAGGAAAAAGAATCTGTAAAAAATTTAATAATGTTGTCGTACACGGTAATATAGCCGGGCAACACAACAATATTACCGAAGGAAGAAAAAAGAAAATGAAAAAGGGATCAACACCTGTCCACAACAACGACAGCTTCAGTGGAGTCTACGTTATTAAATTTGTGAATTTGGGGTTAAATTAGGGTTTCAAATTATAAATTTGGAAATTTGCAAGTTGCAACAATATATCAAAATATGTAGTTTGATTGATGCTTCAAAAACATATATATACACAGCATAGGGCATTTACAACCCCATTCCAAACAAAAACAGAAGACACAGCCTAACACATAATATGTACTTACACACAACCGGAAAAAAAAAACCAAGAGATCAGACAACCTCGTAATCAGGTTTTCTACCTAACATTAATTAGCCTTCACGGGTTCCGTGGTGAGCCCATATCCGAAGGGAAACAACGGGTCGTAATGCGGATCGCCAAAGTTCATCGGAAGCTGATCCACATTCTTGAACCACGTGATCGGAAGCTTCCCCGTAAAACCGTAGTCACCGAACAAAACATCAGCAACTCCTTGTCCTTCCGATCCGGGCAACCAAGCAGCCACAACCGCATCCATACCCCCAAGATACGGCTCGATAACAACGGGTCGACCCGTCACGAGAACCACCACACATTTCACCGAGGAGCACACGTTGTTTATGATACCGTAACCCGGGTCGGGTAGTGTCAAGTTAAGGTTGTCGCCGTACGTCTCCGAGTAAGGCACCTCCCCCACTACGACGACCGCGTACTCAAATTTGCCGGATTTCACGAATTCCGGATCCGGGTCGACCCTGAAGGAGACCGTGGTTTCCGGGTCGACCGCGTTCCTCACTGCGGACAAGATGGTGGTGCCAGCTGTCGTGTTGCCGCTCTTCCCGTGCCACTCGATCGTCCAACCGCCACATTGGTTGCCTATATCGTTCGCGTGGGTCCCAGCAACAAGAATCCTCGATGCTTTCTTGGGAAGCGGGAGCAATGGCTTGTCACCGGATTTGCCGTTCTTGAGAAGCACCAGAGATTTTCTTACAGCTTCTCTTGCCACTTCTCTGTTTTCCTGTAAGATTGGTTTAATGTAGTTTGGTTAGAACATACATACATACATACATACATACATACATACATACATACAATTAAACCATATATATGTAAATACCGTTGGGACCAGCCAAATTCTATTAATTCAGCGAAATATTAGTATAAGAAAATAGTTTTTAGCACGTTGTCCTTGAGTTGGGATTAAAAAAAAATTATTTAATCGAGGTTATTAATTTATCGAGATTTTACTGTATATATATATATATATATATATATATATATATATATATATATATATATTTATTTAATTACTAACCTGACTGCCTAAGTGCTTGGCCATGCTGTAATCAGCCATTGGATTTTCAAAAAGTCCCATTGTGAATTTAACCCTCAGAATCCTCTTGACAGCATCGTCGATTCGGCTCATCGAAACGAAGTTATTATTCACCAAGTACGTTAGTCCATCAATGAACTCCGTGTAGTTGTAAGGAACCATCACCTGCATTAATTAATATTGTTTTAGTAATTAAATTAAGTACCTCATCATATCGAAAACGTGGAAAAAACAAGATATAAACCAAACCATATCGATTCCAGCATTAATCGAAGTTTCAATCGAGTATGTATAGTTTGCGTGAGGCGGGGTAGTCATTTTGTCAATCGCCTGCCAATCCGTGATCACGAATCCCTGACGATCGAGTATATATTGAAATCCGTATTAGTCAATTTTAGACACAACAAAAGAAATCATTAAAGTTGAGAAGTGTAACAATTTTATTTACTCTGAAGCGCTGTGCTTTCTTGAGAAATCCGGTGATTAAATCGCGATTAGCGTGCATTTTAACACCGTTCCAGCTTGAGTAAGAAACCATGACGGTCGACACACCCTTGATGACGGAATCGTAATAGGCTGGCATATGAATGCCGAGCAATTCATGCCAGCTGGCGATCGTGTTGTTCTCGTTTATGCCTTTCACCGTTCCACCGTCACCAACGTAGTGCTTCGCGCATGCCATTACCTTGTCTCTGAAACCAAACAAACAATTGAAAAAAGTTATAAATCGTAATTAGTTATTGAGAAAAAATCAATAAAAATCGAGTAAACTTACGGGCCTCCGACATAGGGAACACCCTTTGGAGAACCGGCAGGTATATCGCCTTGTAAGCCAGGGATAATCTCGGTCATTGATCGAACTACCTTTGGATCTTCGCTATAGCTCTCGTAACACCTACCCCATCTTGGATCTCTGCATACCTGTTTAAATAATTAAAAAATATATATATAATTCATATGTGATTAGTAAAATTAAATTGTAATTATGTCGAGGCGGTAATTAAATTAAATTAAATTACCGCAATGCAAGGTGCGAAAGCGTAAGGAATGCCGGTAGCTCTGACTTCAAGAGCAGTTGCAGCTCCGATTCTCTTGACCAATTCAGGATCTCTGTTAATTAAAAAAGTGAATAATAATAATAATAATAATAATCGCCGAAAATTTATAAAATTAAATTTATTTAGATTTAAAAAAAAAAAAAAAAAAGAAATGCAAGAACATATAATTAAATACTTGCCTTGTAGCACCGAGACCAACGTTGTGGGGGAAAATCGTCGCCTTGTAAACATTATTGTTGCCATGAACAGCATCAATAGCGTAAATCATCGGTATACCGAGACGCTGCATTAACGCGTTCTTTTGGAAATGATTAACCATATCGATCCACGTCTCGGCCGATGCATGTGAAGCTGGCACGCTGCCTCCGCCGCTCAATATACTACCTGTCGACCAAATTTCCAGCCATACATATATATAAATATATAAACGAAACGAAATTGAAAGAAAAAAAAAGAATCGAATTATAAGTAATGTACCTATAGAGTATTTTTTGAGGACGTGGTCGGCGGCTACGGTGCGTTCGATTTGAGTCATTTGGCCGATCTTCTCCTCCAAGGTCATTCTTTCCATAAGGTCTCTGATTCTCTTGTTTATCGGTTGTTTCGGATCTTTGTATTTCATGTACTCTTCTGCATTTGCTATGGCTGTGGAGTAACACACCGCTACAATTACACCTATCAATAATATTATTGGAGCTCTCGCCATTTTTCTCTGCAACATTATACCTCAAACTGCCAACCGAAAAATGAGAAAAAGGCGATGAAACCGTTAGCCACTAAAAATGCAATAATTTGCACCAATACATACAAATATTGCAAGTGTGTGTGTGTAACAGCACTAGCGGAGCCAGAATTTACAGTCTGGAGGGCCGAATGCATTAAAAAATTCTGAGAGGGAGCCGTTAATACTAATTTACACGATAAAAAATCATATATCTATATAAAATAATAGAGAGTTAAGAAATGGGGGGTCATGGCCCCCATGGCCCTATGCTGTATCCGTCACTGTGTGAGAATAAATGTAATATTTATATTACCTCGTAATTCATGCGCTGAATAAGAAAGCGAGGAACAATAATTGCAGTTATTGGACTCTCTAGCACCTCCGATCCGGCCGGGAAACTATGCCTATTGGGAAGACTAGAGAGAGAAAAAGAGGGAGAGAGAGAGAGCGCGAAAGTGTTGCTTTTATTGAAGACGAAGATATTCGTGGGAAGGAAATGGTGTAAAACTAGCTCGTATTTATAGCGACTGTCTCGAATTATTACGATTTTTTTAAAGAAAAAATAATAATATTTTTCTTAATTAAGAATGTAATTTGTTATGGATAGCTGAACTAACTGCATTACACTGCACGATTAGTTTTTTGAACATTTATAGCCATTTAATGCGGTGAAACTGCAAGCTATTCGTTCCACTAGTGGAGTGGGGACTTTAAATTTTTTATTTTTTATTTTTTAGTTTAATAATAATAATAATAATAATAATAATAATAATAATAATAATAATAATAATAATAATAATAATAATAATAATAATAATAATAATAAT